>NC_067487.1:49395020-49751520 GCF_947179515.1 Apodemus sylvaticus
AGAGGTGGGATACACTAGGGTGGAAACATCCATCAGGAGTTTGATAGAAGAAGCAGAGCCAGTGCTGGGGATGCCACTGCTAGCGAGTGAGGCAACTCTCGCTTTCCTGTCTCTCCATTGTCTCACCAGCAGCATCTCCTATGTATTGATAAACCTAACCAGAAGCTTGGCAGGAAATTATATGAAGGCAACTCCTTGTGAAATAGTGCCTGTGTCAGGGGGCACCAGGCCATAGATACAGAGTAGATATAGAAGCAAACAGGTGAATGGCCTAGGTATCTCACAATGAATGACCAGAGTACTTAGGACTAACAGAGACAGGCATCTGAACCCTTTAAGTCGATTGAGAAGCACTGCTTATCAATATAATGTAGATCAAAGGAGAAAGGGGCAGAGGGAGAGTCTTTAGCATCCTTGAGAGGCATCCAGCTTTCCTTTATGCAGCCAAATGAATGATTGCTGTTTTTAAAATCCCATTTTCTTCTCCCTTCATCTCTCCCTGTTGTGTCTTGCTCTTTCTTCTCCTTTCTCCTCCCCTCTTTCTTTCCCCTGTCCCCATTGTCCATTTTCCTGTAGCCTCCTTTCCTTTTTTCCCACCTTCTTTTTCTGTCCCACTTTCCTCCATTTCCCTCATTCTTTTTCTCCAAGCAGAGTTTACCAACCAGCACCTGTCTGCTTATGAGCAATGGCTCTGTGCGACTGTCTTGCCCCTTCTGACTCATTTTGCCTGTCATTGTGTTGGTCGATTGCAGTGTCTCCTAGGCTGGGGACTTAAGGATCACTTCACTGGTCTTTATCTCTCTCATACCCTAAGAACAGGACATTACAAGATGCCTTTTAATTTGCTTTTATGAGACCAAATCTCTAGGAGGCCATTGTAGTCTCATATTTAAGGCAACACACAATCAAACATCATGCCCTTGATTCTCAAATAATAAAGGAAACACAAAACATAAGACCATATACTTCTGCTGACATTGTCTCCATCGTTCAAACATTGCTTACAAGCTTAAAATGCTCCGTGGTGGAAATGAAAACATTTTTCATAAGAGATGACCTGGTGGAAGAAGGTGAGACCTTAAATGCAATGCAGCCAGCCATACTCAGAGATCTGCACTTGATAATACACAGACAATCTTTTGAGAATGGAGAGAGAGAGAGAGAGAGAGAGAGAGAGAGAGAGAGAGAGAGAGAGAGAGAGAGAGAGAGAGAGAATTATGTTACTTACATTCCTAAGCATCAGAAATATTGCTGGGAAGCCCCTCAGGAAATGACACAGACTTTCATCCCAGTTTGTCTGGGATTCAATTCTGACTCCATCACTTTCTGCGTAACCTTGAGCAAATTATGTAAGCACTCTGTGCTCCAGTTCCTCAGCTGTGACGAAGGAATGGTAATAGTGCTTGCCACCTAGCATCATTGAAAGAATTTAATCAGCCAATGTAAAGTGCTATGAGCAATGTCAGGTACCCAGCAAGAATTCTGAAATAGTTTTCTTTTATCTCCCACTAGTCTCAATACCTATTTCCATAGGTAGCTGTTTCTAATGTATTTGTTGTTAGTACATTTTAAAATATGTGATAGGTATGTATGTGTTTTATCCAAGTTCAGGGTATCTATTTTGTTCTGTTTCTTCTTCTTCTTCTTCTTCTGCTTCTGCTTCTTCTTCTTCTTCTTCTTCTTCTTCTTCTTCTTCTTCTTCTTTTCTTTTGCACATCACTGCACCTTTGAATGCACACAATTGCTTGTGTTAGCATCTAGTGCTTTGTTTGTAACAATCTCATAGTACACAGTGCTGAACTTTTTCCACATGTACTAAGTATTTGACCCATTGATGGTCATTTAAGTGAACTCCAACTGCCTTTTACAAACAACTCCATGGTACATACACTTGTATAGGAAGTTGGAACGTTGGTTGTAGGTCACCCATCATCATACTGTGACTGTGATATTTACATTCAATATGATCGTGACATTTTTCACATTTTCCAGTGAGGCCTGTGAGTTCCTGAATTGACACAATTTCCATATTATTAGACATTAAGTATTTTCCAAATTTGATGCTCCATGGCATTTTATTGTACTCATGTTCCAGGTCCTGATTACTTATAAGGTTGTACATATGTTCTTTTTCTTTTTCAGCCAATAGATTTTCTGTTATTTGGATTGTTCTTATACCATGAACATTGGCTTCCACATGCAACTGAATGCTTATAGAAGACCAATGCTCAGACACAATGGGAAGGGGTTTAGAAAAGAAAGAGTAAGGAATACTTTTAAAGGTCTTCGGGAACTTCTGAGCAGTCAGTACTTGTGGGACAAGATCTGAGGGAAAAAGGTTGATTAACATTCTGTAAGACATTTTAAAAATTATTTATCTAGTTTTTATCCTTGTGCACTTAGAAATTCTATTTTTTTATGTTACCTTCTGAGAAAGATTCAAGAATCCTCCCTTGGTCCCTCCTTATTTAGCTTTTAGGGGTCTGGATTATAGCATGGTTATATTGCACTTTATGGCTAATATCTACTTGTAAGTGGATATATACCATGCATATCTGTTTGGGTCTTGGTTACTTCATTCAGGATGGTGTTTTTTAGTTCTATCCATTTGCCTGCAAAATTCATGATGTACTTGTTTTTAATAGCTGAGTAGTATTCCATATTGCAAATGAACCACATTTTTTTTTTTAATCAATCAGTTGAGGGACACCTGGGTTGTTTCCAGTTTCTGGCTATTACAAAAAAAGTTGCTATAAACATAGTTGAACAAGTGTCCTTGTGGGATGGGAGAACATCTTTTGGGTATATGCCAGATGTGCTATATCTGGGTCTTAAGGTAGAACTATTCCCATTTCTGAGAAACCAGTAAATTGATTCCCAGAGTGGTTGTACAGTTCAACTCCCACTGGTAACTGGAGTTTCTGGTCTTGCTCCACATCCTTGCCAGCATGTGCTAGGTCTTAAGTTTTTGATCTTAGCCATTCTGATGGGTGTAAAGTGGAATCTCTGGGTCAATTTGATTTGCATTTCCCTGATGAACATTTCTTTAAGTGTTACTCAGATATTAGAGAATGGAGGGAAGGAACTGGATAGAACCAGTGAGGGGATGAGGTGGGACCTGGCAGGGAGATAAGATATAGGGAGAGCAGGGGAGAGAGAATGGAAGTTGGCTGTAGTCAGGAGGCATCTATAGGATGTGTCAGAGATCAGGGATGGGGGAAAGTCCCAGGAAGTCTATGTGGGTGACTCTAGCTGAGACTCCTAACAGTATAGGAGATGGAGTCTAAAGTGACCACCTTCTGTAACCAGGCAGGAATCCCAGTGGAGGGATAAAGACAACAATCTACCCATAAAAATCTCCAATCTAAAATGTATCCTGCCTATAAGTTGTCCAGGGACCAAGATGGATCAGAGATGGAGGGAATGGCCAACCAATGACTTCCCATCTTATGGGAAGTTCAGACCCATCCTATGGGCAAGAACTAACCTCTGACACTATTAATGATACTCTGTTATACTTGCAGACAGGATCCTAGCATAACTCTCCCCTGAGAGGCTCTACCCAGCAGCTGATGGGAGCGATGCACCCAACAGATGCAGAGATTCACAGTCAAATATTAGATGGATCTCAGGGAATCTTGTGGAAGAGTTGGGAGAAGGATTGCTCAACCCAAAGAGCTTAGGGACTATACAGAAAGACCAACAGAGTCAACTAACTTGACCCTGTGGGGGCTCCCAAAGACTGGACCATCAACCAAAGAACAAGCATAGGTTGGACCTAGGTCCTCAACACATATGTAGCAGATGTTCAGCTTGGTCTTCCTGTGGATCCCCCAACAATTGAATTCCCTGAGTCTATGGCCTCCCCACCTGTGGATCCCATTGCCCTAACTGGGCCACCTTGTTTGGCCTCAGTGGGAGAGGATGCACCTAGTCCTTCAGTGACTTCATGAGCCAGAATGGGATAATATCTGGCCAGGGTGCTCCCTCTTCTCAGGATGAAAGGGGAAGAGGCAGTGGCAGAGAGATGTATGCAGGAAAGATTTGGAGGAGAGGTGGGGATGATAGTGTGAAATAAAGTGAATAGATAAATAAATTGATGAAGAAAAGAAACTCTAGATCTGGGCTGAAGGTTGAAAATCTGGGAATGAAGTCTTGCTGAGATTTCTTAAAAGGCAGGAGAGAGACCAGCACTCTCATGGGACTAGAAAAGCAAGCCACAGATTGTTGCGGGGGGTCAGGATACTTTTGAAAAGGAGAAGGTGGAGAATGAGACTCAGCATACTGCCAGTTCCTCCCTTAAGATATCTGTTACATTTGGGTGCTATATGGGTACATCGCTAAGAACATTCCAACATTCCAAAAATACATGATAGGGTGTATTTTTCAGCAGGCCTTTTGACTGAGGAGACAGGACCAGCGTTGTGACAGATGTACTAACAGAAGGTATCTGGTCAGCATGGTAGATTTCCATGTGACACTAATCCTCAGGTGCATGCCAGGGATGATCAGAGACTTTCTAAAGCTGTCACTCAACATTGACACAGCCTAATGCATGATGACACGTGGCAAAAATTGTCTCTTATGTGTGTGTTTGTGTGCTTACCCAGCAAAGGAAAAGATTCATGTTCTCTGGAAGAAGATAACATTATACATCTTCACAGTTATAATTTTTAAAGGTTTTAAATTTTATGAATTATTACTGTGTGCATACTGGTAACATGGCTTTTGTGTGGAGTTTAGAGGATAACTTCTGGGAGTCATGTCTTTCTATTTACCACATATTTCAGGGATCAAACTTAGGTCATTAGACTTTCACCTTTACTGAGCCATCTTACTGGTCCAATATGTACATGTTAAGATGTACAACATTCAATACAAATTTTTAGACATACTGTAAGTCATGAACATTTGACCTGAAGGAGAGGGGTGGAGCACAGGGCTTGGGACAGGAACAATCTGCAGTCTTTCTGAACTTTGCTAGACAAAGGCTTTGAAATAGCTTCAATTATAATATTTATGTGAGTAAGCTAGTGTTATAATTTACTATTTTAATATTAGATTTTATACAGTTTTCCTTTTTCAAGAGTTTGCATATTTAAACAGCCATTGCTTTCTTCAAAATTATGATGTCATTCTTAGGGATTCCTAATATTGGGTTTACTGTACCTAGTATTTTAGAGGTTACAAATGCTAGTAAAAAACCTGTGAAAAGATTGCATTCATTTTACACTTCTAAGGATGAATAAGCCCAATCAGTTTTCAAATGTAGCGCCTGCAACTCTGTAGATCTCAAAGGCTTTGCTGACCTTTTCATCTTGATGACACACTTATCTTCTTGGTTTGCTGTGCTGCTTGCTGTAGTGGTCCTCCTCTGGGGTTTGAAGGCCCATAGTCAAATGGCATCAATGACGTCTGGCATCTCATCACAGCATGCAGCACCGTCTTCCACTTTCATCACAACACGAAGCATGATCTCATGCTCTTTTGAGCTTGTTACTTCTTTTAAAGGTCTTCATTTTTTTGATGGCGCATCACTGAAAGGGAGCTGACCCTTTCTATTAAAGTTATATGAAAGGAAGACTTTTAGAGTAAAAGTTTAGTATATGCTAACTACTAATTGCCATTTTCTTCATGATAAAAATTAATTATACTTGCAGTTATCTGAGCATTAATTACTGCCTTGGTTAAATCCTAATACTTAGGATCTAGTCAATGACGGTGGTTATTGACAGCAAGAATATCAAACCTTGGAGGGTGCTTGGAGGGACAGCTTTGGATTGGTTCTCAGAAGGAGTGGCAGATTCTGAAATTCATATGGGGGCTTGACTCTATGATGCCTCTTGAGTGGTGTGTTGGATCCTGATGCTATGTTTGTGGTCTATGTACAGACACTAGGGAGAACATGAAGCGAAGCGTAGAAAGGAAGAGAAGAAGAGGGAGGAGGAAGCAGCAGAAAAAAAGAATGAGGAAGAGGAAGAGGAGGAAGGGAAGAGAAGGTAGTAAGAATGGTGGAAGAGGAAAATAAGAGGATGGGAGGAGAGAAAGAAATGAAGAAGGCACGGGAGGAAAAGATGCCAGGCTAGTGATGGAGGTCCATGCTTCTGTTAGAGCTCTCTACTTCTGAAAGGCTGTGGACTCTGAGGCAGCCCTTCATTCGTCTGCCATGTCTCCACTTTTCCTTGTTTTAGCATGTTTTCTAGAGACAACCAAGAGTTGAAAGCAATATAGCTACAGCTTCTTTCTGAATGTTCCACAGAATAAAACAGAAATATTATAGGAATATTAGGTGTAATCTGGTGCTCTAGCTATAATTCTAATGGCTTTTGAATCTTGGCAAAACACAATCCACTTCAAAGATGAATAATAATGCAATAGAAACTTGACTATTTTTTAGTGGCAGGTTTTTTTCTTGTTCAGGAAAAAAACTGAGTAGAAAATTTAAATATAAATGAAGTAAACTGGAATTAAATGACTAGTCTCATTCATTCATTCACTCATTCATTCACTTCACATTCTGATTGCTGCCCCTACTACTGATCCTCCCCATCACATGATTACCTCCTCCATTTCCCTCCCATTTTCCACTGGGAGGCTGGCAGCTCCCTAGCTATACCCCTACCCTGGCACATCAAGTCTCTGCAGGGCTAGGCACATCCTCTCCCACTGAGGCCAGACAAGGCAGCCCAGTTAGTCAAGTGTATTCTACAATCAGACAACACCTTTAGATACAGCCCCTGCTCCAGTTGTCGAGGACCTGCATGAAGACCAAGCTGCATATTTGCTATATATGTGCAGGGAGCCTAGTTCAGCCCATGTGTGCTTTTTTGGTTGGTGGTGCAGTCTATTAGAGAACCCAAACCTTCTGTTAGTTGACTCCATTGGTCTTCCTGTGGAGTTCTTATCCCGTTCTGGGCTATAATCCTTCCCCTAACTTTTTCATAAGAGTATCCAAGCTCCATCCAATCTTTAGCTAAGGGGCTCTTCATCTGTTCTAGTTAACTGCTAGGTAGAGCCTCTCAGAGGGCAGCCATGCTGGGCTCCTATCTGAAAACATAACGGAATATAGTGTCAGGCATTGGTGCTTGCCTATGGGATGGGTCTCAAGTTGGACCAGTTATTATTTGGCCATTCTCTTAGTCTCTGTTCCATCTCCCATACCTGAATATTTTTTTGTAGATAGGATAAAATTTGGGTCAAGACTTTTGTGGGTAGATTGGTGTCCATATTGCTCCAATGGGGTTCCTGCCTGCTATAGGAGGTGGACTCTTCAGGTTCCAGATCTCCACGGCTGTAAGGCTCAGCTAAGGTTACCCCCATTGATTCCTGAGACCCTCTTCCCTCTCAGATCTCTGGTACATCCTTGAGATGCCTTCTACCCGCCCCCCCTACCCGCCGATTCCTACCAGTTGCAGATTTCTATTCATTCTCCTGGCTCTCTGGCCCTCTCTCCCTACACCTGATCCTGAATCCCCTCCTTCCCCTCCCTGTCCCCTCTGTCACCCAGTTTTCTCTCTCTGTTTGCCTCCTATGATTATTTTCCCCCTTATAAGTGAGATCCAAGCATGGGCCTTCCTTCTTGTTTATCTTCTTTGGGTCTGTGGAGTGTATTGTGGATATACTGTACTTATGGCTAATATCTACTTATAAGTGAGTACATATCATGCATATCCTTTTGAATCTGGGTTACCTCACTCAGGATGGCATTCTCAAAATAATTAGTCTTATTCCAAGTGCATTGGGATGGTTTGATGATATAAATTATTTTGTGTAGTTGAATTGGCTATAATTCTGTGGGTTCTGCTTCTAGGAAGGAAACTTTTTATTTAAGTTTGGTTTTAGATCATGCTTCCCATGTAAACTGTTTAGATATAATGACATGGTGCATGACTAATAGATATGTTTTATGGGCATATTCTGATAGTTTTATTTGCTTTCTGATTGCAGAATGGAGAGTGTCTTACTTAGGATTTCATTGCTGTGAGGAGACACCATCACCAAGGCAACTCTTTAAAGAAAACATTTAATTTCAGAGGTTCGCCCATTATCATCATGACAGGAAGCATGGCAGCATGAGGGCACACATGGTGTTGGAGACACTGAGACTTCTGAGACTTCTATATCTTGATTCAAAGGCAGCAGCAGAAGACTGTCTTCTGCAGGCATTTAGGAAGAGACTCCCCTCTGCACTGGACAGGACCTGAGCATAGGAGACCTCAAAGCCTACCCATACAATGACATACTTCCTCCAGTAAGACCACCTCTTCTAATCAGACCTCTGCCCGAGGCCAAACATTCAAACATATGAATCTATGGGGACCAAATCTGTTCAAACCACCACAGGTGGTATGAGTAAGTTTCAGGGAAGTTTCAGTGTCAGCTCTTCCTGTTCTGATGAAGGTCTCTTGGAGGGAGGTTTGGTTAGAGTAGAATGACATTGAATTTGACAGAAAGCAGATGGAGCACTTGTGTAGAGTTCCATTTCTGAGTGGGGTTAGAGAGAAAACAAAATCCTGATTTTGCAATTTTGCATAGAGGTGGTTGGGAGAATTTATCTTAATAGTCATTAAAGCAAGTTGAGGCTGAGGTTGGAACCAGAATCTACAATGGTGAGCATGAGTTCCAGAGAATGAAAGAAGGCAAGTTCATGAACCCTAAAACCCAGAAAAATACACAGGAGTAGGAAAACATAGGTAACTATAAACTAGTAGTACATTTAGACATTTCCTTGGTAATGGATACAAAATACAAAACATAATTGGTGAATGTGAAGACTCTCAGAAGCCCAGTAGTATAAATATTTGTATATCACCCCAGGAACTGTCCAGCATGGTTTGCATGTTTATCTATTGGAGTTTTAGAGAGGGTGCCATGCAGTTGGGAATATGGTGAGAATACATGACATCTGAAACTATCACTCAAAGATGCTCTCAGAATCAGGGAGATGTTCTCAACCTGTTATGTTGCAAGCATAGTTTCTCAGATATGGTTCTCATAGCATCCTTGACTATCAGTTCATTTACATCAGGATTGGCACACAAGACCAGCAGTAGAGATTTGGCTTGATGTTTCCTATTTATTTATTTATTTATTTATTTATTTATTTGCTTGTTTGTTTTTCATTCGATATATTCTTTATTTACATTTCAAATGATTTCCCCTTTTCTGGATCCCCCCTCCCTGAAAGTCCCATAAGTCCTCTTCCCTCCCCCTGTTCCCCAATCCACCCCTTCCCTCTTCCCTATCCTGGTATTCCTCTACACCGCTGCACTGAGCCTTTCCAGGACCAGGGGCCTCTCCTTCCTTCTTCTTGGACATCATTTGATATGTGAATTGTGTTTTGGGTATTCCAAGATTCTAGGCTAATATCCATTTATCAGTGAGTGCATACTATGAGTGTTCTTTTGTGACTGGGTTACCTCACTTAGGATAATATTCTCCAGTTCCATCCATTTGTCTAAGAATTTCATGAATCCATTGTTTCTAATGGCTGAATAGTACTCCATTGTGTATATATACCACATTTTCTGTATCCATTCCTCTGTTGAGGGACATCTGGGTTCTTTCTAGCTTCTGACTATTATAAATAGGGCTGCTATGAACATAGTGGAGCATGTATCTTTATTATAGATATTTCCTTATAAGTCTTGAGGAAGAGTCACATTGACTGAACTGGCCTTACATTCTCTTAAATATACAGCAGTTGAACAGGAAACTATTTTGGATTTGAAGTCGTATAATTCAAAGGGACTTCTAAACTGTCTTGTCACCCAGGTATTATCTGAACAGCACTTACCAAAAGTGGAGATTAGAATAAATGCCATGCTTAAGGAGTATTAGCAAGCTTTTCTGCAACTTCATGAAATTAATGAGTGTATTTCATGGGTAGTTAGATGTTCAAAGTCTTTCAAAGTGTCTCTATGCTTCTGGAAAATTGCTCAGCTCATTTATTGATTGTATAAGGGTGCTTAAGCCTTAATCCCCTAAGTCATTTGTATGGTGAACAAGCAATCCTTAGTGCCTCGACTTATTCCATTAATCAAGATATTCTGATAAATGTGGAACATACATCCAATTACTCACCCTGAAACTGGTAGTTAATCTTAGAAGATTATGTATATGGAAATATTTGTATGAAAAGAGGAATCAAATATAATATACACCCTTTATTTAAAGGCAATGAAAATAAGCTCAGGGAATTGTCGAGCTAGAGACATATTTGGGAGATGAAAGCTTTGGAGCTGAGATCAGTGAACTTGGCACAGAACAGGAGCACTTCTGAGCCTTATTTATGATGTGTTCTCTGAAGATACCATTGTATCAGGCAAGATGAATGTATTAGAATCTTATATCAGTTCCGGGTCCTGACTTCAAGATAGAGCGTTTTCTTATTGGAACAATGTGTTTGTCATCATCGAATACAAAGTATTTGGCAGAGCTACAGAGACTGGGGATTTCCAGTGAATTTGAATAATAAAACTGTCGTTGAATTATAGTTCAACCAAGGGAGAATATGAGCCTAATTTGATTTGACATTTATGTACTAAAGGTTTCTGGAATATGTCCCCTCCATGTTGCCAACTGTTTTCAGACAGAGGCAGCCTGGTCTGACCTTTCATGTGACATAAAGACAGAGTTCAGGAGATAGAAAGCAGGAGATAAAAAGTCCCCTGTAAGCTCAAAAAATGTGTACATTTAAGGAATTTTGAGATATTCTTTGCTTTGGATAGTCAGGACATGCTTCTGTCATTGGACATTTCATGTCTAGCATTGAACAATATAAGACATTCATCTTTTGTGGAGCCCACTCACAACCAAGAGTTCTGTTCTGTTTCATTAGGGTGGTCATGCCAACTTCTGCAGCTGTCTGAATGGTTAGCCTCGGCCTACACACAGGTTCTCTCCATATCCATGAGCTGACTGAGTAGCTCAATCGCTTTGTGAAGGCCCTGCTGTGCTTTGACTGTGTCCTCTCTACAATTCTCATCTTGGAACTTAATGAACAATGTGACAGTGTTAACAGGCATCTTTTGTTTATATTTGTTTTAGTTTTTTGTTTGTTTTTTGATTTTGTTCATTTGTTTTGAGACAGAGTTTCTCCTTGTGACCTTGGCTGTCCTAGAACTCACTCTGTAGACTAGGCTTGCATCAAACTCACAAGGATCCACCTACCTCTGCATCTCAAGTGATGTAATTAAGGCACTGCACAACTATGGCCCAGTTTAAAAGGCATCTTAAGGGGTCTTTAAGAGGGGATCAAACTTTGGGGATCCCTTCTATGTGAATGAGATTAAGGCTCTTAACAAAGAGGCTGCATATAGTGCAACTTCCTCGTCTTTCTGTCTTCCTATTTGTGAGAGCAAAATACTCCTTTCCTCTGGATCATGTTGTCACATGGTACTGTGTAGAAATAGAGGGCAGCCCTTTGTAGACAACCAAGCCTAGGGATTTGATTTCAGACTTGCCAGACTCTAGAATTCTGCGATATAATTTTCTGTTCTTTTGGAAAGAATGTATGTATCTACTGTAGCCTTGAACTTGTGGCCCTCTTGCTCCCTCTGAGTGCTGGGATTATAATTATGCAGCACCAAGTATAGTATATATAAAGCTGGTAGTAAACCTAGTGCTTTGGGTATGCTAGCCAGTACTCCACCTACTGAGTTACACTCCCAGCCTCCAATCTTTCTGATAAACTACTAAATCTGTGGAATTTTGTTATAGCAGCACAAAGATAGCCTCATTTGTATTCCAGGTATCTCAACAACATTAGATTTATAAAGCCTTTATATCTGTCTTATATTTGTGATTTGGTTTTCTTGTGTTTTCTCATTTTAACCTATTCTATGGAATTTTTCAGCAGAGTTACATGTTCATTAGGTTTAACCAGTTATTAATTTAATTGATTGCTTTGAAGAAGTCAATATCTTTTCACAGTTAATTAATTGCTTAAACTAGCTATTATAATTGAGTTTCCTGATCTAAATTTCAAATAGAAGTCTTAATGCCGCTCATCTTTGAGCTGAACCACAGTTTTTGAGCATCCAGTGCTTTTTGGAAGGGTGGCAGACTGAATCTAAGAAATGTTTAATAATCCCTTACCTTTAGAAACTGTCAAGGTTCCTTTTAATGTATCTTTCTAGATGAATCAAATCTATTATATCTATAATTAATATATTCTGAAAAGATAATAAAATTAAAGTGTTGGATTTAGATTTTGATTCTCTCTCTCTGTGGAACATTGATATTGCCATTTGTCCCAGAAGCTAAGTAAAAAGATATATAGAAAACTAACTCTCCTTGCATTTGGGGTGAGACATCAGGACACAGGGAAAGTTATAGCCTTCAGGTCTGGAGAGACACCAATCTACAACGGCATCGGTTATCTAACTAGAGACTTTACAGTGGGAAATTGATTAAGTCACTAGGCTGATGCGGGGAAAGAGAGACTAATTAGCACATTGTTAGAAGCTCAACCTGGTATATAAACTAAGAACTAAAACCTATAATGGAGCAGGCAATCATGGAGGCACAGAAAAATACACCCTCATGCTTCACGTGTCAGCAGTTGTAGGTAGAGAGTGAGGGAGAACATCTGAAACAAACACAACCTCTCTTGAATGGAACTAGAGAAGACACACTTTCACAAAGAAGCACACACAGGAGTTATATCTCACTTGAATGTTTATAGACTAAATGCACCAATTAAAGTACAGTTTGTCACAGTGGCTAGCACTACTCTTGCAGAGGACCAGAGTTAATTCCTGGTTCCCATGTCAGCTGGTTCACAAACACCTGTATCTCTAACTCCAGAGCATCTTACAGCTTTCTTGGGTACCTTCATCTATGTGTACACACCTTCAACCTCCCTCCATATGTCTACACACAAATAAAAATTAAATCAAATTAATATATATTATTTTAACAATCTAGCTCAAATATGAAAGTAATTAAAGGTAAATGGTGGAGAAAAGTCTGTTATGACATCACAAAAAAAGGGCGGTAGGAAGGAGTGGCTGGGTTAACATGGAACAGACCTTTTTTGGAACTAGGATAGCATATGGGTAAGATGTAGCTGGTAGAGTTCCCAATATCATGATAGATTCGCAAGGATTTGCTCCTGGAAAAAAAAATCAGATTTTAATAAGGCTTACAAGATTAGGTATTAGTTGTTGTGCCCAGAGATTGAGTTACTATTGTTTCTGAACTAAGTATGTGTTGCATTTTTCTTCATGCAGTGGCTTGTCTGGGTTCAAGAGAGAAAGTGTGATGGCATACCTAAATACACAAAGAAGGATGAGGAAGAGGAGGAGGAGGAAGAGAAGAAGAAGAAGAAGAAGAAGAAGAAGAAGAAGAAGAAGAAGAAGAAGAAGAAGAAGAAGAAGAAGAAGAAGAGGACGAAGAAGAAGAATCCTACTGATACCCTAGGTTGTGGGGCAAATGAAGGGATATCCACAATTGGTTGGATTGGTGCCTCCACATCTATGTCTAACCATATTTTTGGTACCTGTAGCTAGCTACTTTTCACACTCTTATCACACTTATTCTTTACTTTTCTTCCCCTCCAAAAGAGGCTTCATGTGCATCTGCACTGAGACATGAGGCCACCCTTCATCCATCTCCCTTGAACCTGCAGAACCTCCTGCAGCCAGGGTCCCCTGTGCCTGCAGCCCTTCCCAAGTGCTGGGAAAGCTGGCCTAGCCTAGTGCTGTGTTCATGCTCATCACCTTTGTTCATTCACCTGCCAGCCTGACCCACTGTGGTTTTTACTCCCATCCCTCTAAAACTCCAGCAGCAGGCCTTCCCACCCATCCACATCCTTCTGGTTTGCCATGTTAATGCTAGCATAATTCATCCACTTGTTCAAGTCAGAGATCTGTGTGTTTCCTTAATCACCCCCATCACTGATCTTCAACTTACACTCCCTAATGTGGATTAATTTTGTGTTGGAGCTGTGAAAAATCTGCCAGTCACCTCCAAAAGCCTGTTTCTACCTTCTGATCTTCTCCTTGCTGTAGATGTTCAATAAATAAAAAAGTAGGAACAAGGGAGTGAGTGAGGGAGTGAGTAAGGGAGGGAGGAAGAAACAGAAAGACAGAGAATATGAGAAAGAGACAGACAGACAGAATATGAGGATCCCTGAGCCCATTGTAAAGTTTCAGGCTTGAATCTCAAATGTTTTGCTATCTAATGCATGCTTGAGACTGTTTGAAGCTTCCAGGCCTTATGCCTGCAAGGTATCAGTATGTTCTAAGTGTTGGAGAATTTTGCCTGAGTTTTTCTTATTTTTTTTTCAGTGCTGGGGTTCAAACACAAGCAGGCCAAGTGCTCTAATATTGATCTCCATCTCTCCTAATCTTTAAAATTTTTAATGGAATAAAAGTATCAGTTAAAAAAAAAGATGGAACAGACCTGAAATAAGGACAGTTACC
This sequence comes from Apodemus sylvaticus, assembly GCF_947179515.1. NCBI lineage: Eukaryota > Metazoa > Chordata > Mammalia > Rodentia > Muridae > Apodemus > Apodemus sylvaticus. The sequence goes on from NC_067487.1 coordinate 49,409,450, forward strand.
AGGATAAATATCAGAATGCATAATAATCAACATGTCTGTGACTAAAAGTTAGGTATCAAGCGATGTGAGTCAAAGACCGGAAATAAGCACATTCATAGTGCAGTTGGTGACTAAAACTTCCATTTACTAGAAATAGATCCTGCAGTGAGAGTCACAAAGGAAAAGTCAAACTAAAAATACACCATCATGAATAAACTATACAGTTGTCACCTATAGATTAGCTCATCTAACAACAGAATACACACTTTTCCTCAAGTCCCACATGGAAATTTTATTGAGATGAACCATACTCTGAGTCATAAGATACACTTCATAAATTTAAAAGGATATAAGCTATTCTATGTCAAATCATAATGGAATTAAACTAAAGAGCAATAACAGAAAGGTAGGTAGGAAAGCCCCAAGTCCATGAAGACTAAACATGCATACTCTTAGATAACACTAGTACAAAAGATGTCTAAAAATATTTTCAATGAGATGAAAATGCTATGTCCTATCAACATTTATGGGATACAGCAAAGCAGTGCTTATGTTTAAAGTACAGTTCATAGAATTAAATGTGAAAAAGCAAATTATACCCAAAGATGGAAAAATGATAAAAATAAAAATTAGACTAAAGGTCAATAAAATTAAAAACAAGAAAGCAAGAGATGAAAACCAATGAAATTGATCAACAAAGCATCTAGCTACAGTGGAAACAAAAAAAAGCACATAAGTCATTTCCATCAAAAAGGAAAGAGAGGACGATTACGTGGACATTAAAGAGGTAACCAAGGTATGTGCAGGGAGCAACCCTAACAACCTTATAGCTATTAACTCAATAATTTGAATGAATTTAATGCACTGACTGCTTTAAAGATATAGTCAACCAAAAGTCATACAAGATAGAGGTATCCAAACATGTATATGCAGATTAAATTGAACTAATATCAAACTTTGAAACAGAAAACATGAGGCTTCTCACTGGTGAACTTACAAGGCAATACAAGTAAGAGTAAACAACTGTAATCACACCAGATTACAAACTCTCTACACAGTGAGGGAGACAACACATGGAATGAAACAATTGGTGGGATGGGACACTGGTTATATCAGGATTTCATAGGTGCTCAAACAACTCAATATAAAAACAAATTCAATTAAAATATCCTGACTTAAACATTGTACAATGTATACACATAGAATATCATTTGGTGTCCTATAAATTAATCCAATTATATATGTCAGTTAGAAAATGAGGAAGTTCATTCAAATTCTAGCAATATATTTATTTTGTGGAGATTGACAAAGCTCTTCTGAGTTTTAGCATACAGAGCCAGAACATTTGGACTTACTAACACGATCGGAAGGAGAAGAGCAGAGCTGAAGGACTGATCATGTCTATCTTCCAATCCTACTGCAAAGGTATATCAGTTCTACAGTGTGCAGCTTCCCCAAGAACACATAAGTCAATGGAACAGAATAGAGAGTTCAGATATATACCCACAACAATTAGTCCTTTAATACTTAATAAAAGAAAATGTCAGTGAAATGAAGTCCATATAGTAATTTCAATTGGTAGCATTAAAAGAACTTAATATGCACATACAAAACATAGAATTTAGACTATGACTTTTCATCTTTCATTAAAACTTGACTTAAAAAGAATTATGGACTTAGACATAAAACAGTTCAGTTCAACTCATAGAAGATATGGAAGAAGACTGTAGGACTCTGGATATGGTGATGGCCTGGTAGATACAAGAGCAAAGTAGAATTCATGAAGTTATTTACAAGGTGGATTTTATTAAGTTAAAAATGTTTATCATATGAAAAATATGGCATGAGAGGAAAAGCTATGCATGGGGAAAATATATCTAAAAAGATAGATCTTATACAGGATGATTATCTAAATACATAAAGAGTCCTGAAGTCTCAGGGATTGTGGAACCGTAAAATCCAGGTGGACATCCCTGTTATAATCCTGGTGCTTAAGAAGCAGAGACGGGGCGGCGGCTGCGGCAGCAGCGGTAGCAGTGGCTGCTCCAGCTGAAGGGCCATCAGCGGTGGAACCAAGGCGACACAGGGTCCAGTTAGGCCCTGCGCCCACGACCACTGACCTTCGCTGACCAGCCGGGCGGCAAGCAGCTGCGGTTCTGCGGAGCCTTTCACTGCACGGAAGCCACTTCAGAACTCGGCTTCCCCCCAGTCAGGAGAGACTCACCTCCATCTTGATCCCGGGCTCCAGAGATCGGTCAGACTGAGGTACACAAACATAATCCTAGGCCCAACACCGCAGGGGTCTGAGCCAGACGGGCGTTGGCCTGCACCCAGGCCCTGGGCTGTTCGAGTGGCCATCGGGGCGCCAACCCAGCCAGGAGTTTTTTTTTTTTTGCCCCGGCCTGCACACGCGCCGCCATTTTGCCTACAGGAGCCAGAGTGCTCGGGAGGGCAGAGACTGCTAACAAGCGTAGCCTGAGGCTAACAAAACGGGGGTCTAGGCCCCAAAAGGCACAGGACTGACCCCAAGAACTGGGCGGCTTGGTGGGCCATCTGTGTGTCAACCCGCCCAGGAGGTTATTAGCACAACAGACTCTCCCGGTGCTTTCGGGGAGCGCGGACGCGCACGCCCGCCATCCGGGTCACCTGGCGGACCCAAATAACAGTCATAGCCCTAGGGGAACTTTGCTCGGACCTTGGCCTCCCAGGCGTTTGCCTGGACTCAGGGCCCGGGCGACAAGGCTAACCTAGTGTGCGCCAGCCCGGTTGGGGAAATCGGCTGCCCAGCAGAGTGAGCGAAACACAGGGGAGGTCACAGCAACATTCACCTTCGGAGCTCCCTGGGGGTGCACACTGGTTCCATCTGGCCCACAGACACAATCTGGGGCAAGGCCTCAGGCAGAAGCCCTCAGGTCAACTCTCTCCGCTTCAGATCAGCCTGGGTGGCCGCCACATCTCCAGGTCCCTCAAGAGGCTAGTGGGGGCTTCCGGGCGGCCAGCTGGGAGAAGTCGGTGTGCTCCAATAAATCCTGCGGGCCCCAGCGGGAGCCTTCAGGTGCCTGCTTCGGGATCTGAACAGCCTGGACAACAGCACCCTGTCTACAGGCAGTGCAGAGTGTAAGCTGTGCACCAGAGGCCAACGGGGAAGGGGCAGCTTGCACTGGTGAGTCCAGCACTGACAAGACCAAGTAACACCAGTGAGAGCTAGATGGCAAAAGGCAAACGCAGGAACGTCACTAACAGAAATCAAGGCAATATGGCAACATCTGAACCAAATTCTCCTCTACCAGCAAGTCCTGGATACCCCATCACACCATTAAAACAAGATTTGGATTTAAAATCACTGGTCATGATGCTGGTACAGGAACACATGAAGGACATTCAGGAGAAAATGGATCAAAAGTTAGAAGCCCTTGCAAGGGAAACACAAAAATCATTGAAAGAAATCCAGGAGAATACAAAAGCCAACAAGGAGGAAATGCAAAAAACACTTAAAGAAATACAGGAGAACTTTGGTCAACAGGCTGAGGTCATGAAAGACGAAACACAAAAATCTCTTAAAGAAATACAGGAGAACTTTGGTCAACAGGCTGAGGTCATGAAAGAAAAAACACAAAAATCTCTTAAAGAATTACAGGAAAGCACAAACAAGCAAGTGAAGGAGCTAAGCAAAACCATCCAGGATCTAAAAACAGAAGTAGAAACAACTAAGAAAACTCAAAAGGAGACAACTTTGGAGATAGAAAGCCTTGGGAAGAAATCAGGGGACAGAGATGCAAATATCAACAACAGAATACAAGAAATAGAAGAAAGAATCTCAGATGCTGAAGATTCCATAGAAACCATGGACTCAACAGTTAAAGAAAATGCAAAATGCAAAAAGCTTGTAACCCAAAATATCCAGGAAATCCAGGACACAATGAGAAGACCAAACCTAAGGATTATAGGCATAGATGAGAGTGAAGATTTACAACTTAAAGGGCCAGCAAATATCTTCAATAAAATTATGGAAGAAAACTTCCCTAACCTAAAGAGAGAGATGCTCATGAATATACAAGAAGCCTACAGAACTCCAAACAGACTGGACCAGAACAGAAATACTTCCCGTCACATAATAATCAAAACACCAAATGTTCTAAACAAAGAAAGAATATTAAAGGCAGTAAGAGAAAAAGGCCAAGTAACATATAAAGGAAGACCTATCAGAATCACAGCAGACTTTTCACCTGAGACTATGAAGGCTAGAAGGTCCTGGGCAGATCTCATGCAGACTCTAAGAGAACAAAAATGCCAACCAAAACTACTATATCCAGCAAAACTCTCAATCACCATAGATGGAGAAACTAAGATATTTCACGACAAAACCAAGTTCACCCAATATCTATCCACAAACCCAGCCCTAAAAAGGATAATAGGAGGACAACAGCAATACAAGGAGGGAAACTTCACCCTGAAAAAAGCAAGATAGTAACCTTTCATCAAACCCAAAAGAAGTTAAGCAATCAAATTTAAAAAATAACGTCAAAAATGATAGGAAGTAACAATCACTATTCCTTAATATCTCTTAACATCAATGGACTCAATGCCCCAATAAAAAGACACAGACTAACTGACTGGATACGTAAACAGGACCCTACATTTTGCTGCTTACAGGAAACACACCTCAGGGTCAAAGACAAACACTACCTTAGAGTAAAAGGCTGGAAGACAATTTTACAAGCAAATGGTCTCAGGAAACAAGCTGGAGTAGCCATTTTAATATCAGATAAAATTGACTTTCAACCCAAAGTCATCAAAAGAGACTCTGAGGGACACTTCTTGCTGGTCAAAGGAAAAATACAACAAGAAGAACTCTCAATCCTGAACATCTATGCTCCAAATGCAAGGGCACCCTCTTTCATAAAAGAAACTTTATTAAAACTCAAAGCACACATTGCACCTAACACAATAATTGTGGGTGACTTCAACACTGCACTTTCCTCAATGGACCAATCAGGAAAACAGAAACTAAACAAGGACACAATGAAACTAATTGAAGCTTTGGACCAATTAGATTTAACTGATATATATAGAACATTCTATCCTAAAACAAAAGAATATACCTTTTTTTCAGCACCTCATGGTACCTTCTCCAAAATCGACCATATAATTGGTCACAAGACAGACCTCAACAAATATAAGAAGATAGAACTAATCCCATGTCTCCTATCTGATCACTATGGAATAAAAGTGGTCTTCAATAGCAACAGAAACAACAGAAAACCCACATACACGTGGAAATTGAACAATACTCTACTCAATGATACCTTGGTCAAGGAAGAAATAAAGAAAGAAATTAAAGACTTTTTAGAACACAATGAAAATGAAAACACAACATACCCAAATCTATGGGACACAATGAAAGCAGTGCTAAGAGGAAAACTCATAGCCCTGAGTGCCTCCAAAAAGAAAATGGAGAGAGCATACATTACCAACTTAATGACACACCTGAAAGCCCTAGAACAAAAAGAAGCTATTTCACCCAGGAGGAGTAGAAGGCAGGAAATCATCAAACTCAGGGCCGAAATCAATCAAGTAGAAACAAAGAGAACCATACAAAAAATCAACAAAACCAGGAGCTGGTTCTTTGAGAAAATCAACAAGATAGATAAACCCTTAGCCAGACTGACCAAAGGGCACAGAGAAAGTATCCAAATTAACAAACTTAGAAATGAAAAGGGAGACATAACAACGGAAACTGAGGAAATCCAAAAAATCATCAGATCCTACTACAAGAGCCTGTACTCAACACAACTGGAGAATCTGGAGGAAATGGACAATTTCCTTGACAGATACCAAATACCAAAATTAAATCAGGACCAACTAGACCATCTGAACAGTCCCATAAAGCCTAAAGAAATAGAAGGAGTCATAGAAAGTCTTCCAACCAAAAAAAGCACAGGACCAGATGGTTTCAGTGCAGAATTCTACCAGACCTTCAAAGAAGAGTTAACACCAATACTCTTCAAACTATTCCACAAAATAGAAACAGAAGGAACACTACCCAATTCCTTCTACGAAGCCACAATTACGCTGATACCAAAGCCACACAAAGATCCAACAAAGAAAGAGAACTTCAGACCAATTTCCCTTACGAACATCGATGCAAAAATACTCAATAAAATTCTTGCCAACCGAATCCAAGAACACATCAAAACGATCATCCACCATGATCAAGTAGGCTTTATCCCGGGAATGCAGGGTTGGTTCAATATATGGAAATCCATCAATACAATCCACTACATAAACAAACTCAAAGAACAAAACCACATGGTCATTTCATTGGATGCTGAAAAAGCATTTGACAAAATTCAGCATCCTTTCATGCTTAAAGTCTTGGAGAGAACAGGAATTCAAGGCCCATACCTAAACATAGTAAAAGCAATATACAGCAAACCGGTAGCCAGCATCAAACTAAACGGAGAGAAACTTGAAGCAATCCCACTGAAATCAGGGACCAGACAAGGCTGCCCCCTTTCTCCTTATCTTTTCAATATTGTACTTGAGGTACTAGCTCGGGCAATTCGACAACATAAGGAGGTCAAAGGGATACAAATTGGAAAGGAAGAAGTCAAACTATCATTATTTGCAGACGACATGATCGTCTACCTAAGTGACCCAAAGAACTCCACTAGAGAGCTCCTACAGCTGATAAACAACTTCAGCAAAGTGGCAGGTTACAAAATCAACTCAAGCAAATCAGTGGCCTTCCTATACTCAAAGGATAAGCAGGCTGAGAAAGAAATTAGGGAAATGACCCCCTTCACAATAGCCACAAACAGTATAAAGTATCTTGGGGTGACTCTTACCAAACATGCGAAAGATCTGTATGACAAGAACTTCAAGACTCTGAAGAAGGAAATGGAAGAAGACCTCAAAAAATGGGAAAACCTCCCATGCTCATGGATCGGTAGAATCAATATAGTTAAAATGGCCATTTTGCCTAAAGCACTATACAGATTCAATGCAATACCCATCAAAATCCCAACTCAATTCTTCACAGAGTTAGAAAGAGCAATTATCAAATTCATCTGGAACAACAAAAAAACCCAGGATAGCTAAAACTATTCTCAGCAACAAAAGGAAATCTGGGGGAATCAGTATCCCTGACCTCAAGCAATACTACAGAGCAATAGTGTTAAAAACTGCATGGTATTGGTACAGTGACAGGCAGGAGGATCAATGGAACAGGATTGAAGATCCAGAAATGAACCCACACACCTATGGCCACTTGATCCTCGACAAAGAGGCTGAAAACATCCAATGGAAAAAAGATAGCCTTTTCAACAAATGGTGCTGGTTCAACTGGAGGTTAGCATGCAGAAGAATGCGAATTGATCCATCCTTGTCTCCTTGTACTAAGCTCAAATCCAAATGGATCAAGGACCTCCACATAAAGCCAGACACTCTGAAGCTAATAGAAAAGAAACTGGGGAAGACCCTTGAGGACATCGGTACAGGGAGAAAGTTTCTGAACAGAACACCAATAGCGTATGCTCTAAGAGCAAGAATTGACAAATGGGACCTCATAAGGTTACAGAGTTTCTGTAAGGCAAAGGACACCATCAAGAGGACAGATCGGCAACCAACAAATTGGGAAAAGATCTTCACCAATCCTACATCAGATAGAGGGCTAATATCCAATATATATAAAGAACTCAAGAAGTTAGACTCCAGAAAACCGAACAACCCTATTAAAAAATGGGGTACAGAGTTAAACAAAGAATTCTCACCTGAAGAACTTCGGATGGCGGAGAAGCATCTTAAAAAATGCTCAACTTCATTAGTCATTAGGGAAATGCAAATCAAAACAACCCTAAGATTTCATCTTACACCAGTCAGAATGGCTAAGATTAAAAATTCAGGAGACAGCAGGTGTTGGAGAGGGTGCGGAGAAAGAGGAACACTCCTCCACTGCTGGTGGGGTTGCAAATTGGTACAACCACTCTGGAAAGCAGTCTGGCGGTTCCTCCGAAAACTGGGCACCTCACTTCCAGAAGATCCTGCTATACCACTCCTGGGCATATACCCAGAGGATTCCCCACCATGTAATAAGGATACATGCTCTACTATGTTCATAGCAGCCCTATTTATAATTTCCAGATGCTGGAAAGAACCCAGGTATCCCTCAACAGAAGAGTGGATACAAAAAATGTGGTATATCTACACAATGGAGTACTATTCAGCCATTAGAAACAATGAATTCATGAAATTCTTAGGCAAATGGATGGAGCTAGAGAATATCATACTAAGTGAGGTAACCCAGACTCAAAAGGTGAATCATGGTATGCACTCACTAATAAGTGGTTATTAACCTAGAAAACTGGAATACCCAAAACATAATCCACACATCAAATGAGATACAAGAAGAAAGCAGGAGTGGTCCCTGGTTCTGGAAAGACTCAGTGAAACAGTATTTGGCAAAACCAGAACGGGGAACTGGGAAGGGGTGGGAGGGAGGACAGGGGAAGAGAAGGGGGCTTACGGGACTTTCGGGGAGTGGGGGGGGCTAGAAAAGGGGAAATCATTTGAAATGTAAGTAAATTATATCGAATAAAAAAAAGAATGAAAAAAAAAAGAAGCAGAGACGGGGGGGGGGTACTTGGAGCAACATGATTAGCTAGAGTAGTTGATTAGTAGATATCAGGACTCAGCAAGACACTCTTCCTCAATACAAAAGGAAGACAAAGATATTAATCCCTGGTACACACATGCAGCCATTTACATATGAACACACACACACACACACACACACACACACACGAAAGAAAAAAATCCCTCTAAAATCTCAACAGGAGAAGAAAACAAATAAATCAAATAAAATAATAAAATATAATTAAATACCTTAACAGACACCTCATAATGAAATACTTTGACACCTCTGCAGTGAAGATTTACCCATGGCAGCTAGTCAGATAAAGGATGCTTCTCAGCATGTCTATCAGTGAGAAACTGTAACTACTCAGCAATTAGAATTGCAAAAATATGGAGCATGACAGCATCAGTGAGGATGAATGTGTGGAGCACCAGAACTCTCCCCACCAGTAGCAATGTGATGCATTGTAGCTACCTTGCAGACAGTAGGACACACACTCCTACCAAAATCAAGTGATTTTCCTCTTTGATGTTTACTTAAAGAGATGGAAAACATTGTCTACACAAAACCCTACATACGAATGTGTTCTTTTTCACGATTGCTCAAGACATTCAAGACATTTTGCAGTAGATAAATTAATAAACTATAGAAATTTTAGGCAATGGAATGTTATTAAATGATAAATATAATTAGCAATTAATCTATGGAAAGGAATAGAGAAATCTTAAGTGTATACTACTGATAAGAAAACAGAGACAAAGTGTGAAGCAGAGTCTGAGGGAAAGACCACCCATAGACTAGTGATCCATCCCATATACAGTTACAAAACTATTATTGATGCCTGCAAGTACTTGCTGAGTGGAGTTGGATATATCTGTCACCTGGGAGGCTCTGCTAGTGCATGACAAATATAGAGGGGGACACTCTCAACCAGTCATTGAACTGAGCACAGGGTTCCCAATTGAGCTAGAGAAAGGACCCAAGGAGCTGAAGGGGTTTGCAGCTCCATAGAAGGAACAATGATATGAGCCACCCAGTACTCCCAGAGTTCCCAGGGACAAAAACATCAACAAAATAGTACACATGGTGTTTCCCATGGCTCCAGATGCATAGGCAGCAGAGGATGGCCTTGTTGGACATCAAAGGGAGGAGAGGCCCCTGGTCCTGGAAAGGCTCCATGCAGCAGTGTAGGGGAATACCAGGATAGGGAAGAGGGAGGGGGTTGATTGGGGAACAAGGGGAGGGGAGATGGCTTATGGGATTGGGGCGGTGGGGGGAACCAGGAAAGGGGAAATCATTTGAAATGTAAATAAAGAATATAGCTAATATAAAACACCAGTGTAGAAATCCAGCTACACTATTTTTCAGGAAAAGAAAAGCTATGGAAATAGTAAACTGATTAGCATTTGCTAGATATCAATGTGGGCAGGAGGGACGAGTTGATAAATCACAGGATTTTAGAGCAATGGACAGATTCTATATGTTATTATGGTGGTAGATAAGAAGTAATTCCTTGTAAATTTCTCAAACTGTTAGAATGTACAACACAAGAATAGATTGTAATAGTACCTGTGGTTTTGGGTGATTATGTCCCACATATCATGATATGTGGGTTCATGAATTTTGTAGTGGATGTACCATTCTGATGGAGGATATTAATAAGAAGGTCTGTATGTATATCCATAGATAGAATGAGTGAAAAATATATCTTCTGCTCAATTGTTGTGAACTGACTATTGTCTGTGATAAAACCTTACCCACCTAATATATTCAGTGCTTTTCTTATAGCAATGAGATTTTTTTACTAAGACGTTCCATTATAGCATAAATCCTAAAATATTTTCTATTTTCCTTTCCAGTTGCCACATTAATGATGAGTACATCTTATGTTAAATGTCTATCATTGGACATGTATATTGAAGGCACATGAAACCTGAAATTGCTTGATTCAAGTTTTATTTCTGTCATTGAAGAACATATATGGAGAGATGATGTCAGTTGGTGGCTATTGGGTTTCAAAGACCAGAAGTGAACTTGGAATAGTAGAATGTATCTACTGAAATGATGCAAAAATAAATGCATGGGTTAAAATACTCTATTTTGTCTTTTTAGAAGGTGTAAGATAGCTATGTAAAGATTTTTAGACATTGCTTATTATACAAAATCAGCAAACACACACACACACACACACACACACACACACACACACACATCCTATACATTTTCATATATACTTTATAGCATGAGAATTCTAGTTGAAAGCATAACTATTTATTTTACTCTCCCACTATTTTTTTCTTTCCTATTGAGAGACTAAGAGTTAAACAGACTGGTAGGCAGATAGGGAGGGAGGGTCATAGGTAGGTAATAAAGGTCATGAATTTGCAAAATGGCTGACTTTTCCTTCAACCACATGACTTGGGGCAAAAGCAGATCCCTTCCTGATGGACTGGCTCAACAATTATGAGGACTGATCAGGACATGTCACCCAACACTTGCTGACCAGCCAACATGTCTTCAAACTGACCAACTGTAAAGCAGAGGAGGAAAACTCTTCAGGAGCTTTAAACTGCCAAAAGCATAGAGAACAGACTGAAATTTTTTCAGATTCCTGAATCACCCCTATGCTTTACGAAGGGTTCTTTTTCCTTGTGTCTATCACATGTGTGTGTTCCCCAATTTTTACCTTTATTAACTGCTAAGTCTGTCTGGGTGTGAGAGATTTCTCTGCTGTTAACATTGTCCTTCAGAGTTTCCCTGCCTTTTAATTTTTTTGAAAAGTATGTTCTTTTATTGAAAAAGGAAGTAAAAACATTTTATGAGGAGTCTCTCTGCCATCTTGGATCTTGGGCGCCAGAGAAATCAGACAGACTGAGGTACACAAATATAACCCAAGTCCAACATCACAGGGGGTCTAAGCCCGACAGGCATTGGCCTGCACCCAGGCCCAGGGCTGTTCGGTGGTGGGAGGTGGGGGGGGGAGGGCATCAGTGTGCAAACCCAGCCAGGAGTTTGTTTACCAGGGCCCGGCGCGCACTGCCATTTTGACTATGGGATGCCAGAGAGTTCTAGCAGGCAAAGTCAGCTAAGAGTCATAGCCCGAGGCTAACATAGCGGGGGTCTAAGCCTGACAGGCCATGGACTGACCCCAGGCCCTGGGCTGCTCGGTGGGCCATCTGTGTGCCAACCCGGCCAGGAGGTTGTTAGCCTAGCAGACTCTCCCAGCACTTTCAGGGAGTGCACAAAGGCCACCATCCTGGCCACCTGACAGAACCAATTAACAGTCATAGCCCGAGGGGAACTTTGCTGAGGCCTTAGCCTGCCAGGCTTTTGCCTAGACTCAGGGCCTCAGTAGCTAGGCTAGCCTTGTGTGCACCAACCCGGTTGGGAGATTGGCTGCCCAGCAGACTGACCAGCGCTCGGAAAAGGTCCCACAGCATAGACCATCAACACTCACCGAAGGAGCAAACGGGCACCTCCTGGTTCACACAGACAACCTGGGGCAAGGCACACTAGGGCTCCAAGGGCACCCAGGAGGAGGAGAGCACATCAGCAATCTGTAATAGGGGAAACCCAGCCATCCAGTGTTGCAGAAATAGCCCTAGAGCCTCACAGGAGGCACAAATACCAGCCAGAGACAAGACCAACTAATGCCAGAAATAACAAGATGGCAAAGGGCAAACGCAGGAACTCTACTAACAGAAATCTAGGCAATATGGCAGTGTCTGAACCAAACTCTCCAACATCGGCAAGTCCTGGTTACACAAACACACCAGAAAAACAAGATTTGGATTTAAATTCACTGTTCATGATGCTGCTAGAAGAACACAAAAAGGACATAAATGAATCTCTTAAAGAAATACAGGGGAACATGAATAAGTAGAAACCCGTACAATGGAAACACAAAAATCACTTAAAGAAATTCAGGAGAATAAGGCTCAAGAGATAGAAGCCAATAAAGAAGAAACACACACACACACACACACACACACACACAAAACTTAAAGAAATGCAGGAGAAAGTGAGTCAAACAGCAGAAGTCATGAAAGAGGAAACAAAAATCTCTTTAAGAATTACAGGAAAACACAAACAAGCAAGTGAATGAGCTAAAACCATCCAGGATCTAAAATCATAAGTAGAAACAACTAAGAAATCACAAAGGGAGACAACTTTGGAGATAGAAAACCTTGAGAAGAAATCAGGGGCCATAGATGCAAATATCAACAACAGAATACAAGAGATGGAAGAAAGAATCTCAGATGCCGAAGATACCATAGAAACCATTGACTCAACAGTCAAAGAAAATGCAAAATGCAAAAAGCTTGTATCCCAGAACATCCAGGAAATCCAGGACACAATGAGAAGACCAAACCTAAGGATTATAGGTATAGATGAGAGTGAAGATTTACAGCAGAAAGGGCCAGCAAATATCTTCAACAAAATTATGGAAGAAAACTTTCCCAACTTAAAGAGAGAGATGCCCATGAATATACAAGAAGCCTACAGAACTCCAAACAGACTGGACCTGTGCAGAAATACCTCTCATCACATAATAATCAAAACCCCAAATGTACTAAACAAAGAAAGAATATTAAAGGCAGCAAGAGAAAAAGGGCAAGTAACATATAAAGGAAGACCTATCAGAATCAAACCAGACTTCTCACCAGAGACCATGAAAGCTAGAAGATCCTGGGCAGATCTCATGCAGACTCTAAGAGAACACAAATGTCAGTCAAGACTACTATACCCAGCAAAACTCTCAATCACAATAGATGGAGAAACCAAGATATTCCATGACAAAACCAAATTTACACAATATCTTTCTACAAACCCAGCTCTACAAACAATAATAGGAGGAAAACTCCAATACAAGGAGAGAAACGAGACCCTGGAAAAAGCAAGATAGTTACTTTCTTTCCTCAAACCCAAAAGAAGATAACCACTCAAATATAAAAATTACATTGAAAATGACAGGATGTAATAATCACTATTCCTTAATATCTCTTAACGTCAATGGACTCAACTCCCCAATAAAAAGACATAGACTAACAGACTAGATAAGGAAACAGGACCCTACATTTTGCTGCATACAGGAAACACACCTCAATGCCAAAGACAAAAACTACCTTAGAGTAAACGGCTGGAAGACAATTTTACAAGCCAATGGTCTCAGGAAATGAGCCGGAGTAGCCATTCTAATATCAGATAAAATTGACTTTCAACCTAAAGTCATCAAAAGAGATACAGAAGGACACTTCTTGCTGGTCAAAGGAAAAATCCACCAAGAAGAACTTTCAATTCTGAACATCTATGCACCAAATGCAAGGGCACCCTCATTCGTAAAAGAAACTTTACTAAAGCTCAAAGCACTCATTGCACCTAACACAATAATTGTGGGTGACTTCAACACTTCAATCTCCTCAATGGACCGATCAGGAAAACAGAAACTAAACAGGGACACAATAAAACTAATTGAAGCTTTGGACCAATTGTATTTGACTGATATTTATAGAACATTTCACCCTAAAACAAATAATATACCCTTTTCTCAGCACCTCAGGGTACCTTCTCCAAAATTGACCATCTAATTGGTCACAAGACAGACCTCAACAAATATAAGAAGATCGAACTAATCCCATGCCTCCTATCGGATCACTATGGAGTAAGAGTGGTCATCAATGGCAACAAAAACAACAGAAAGCCCACATACACATGGAGGCTGAACAATACTCTACTCAATGACACCTTGGCCAAAGAAGCAATAAAGAAAGAAATCAGAGATGTTTTAGAATTTAATAAAAATGAAGGCACAACATACCCAAAACTTTGGGACACAATGGAAGCAGTGCTAAGAGGAAAACTCATAGCCTTGAGTGCCTCCAAAAAGAAAATGGGGAGTGCATACACTAGCAGCTTAATGACACACCTGAAAGCCCTGGAACAAAAAGAAGCCAATTCACCCAGGAGGAGTAGAAGACAGGAAATCATCAAACTCAGGGCTGAAATCAGTCAAATGGAAACAAAGAGAACCATACAAAGAATCGACAAATCCAGGAGCTGTTTTTTTTTGAGAAAATCAACAAGATAGATAGACCCTTAGCCAGACTGACCAAAGGGAAGAGAGAAAGTATCCAAATTAACAAAATTGGAAATAAAAGGGAGATATAACAACAGAAACTGAGGAAATTCAAAAAATCATCAGATCCTACTACAAAAGCCTATACCCAACACAACTGGAGAATCTGGAGGAAGTGGACAATTTCCTAGACAGATACCAAATACCAAAATTAAATCAGGACCAAACAGATCATCTAAACAGTCCCATAACCCCTAAAGAAATAGAAGGGGTCATAGAAAGCCTTCCAACCAAAAAAAGCACAGGACCAGATGGCTTCAGTGCAGAATTCTATCAGACATTCAAAGTACTCTTCAAACTATTCCACAAAATAGAAACAGAAGGAACATTACCCAATTCCTTCTACGAAGCCACAATTATGCTGATACCAAAACTACACAAAGATCCAACAAAGAGAACTTCAGACCAATTTCCCTTATGAACATCGATGCAAAAATACTCAATAAAATTCTTGCCAACCGAATTCAAGAACACATAAAAAATGACCATCCACCATGATCAAGTAGGCTTTATTCCAGGAATGCAGAGTTGGTTCAATATACGGAAATCCATCAATGCAATCCACTACATAAACAAACTCAAAGAAAAAAACCACATGGTCATTTCATTGGATGCTGAAAAAGCATTTGACAAAATTCAGCATCCTTTCATGCTTAAAGTCTTGGAAAGAACAGGAATTCAAGGCGCATATGTAAACATAGTAAAAGCAATATACAGCAAACCGGTAGCCAGCATCAAACTAAATGGAGAGAAACTTGAAGCAATCCCACTAAAATCAAGGACTATTCAGGGCTGCCCCCTTTCTCCTTATCTTTTCAATATTGTACTTGAGGTACTAGCTCAGGCAATTAGACAACATAAGGAGGTCAAAGGAATACAAATTGGAAAGGAAGAAGTCAAACTATCATTATTTGCAGATGATACGATAGTCTACCTAAGTGACCCAAAAAACTCCACTAGAGAACTCCTACAGCTAGCTGATAAACAATTTCAGCAATGTGGCTGGTTATAAAATCAACTCAAGCAAATCAGTAGCCTTCCTATACTCGAAGGTTAAGCAGGCTGAGAAAGAAATTAGGGAATTGACACTCTTCACAATAGCCACTAACAGTATAATGTACCTTGGGGTGACTCTTACCAAACATGTGAAAGATCTGTATGACAAGAACTTCAAGACTCCGAAGAAGGAAATGGAAGAAGACCTCAAAAAATGGGAAAACCTCCCATGCTCATGGATCGACAGGATTAATATAGTTAAAATGGTCATTTTGCCAAAAGTAATATACAAATTCAACGCAATATCCATCAACATCCCAACTCAATTCTTCACAGAGTTAGAAAGAGCAATTCTCAAATTAATCTTGAATAACAAAAAACCCAGGATAGCTAAAACTATTTTCAACAACAAAAGAAATTCTGGGGGAATCAGTATCCCTGACCTCAAGCAATACTACTGAGCAATAGTGTTAAAAACTGTATTGGTACAGTGACAGGCAGGTGGATCAATGGAACAGGATTGAAGATCCAGAAATGAACCCATACACCTATGGCCACTTGATCCTCGACAAAGAGGCTGAAAACATCCAATGGAAAAAAGATAGCCTTTTCAACAAATGGTGCTGGTTCAACTGGAGGTCAGCATGCAGAAGAATGAGAATTGATCCATCTTTGTCTCCTTGTACTAAGCTCAACTCCAAATGGATCAAGGACCTTAACATAAAGCCAGACACTCTGAAGCTAATAGAAAAGAAACTGGGGAAGACCCTTGAGGACATCGGTACAGGGAGAAAGTTCCTGAACAGAACACCAATAGCGTTATCTCTAAGATCAAGAACTAACAAATGGGACCTCATAAAATTACAAAGTTTCTGTAAAGCAAAGGACGCCATCAAAAGGACAAATCGGCAACCAACAAATTGGAAAAAGATCTTCACCAACCCTACATCAGATAGAGGGCTAATATCCAATATATACAAAGAACTCAAGAAGTTAGACCCCAGAAAACCAAATAACCCTATTAAAAATACGGCACAGAGTTAAACAAAGAATTCTCACCTGAAGAACTTCGAATGGTGGAGAAACATCTTAAAAAATGCTCAACTTAATTTGTCGTCAGGGAAATGCAAATCAAAACAACCCTGAGATTTCACCTTACACCAGTCAGAATGGCTAAGATTAAAAACTCAGGAGACAGCAGTTGTTGGTGAGGATGTGGAGAAAGAGGAACACTCCTCCACTGCTGGTGGGGTTGCAAATTGGTACAACCACTTTGGAAATCAGTCTAGTGTTACCTCAGAAAACTGGGCAAGTCACTTCTGAAAGATCCTGCTATACCACTCCTGGGCATATACCCAGAGGATTCCCCAGCAGGTAATAAGGATATATGCTCCACTATTTTCATAGCAGCCTTATTTATTATAGCCAGAAGCTAGAAATAACCCAGGTATCCCTCAATAGAAGAATGGATGCAAAAAATGTGGTATATATACACAATGGGTACTATTCAGCCATTAGAAACAATGAATTCATGAAATTCTTAGGCAAAAGGATGGAGCTGAAGAACATCATAATAAGTGAGGTAAACCATTCTCAAAAGATCAATCATGGTATACACTCACTAATAAGTGGATATTAGCCTGGAAAACTGGAATACCCATAACATAATCCACACATCAAATGAGGTACAAGAAGAACGGAGGAGTGGCCCCTGGTTCTGGAAAGACTCAGTGTAGCAGTACAAGGCAAAACGAGAATAGGGAAGTGGGAAGGGGTGGGTGGGAGAATAGGGGGAGGGAAGGGGGCTTATGTGACTTTCTGGGAGTGGGGGACCAGAAAAGGGGCAATCATTTGAAATGTAAATAAAAAATATATCGAATAAAATAAAAATACATCCAAAAAACATTTTATGATAAAATTGAAGATTTACATGGAAAATGCTTCTGATAAAATAGAAGAGATATATAGAAAAACACATTAAAATTGACAATTTTCATTGAAAATTAAAGAGTAAAGTGGTGGACATATAAAACATTGCTAAATTAATTGACAAAGGAAGTAGAAACATTTTATGATAGAATCGAAGATTTACGTGGAAAATATTTCTGATAAAATTGTAGAAAAATATAGAAAAACGTTAAAATTGAAGATTATCATGGAAATTATACAGAAATGGTAGGCATAAAAATAATTCTAAGTTGATTGAAAGTGCAATTATAAACATTTTCTGGTAAAATTGAAGATTTACATGGAAAATATTTCTGTTAGTCTATGTCTTTTTATTGGGGAATTGAGTCCATTCATATTAAGAGATATTAAGGAATAGTGATAGTGCTTCCTGGTTTTTTGATGTTATTTTTATGTTTGTGTGGTTATCTTCTTTTGGGTTTGTTGGAAGATTACTTTCTTTTTCTAGGGTGTAGTTTCTTTCCTTGCGTTGGAGTTTTCCATCTATTATCCTTTGTAGGGCTGGGTTTGTGACCAGATATTGTGTAAATTTGGTTTTATCATGGAATATCTTGGTTTCCACATCAATGGTGATTGAGAGTTTTTTTTTTTTTTTTTTTTTTTTTTTTTGGATATATCAGTCTGGGCTGGTGTTTCTGTTCTCTTGGGGTCTGTATGAGATCTGCCCAGGATCTTCTAGCTTTCATCGTCTCTGGTGAGAAGTCTGGTGTAATTCTGATAGGTCTGCCTTTATATGTTACTTGGCTTTTTCCCTTACTGCTTTTAATTTTCTTTCTTTGTTTAGTGCATTTGTTGTTTTGATTATTATGTGCCGGGAGGACTTTCTGGTCTGGTCAAGTCTGTTTGGAGTTCTGTAAGCTTCTTGTATGTTCATGGGCATCTCTTTCTTTAGGTTAGGGAAGTTTTCTTCTATAATTTTGTTGAAGATATTTACTGGCCCTTTAAGTTGGAAATCTTCACTCTCTTCTATACCTATAATCCTTAGGTTTGGTCTTCTCATTGTGGCCTGAATTTCCTGGATATTTTGGGTTACAAGCTTTATGCATTTTGCATTTTCTTTGACTGTTGAGTCAATGTTTTCTATGGTATCTTCAGCACCTGAGATCCTTTCTTCTATCTCTTGTATTCTGTTATTGATGCTTGAATCTATGGCTCCTGAGTTCTTTCCAAGGTTTTCTATCTCCAGAGATGTCTCACTTTGTGATTTATTTATTGTTTATTCTTCCACTTTTAGGTCCTGGTTGGTTTTGTTCAGTTCCTTCACTTGATTGTGTTTTCCTGTAATTCTTTAAGGAATTTTTGTGTTTCCTCTTTAAGGGCTTTTACCTGTTGACCCATGTTCTTCTATATTTCTTTAAGGAAGTTATTTAAGTCCTTCTTGAAGCCCTCTATCAGCATCATGAGATACGATTTTAAATCCAGTTCTTGCTTGTCAGGTGTGTTGGGGTATCCCAGACTTGCTCTGGTGGGAGAACTGGGTTCTGGTGTTGCCAAGTAGCCTTGGTTTCTGTTTGTAGGGTTCTTGTGCTTGCCTTTCACCATCTGGTCATCTCTGGTGTTAGTTCATTTTGCTGTCTCTGGCTGGAGCTTATTCTTCCTGTGGATCTGTAAGCCCGTGTCCATACTCCTGGGAGACCAACTTTCTTCTGTAATGGTCTGTGCACAGAAGGCTCTGGAGTCGCCCGGCTCCCTGGTGCAAATGGTGGTGGGAAGACTTCTGTCCAGCTGCTCCACTGATCTTATACCCTGTGAGATACTAGCTTTCCCCCTTCAGAGAGAAGATGAGATCTTACCTCCATTGTCAGAAATGAAAGTGCTCCTGGGAGATCATTCTCTCCTGGTGGGCCTTGCACAGATGCTCTGGTGCTGCCAGGCTCCCTGATGCCCTTTTAATTTTTTAACTGCCAGAAATAATGACAGCAAACCCAACCAAGCCCCCTAGACTGTATCAATTCCATGTTGTATCACTGTCATACTAGAGTGGAGTGGTATTATGATTCAGAGAGTGAGTCAGGAGAAGAATGTGACAAGTGTCCTTTGAGTTTGGTTCTCTAGAAAGCTGAGTTTAGAAACTCAGGTTCCTGTCATTGTGTTTTAGAAATAAGTCTACAGAGAGAATCTCCAGCAAATGTCACTGGTGATTTAGAAGGTAGCTGACATGTTTTTTAGATATGTCCTTTCTGCAGTTTGATAATGGCACTACCTCCTGGAAGTACTGAAGTTGAAAGATTAGGTACCTAATTCAACGTGAAAGGGGTTATATGTTTGTGTTTGCATGTGTGTGTATGTGTGTGTGTATGAGTGTGTGCGTGTGCGTGTGCGTGTGTGTGTGTGTGTGTGTGTGTGTGTGTGAGAGAGAGAGAGAGAGAGAGAGAGAGAGAGACCCCCTGAAGGCGACACACATTATAAATACTAAGATATTAATACAGGTTTCTACCATATGTGAGAAAACTGCTTCATTTCTTCATAGTTATATTTCATTTATGCCTTAGTTTATATAAAACAAGGAATCTTATCATTTCATTACATCAATTAATATTGGTAACTGTTGTGGTCTATTATCTACCAGTATGTTATCATATACCATGTTTCATATGTTTGCAACCTCACAAAGAATAGACAAGATGGTCCTTTCTTATTTTATGAATTAGGAACTGGAAGACTAAAATGTCAAGCAAAGTTTGTCAAGTTTCCAAACTTCTTTATGTAATAACTCATGGGTTAAGATGGCTTTCGCCTGTATATCTGAAGCTAACATTGTGTTTTCTGATCCTTGTTTTCTAGTTTGGGCATGGATCAGGGCTATTTTCTGGTTAGGAGAGGTGGCTAAATGTTAAGACAGAATATTGGAGGAACTTTGGAAGACTTCTCTGCAACACTCACCTTAAAATAATGTCCTCCTTGCTTATGTGATGGATACATGCCACCAATGGAGACGTAATCTCACCGAGCTTGGAAGTCTCTCTTTGTAATCTAGGATGTTTCATAGAATCTCTCATGTGACTCTCCTTTTCCATGCTTCTATTGTGCTTTGCATGGCCCATTAAGTCTCTTCTTTGTTGGCTATAAATTTTGTCTTAAAAGTGTCTTCTAGGTGTACATTATTTTTAAACTACAGTTACACGGTCTTCAGAAAACCATTAATCACTAGTGGGAATAGGAGGAGGAATTTAGTCCACAATGGCCAGATGATATTTTTTTTTCTGGTTGGTCTAAGCTATATGGTGAAACAGAAAGGGAAGAGAGGAAACAGGAGATGAGGAGGAACATTGATTAATCTATTACATTCTTAGAAGAAAATGTCTTTCCTACTGATATGTCTTGAGATACCATTTCCCACTCTGAACCTGACAATTCCAGTGCTGAGTCAGCCAATGTGTAAACTATGCTGTCTCTGATTGTAACAGTTGTAAAATGGCTCATCATTTTAGACTGCAATTACTGCCCTTATCTAAT
Organism: Apodemus sylvaticus; assembly: GCF_947179515.1. Lineage (NCBI taxonomy): Eukaryota > Metazoa > Chordata > Mammalia > Rodentia > Muridae > Apodemus > Apodemus sylvaticus. Next base: position 49,430,620 of record NC_067487.1, read on the forward strand.
GGGGTTAATGAAAAAGGAGAATGGGGAGAGGGAGGTAGGAGAGAATGAGAAAGATGGATGGAGTTTAGAACCAAAGACTGGAGGAGTTGTAGAGGGAAAGAGCAGGAGAGCAGAGAAGACAGAAAGAACTGACTTTATACTTCACACATTGAGTTATTGAGCTGCCTTTTCTTCAAAAGTGACCCAGAGAAATTTCATATCTCCCTAGATTACACAGAGCAAGAAGCTCTAGAGTTCTGTTTTGTCTGAACTTCCTGATGAAGGGAAACAGCATGATTTAGTTCTAGAACAGGACCAGGCATTAGGATAAGCAACTCCTGATCAGAGGAGTAAGGGGACTAAACTCTGTAGAGATCATGAACTTGGGTGAGAGAAGTATGTTCTAGTGCTTTGTCAAGGAGAAACTGACAAAGCACTAGTACATACTTCTTTCTAGGCCAGGAAGAGCCATTTTCAATATGCTTGGATATGGATGGGGAGAAAATAATGGAAAAATTATGTTCTGGTCTTTCATTGATTCTATTTTAAGAGGAAAGCTTAGGGGGTATCATGTTTTAGGGGGCATATCATCTTTGATGCATTCTCTTCTCCTTTTTTAAAGCACTGTCAGTCATCTTCTTTCTTTAGGATATTTATGATTTTGTTATCTCATTGTACTTCCTCAGGCTTCTACCTTCAGAGGTATATTCTTGATACTCCAAAGTTCTTAATAATTTCTCAGTAATTATCTTACACTCCTTCCTCAGAGATACTACTTGACCTTTCCTTGGATTTCCTAGAAGGCTGTAAATGTTTTTTTTTAAAGGATGAATAATCTGAATAATGCCTTATGTTGTGTACACTTTTGACAATTAGGGCCAAAGTTTACTTTTCCCCAAGTTTATTTCTTTTCCTGAGGAGTTTTTAATCAGACTTGAATTCGGTGTATTGAAGTCTTTCTCTAGTTACAGACCAAACAAAACAGTACAAAGAGCTCTGGGCTAGGGAAGAAAGAATTGATAGCTACTTCTGGATCTTTTATAAACTAGCTGAGGAGTTATGTTGCCTGCAGTGAGGAAGGTACAATAGATTCAAGGCTCCTCCTGAATGCTGAGATTCCGCTATTCTATACCAGACTATTATAGAGAAATTCTGTCGTATTCTCTTCTATGATGGTAAGTGATAAGCAGGTTAAAATATGATGTAAGATTATTTTGATAAAGTTGTATTTGTGCTTCATTTTGGGAGTGCCAATTTTTCATGACTATGATAAAGAGAAACTTAGACACTATTTTTAAATTATTTGAGCCAGTTCTTCACTATTCTTATCTATTTTGAGTTCAGACTTTTGTGGAAAGCGTTTTTTTTTTTAATTGAGTAATACACTTAATAAGGTAATTATAGATACATAGGAAATTATGTTTTATAAAATATATGTTATATAAATTATAGCTTTAGATTATGTATGTGGAAAAATGTGAGGAGAAAGAGAAAAAAAAGCATTGGTTCATTTCTGTAGTTTATCTAAGAGAAGCGCATTAATTAAGCCAGCACTGAACATAAGATGAATCCTTAGATGTCATCTAATGAACAAGTGATCTTGATGTAAGTTATCATCATCAATCATGATTGGGACTTGTGGGGGGCCACACCATTCGCCATTACAAGATGGCGCCGAGGAGTGTGGTAAACAGCTCATTTTGGACCATGTCCCAGCATGAGTCTGCCCAGCAACAGCAATCAACCTATCCCGGCTTGACTAGCTTATCTATAGTAGAAACATCCTGTCCTGCCTATATAAGCCGTTCCCTTTCCTTCTCCCTCGCCTCTCATCTTCAACTCTCCATTAATCCATCGGTACTCCAATAAAAGTGTGATAAGAGAAGAATCCTCGTGTCGGTGGTCTTCTTCCCTGCCGGTCAGGGGGGCTCGCCACAGCTGGTGCCGAAACCCGGGAAGTAGGTCCAGTGGACACGTCTGAGGGGCCCAAGAAGGATTCAGAACTCTACACATGGAGTGAGTAAGTCTCCCCAAGTAAGTAGTATGTGGCTCGACTACCCTGCTGACCCTTTGATGTTTGCTGGATTTTTTCTCTGTGCAGTCGTGGTGATTCTTCTGTGTTACTGAGGGTATCACCGCGCACAGTAGAAACCATAGTGAAGGATATTGATAAGGCAGCGCCTTGGTTCGCTGTTTCGGGCGATTTTAACCTCGACTGCTGGGAAAAGTTAGGAAAAGACCTTGAAAGAGCAAAACAGGAGGATAGAATTGGCCGAGGATCAATTCCTTTATGGAAGCTGGTCCATTCGTGCCTCAAGGACAGTAAGAACATGGAGCTGATTAAGCAGGGGCGCAAAGTTTTGGCTTCGCAACAGGATAGTCTCTTGGAAGCGGAGTCAAAAGGGGAGGAAGACAGGCCTGCAAAATACAACAGAAATAAAAGGGAAAAGAAAAGAAAAATAAAACAAGGGGAAAGTAAAAAGGAACCCCTATATCCAGTTCTGGAAGAGTTTGCAAACTTAGAAATTTCAGATGATTCGGTAGTAGAAGGATTGTCGGAGGAGGACAAGGAGGAGCTTGAAGAAACTGCTGCAGAGTATGAGAGCGATCGTTATGGGCGGTAGCCAATTTTGAACAAAGCCAGAGTAGGCGCGGGACCAGTGGCCCGTATCGCCCTTCCAGTGGTTTATTCGATATAATTTATTTACATTTCAAATGATTTCCCCTTTTCTAGCCCCCTTCTCTTCCCCTGTCCTCCTTTTAAAAGCAGCTTTTTGCTAGCCTGCGCGGTTATTTGGGAAAGCAAGAGCTTGCTTTAAGTATAGCCCTCTCAAAGGAGCTCCACGGAGAGTTAGATCACACCTGAGGAATTTATGCAGCCTATTCGAGCTAAATTCTCTAGAAGAAAAAATTTATTCTTTAAAAGTCAGAGACAGTTAAAACGGCCGGACAAAGAAAATCCTGGGCTCTCCCCCCCTCCTACCTCTCTCTACAAGGTCACTGTGTTTTTCTCTACAAGGTCACTGTGTTTTTCTTCCCTTCTCTGGCAGAACTCCCAGAAGAAAAAGAAGATAAAAGGTTAACTCTTAAAACAAGAGAAAAAGCAGGTTTCTGAAAAGCAGGTTTTCCATGTACAAGACATGGTATTAAAAGGTATAATAATAATAATAATAATAATAATAATAATAATAATGGTTAAAAGCTAATTTCAAAACTTTCCAGGAAACAGAAGAAAATGGGAGACGTCCTATTTTCTCTCTGAATCCTTATGGAGATATTCTTAGTTCTGGTTAAAGTATTTGGATCCTTTTGGGGACATTAAGTTCCATTTCTGTCTGTTGCCTATTTTGGTGCACCAAAAACTTGTCTATATGTGTGTCAATTTATGTTGTCTATTGTTTGAGTGGCTGAATGATTGTTGTGTTTATGTTATGTGTTAAAAAGAAAACATAAAATGGTAAAAAGGGGGCGTTATTTACTGGCAGTCCTGTCAGTCTGCAATTTACACAGAAGAAGATGATTAAAGGAGCTTCACATTCTTAACTATGAGTTAAACACAGCTGGAGAAAAAAGCTACTTTTAAGAAGCCAACAGCCTCAAACTTAATGGTTAATTCTCCTGAAAAAATTTCTACCATGGTGATGGTTGGGTTCAAGGTGTTTTATTCCCCTGAAATTACAGCTGGAAAACGCGCCCACCACACTCTTAAATCTTACTTAATTAAACAAAAAGGGGGAATAGCTGAACATGCTACCCCACGAGAAAGAACATCTCTAGCACTCTTTACGCTTAATTTCTTAAATCTTAATGAGTCCAATACAACTGCCGCTGACAGGCACGTAAATTCAGTTCTATCTCCTTGCATGCACGTCATGTGGAAAGATGTGCTGGACAATAACTGGTATGGACCGGATCCTATTTTAATAGGATCCAGGGGAGCTGTTTGTGTTTTTCCACAGGACCGAGCTGATCCGATCTGGGTTCCAGAGAGGCTGACTCGCCGAGTTGAAAGCCCAAGAGAGGAGGATTCGAATCCCAATGACAAAGATGTGGAGAAGAATAATGATGCTGTGGTGGCTGACTCACCTGACGATCGCCAGTGAAAGTTATTTTTGGTCTTTTTCTCGCACGTGGCCAATACCAGTGCCTGTGCATAATGAATCCAATGTTTTTCCTCAATTTTACTCCACCCGTTGCCATTACGGGGTACCCTGTAAATCTAAAGATCAGATCGATCTGAAAATGCAAGTTTTTAACCAGACTCGAGTTCCTTTGGCAGGAACACTTTGTTTTTACTGTCTGCCGCGGGCTGGTATTACTGCTATAGTTGGTCTGTAAGCTCAGAACCCAAAGCAAATGAGATAAAGTGGTCATTGCGCAGGCACTTGCGGCTCTGGAGATTGGAACCTCCGCAGAAGTATGGCTGCCTATCCTGAGGCAATAGAAAGCCGGTCCAAACAGCTCTTGCACGCCTGGAGTTTAGCTCATTGCACATGGCAGAGTGTTTGGACTAGCGCCTGGGGAAGGTTGTTGAACGAGGTATCGCATGGAGGTTAAATTACCTCCAGGAGGCATATCGTCCAGCATAGGGGTTACCTGCCCAAGTCTCCCCTCTCCCAACAAAACGGCAGAGGACAGGTCGAGGATACCCCGGATGTGGCAAGGAGTCTAGGGGATATCCCCGTACATGGTCTAACTTGATTTAATTACCAACAGGGAGGGACGATCTCTGTCTCCACCTTCTAACCAGGTTACCTGTAAGCCCTCAAATGGCGCCTACTTCCTGTTTTTGTTGAGCCATATACAGGCTGAGTGCGCATGCACGAACGGAGCTTCCTACCACTGAGTCTCTGCCTATGAGATGATGAGTCACAGCCAACCAGGGTATGCCACGTCCAAGGCAGGAGAATTTTTGTTCTGGCCTTCTGGCCTAGTACCTTGTTCAAACAAAAGAAAAGGGGGAAGTGTGGGGGGCCACACCATTCGCCATTACAAGATGGCGCCGAGGAGTGTGGTAAACAGCTCATTTTGGACCATGTCCCAGCATGAGTCTGCCCAGCAACAGCAATCAACCTATCCCGGCTTGACTAGCTTATCTATAGTAGAAACATCCTGTCCTGCCTATATAAGCCGTTCCCTTTCCTTCTCCCTCGCCTCTCATCTTCAACTCTCCATTAATCCATCGGTACTCCAATAAAAGTGTGATAAGAGAAGAATCCTCGTGTCGGTGGTCTTCTTCCCTGCCGGTCAGGGGGGCTCGCCACAGGGACTGAAAGAACTGAGCAGATGGCTGAGGTTGGATATATACGAAGACAATTTTCACCCTCAGTGAAGGTTTAGGTGGGGGCATTGATATTTCAGGTGTCTACTAATCACTTTGTTAGTAAATGACCTGAATCCATATCCTTCTAAAATTTGAGCAACTATTCCAGAAAAACAACTCTGGACCCTCTAATCCCATTTATCATTTTTGTCATTTGTTGATGAGTCTAGAATTCTTACAGACATATTTTAATATATTCTTGGAAGTTATCTTTCTTTATCAACATGTGGCTAACAAAGATCCCACCAAGTGGCTAATCAGCTATTTTCAGGAAAGAAGTTGGATAGTGATGTAAAAAAACAACAACAAATTTTTAATCTTTGCAAAGAGACAAAGACTGTAAGCACATTTCTTAGCATGGCTGCAAGTAATCTTGTCAGTTAATCAGGCTAAGAAATTTTAATTAGGATTTTGAATTCAAAGAGGAATCAAAAATGATAGAACTGTTGATGAACTTATTTTCATTCTATTTTCAATTTTTTAACTTTGTTCTATTTTATTCCTAAACACTTTATTCAGAATGCTTATTTGCTAAGATCATTTCCTAGTTATACTTCTTCTTTCTAGAGAAAAGGAAAAGGAGGGATAGATGATAAAATCATTTCCAAGAAGAAAGGGAAAAGGAAGTTGCTAACACAGAAAAATGAACATGTTATAAAGCACACATTGTGGGATAAAATAACAGCATCTTCCAGCATCACCACTGCCCTGGGGCTGACTAGAACACCTGCTTTGGAGAGAGAAAGAAAGTATGCTTCTGACTGTTTTCTGAAGAACACTAGTCCAATCTATTCTTCTTTAGTGGTGAAGGCCTATTGAAACACCACTCAGTTTTGGTCCAAAGATATTTATCACCCATTCATGTCATTTTTATATTTTTAAAATTGTGAACACCAATGTCTAGATTACTAAGACCATTATGGATCATAGCTCCTAGATGTATTTGGTATACATGTGTGTGTGTATATATATATTTTATATATTTATATTTATTTTATTTATTCAAAGCAGTTCTCTGCCATGAAATTTCTGGCTTACCTTTTCTCTGGCTCTAAGGAATCTGAGATGTTTCTTGACTGCTTTCCTACACTGTTCTTCTTGAGGAATGCTAATCTGGACCCATTGCTTTTCAGTTTGGTTGTTCATTGCTAATAAAACCAATCATCTATTGAACAGCACACAGGTTTTCTTTGTTTTAAAAAGATGTGATACAACATGTTATTAGGAAATCATAATTTTATTTTAATAACAAAGCAAAAGAAAAGCAAAAAAGAATTTCACTGTGACAGATTCTTAGTTACTTTAAAGATTTTGAACTTGCTTTAAGTCATTTTTTTCTTTAAGCCCTGGAATTTAATTTGAATTCTCTATAACATGGTGTGTGCTGACTCACAGGTCTGCAGTCAAACAATTTCAAAAGCTGAAAAGGAAAATAAACACTCGAAAACCCACATACTAAAAGCCATCATCTCTGAACATAATGATCCAATCATCTACAAAATTACTCATAAAGTAGAAATGGCATTTGAAACCTGTATGACTATATGAAAGGATATAAAAATATTAATATTTTAGTTGGGTGCTCAAATTACAGAAAACATCCAATTTCCTTCTAAATTTCTGCTTGGACTATTACAGAACTTTAGGATCAATCCAGATTATTTATATAAAAGTTTTCCATCCTCAAAAGCATATGGGCAAAGCAAATAATGATATAACTACTCAACATCCCAATCTGTCGATGGCTACCCAGTGATCACCAGAATCAGAATTCAAATAACCACAGACCATAGCAACAGAAATGATATAGTATTTTATTTCTAGTAAGTTTCATTGAATAATGAAAAGTTTCAGTATCTAGATAGGATCTCATACAGGCAATATCAAAGTACCCAGGCTTTGGGGCACAATAGGGCAAAGATGTTTCAGATGTGATGCATTGTGACAGAACCTTGAATAGTTTCAGCCAATATATTGTTTCTTCCAGTGGCAATTAAATTGTATCATATAGATATAGATCACTAAAAAAATAAGGTGAAAAGCTAGGAGATGAGTGGGTATATGGAACTGAGGATCCTCAGGCTATTTTGAGGTAAGTCTACCAGAGACCATCCCATGAATTCTCTTAAAGCTTAAAAGAAAGCCCTTATTGCTGGCTAATAGCTGTCCAACTCAGGCAGCCTCTAGCCTCACCATTCTTTTTTATGAACAAAAACCATATCCCGGTTGTCACATTTCAGTTAGCGAGAAGCAGAAGTACAGAAGCCAAAGAAGGCAAGGGTAGTACACTTAGGGACTTGATACTCAGGGACTGGTGGACTAAGCCTTTGATAGATTAGGCCTTTGTTCTCATACTGTCATATATCAGGACCAACATGATGGGTTTTAATGTCAGAATGGTACCTCTACTTTTTTTACTTCAATATATTCTTTATTTATATTTCAAGTGGTTTTCATTTTCCTGGATTCCCCCCTCCCCGAAAGCCCCATAAGCCTCTTCTCTCCCCCTGTTTCCCAATCCACCCATTCCCATGTCCCTGTCCTGGTATTCCCCTACACTGCTGCATGGAGCCTTTCCAGGACCAGGGGCCACTCCTTCCTTCTTGGGCATCATTTGATATGTGGATTGTGTCTTGGGTATTCCGAGCTTCTAGGCTAATATCTGTTTATCAGTGAGTGCATACTATGAGTATTCTTGTGAGACTGGGTTACCTCACTTAGGATGAAGTTCTCCAGTTCCATCCATTTGTCTAAGAATTTCATGAATTCATTGTTTCTAATGGCTGAATAGTACTCCATTGTGTGTGTGTGTGTGTGTGTGTGTGTGTGTGTGTATCACATTTTCTCTATCCATTCCTCCGTTGAGGGACATCTGGGATTTTTCCAGCTTCTGGCTGTTATAAATAGGTCTCCTATGAACAGCAGGGTCCTCTGGAAGTATTCCCAGTTTTCTGAGGAATCGCCAGACTGATTTCCAGAGTGGTAGTACCAGCTTGCAACCTCACCAGCTGTGGAGGAGTGTTCCTCTTTCTCCACATCCTTGCCAGCACCTGTTTTCTCCTGAGTTTTTGATCGTAGCCATTCTGACTGGTGTAAGGTGAAATCTCAGGGTTGTTTTGATTTGCATTTCCCTGATGACTAAGGATGTTGAACATTTCTTTAGGTGCTTCTCGCCATTCGATATTCCTCAGGTGAAAAATTCTTTATTTAGCTGTGTACCCCATTTTTTGAGGGGGATATTTGGCTCTCTGGAGTCTACCTTCTTAAGTTCTTTGTATATCTTGGATATAAGCCATTTGTTGGATGTAGTATTGGTAAATATCTTTTCCCAATTTGTTAGTTGCCATTTTATCTTTTTGACAATGTCCTTTGCCTTATAGAAACTTTGTAGTTTTATGAGTTCCCATTTGTCAATTTTTGATCTTAGAGCATAAGCTATTGGTGTTGTGTTGAGAAAAATTTCCCCTGTGCCCATGTCCTCAAGGGTCTTCCCCAGTTTCTTTTCTATTAGTTTCAGTGTGTCAGGTTTTATGTGGAGGTCCTTGATCCACTTGGACTTGAGCTTAGTACAAGGAGATAAGAATGGATCGTTTTGCATTCTTCTGCATGCTGACCTCCAGTTGAACCAGCACTATTTGTTGAAAAAGCTATCCTTTTTTTTCATCAGTTGTACTAAAGTGTGTGGGCTTTTATAGGGACACTGTGTAGATTCACTTATACTACAATACACATATATTTCATCTATGTCCCCTCATTACTAATGACTTCTCATACTAGCCTGTTATTGACAGTTGAAATGCTGTGTGTTATAGTTTTCAGAGTAGCTAACAGAGAATCTATGTGTAACTGGTGTAAGTATATTATCCTATAGAGAAAGTAGACAGTAAGGCATGCAGTTGGGTTTGCTGATTCACAAGTTGGCTGTGTCATCAAGACCAAGGTCTCATCATCCTTCATTCTGCTTTTATCAGTTTTCTTTTGGTAGTGTGCCGGTCTCTTGTAATTGGTGCAAAAATTTTAGCTTTGAAAATGTTTCTTGGTTGAGCCCAGTCATTATGTGCATAAGAACTAAACCCAGAGGTGTGGGGAAAGCCAGGCTGCCTAGAGAAGCGGAATGTGGTGTTCTAGCCAACTGCTCCAGTTAAGTTTTTGCTGACAGCTAGCATCAAAAGTCAGAGTGAATGAGTTTTCAGTGGAGTCCAACTTGGGGCTATAAGTCTTCCAGTTGATATTCCAGATATGAGATACGGTAGAGAAGAGTCCAGTCATCCTGTGTTGAATTTCATGTCTGCAGGATCATCAAGAAATAGCAGTTTTTATTTTAGAATAACAATTTAGGGCTCATTTATTATGTTGCAATAGATAACCATTTTGTGTATTTCGATATTTTTGTGAAATGTATGATAGTAAGAGATCTAGAGATAGAATTAAAACGAGCTATCTCATACTATATATAAGACTATAAACATGTACACAGACTATGAGAAGTCAAGGTTCACATGATTTATACTGGGCTATAGATAGATAATAGATAGATAGATAGATAGATAGATAGATAGATAGATAGATAGATAGATAGATAAAGTCAGTGTACAGTTGTATCAAGTAATAATCTTTCTCTTCTGTTGGACTGAGCCAACTTGGTCTTATTCCAATTCTTGAAAAAAAACCCCAGTTATCAGAAAAGGCCACACACTATTGAAATGGTTCATTTATGCAGAACACAGGAACTCTTCAGCTCATTGAAGACTAGTGTATGCTTAAGTCACTGGTCTGCTCTACCTTTCTACCACACCTGACAGGATTGTAGGGTGAGTGGAAATCCCCTCTTCAGAGAATGTGTGGTGGGCATAGTATAAGTTCTCCTTGGCTTCTGTAGAGGAAGGTGCCTTTTATCTATCCCAAAACTCTCTGTAAATATGAAAATCACTTAGATGCTTGCTGGGCAAGTTGTGAGGATATTTTACACACACACTCTCTCTCTCTCTCTCTCTCACCCACACACTCTCTCTCTCTCTCACACACACACATACACACACTCTCTCTCTCTCTCACACACACACATACACACACTCTCTCTCTCTCACACACACACACTCTCTCTCATACACACATACACACACACACACGGTAGAGGGGGAGAGGGAGGGTGGGAAGACATATATGCAAATAAAAAATGATTCCCCAAATCCCTAGTATATATTGGGCGAGTTTATGGCATTCTGCTAGTTCCCAAGTCAAATACACCAAAGAAAAGATCTGTATAATCCTGTGTGTTTACCAGTCAGAATTATGTTTTTAATTTTATGTGAGTTTGTCTGGTTTTGTTGTCCTTAGGACACTATGAGCTTAACTAGGATAGTCAGATAGGGTCCAGACAGTCCACTTTCATATAAAGCAACAGCTGAAAGAGGCATTTGGATGAAGATATAATAAAGTCTTCCAAAGAACAGTTAAAAATGAGATAGTTCATATTGTAATGAAAATATGTAAACATTCATTCAGGCTCTAGGGAGGGTGGGGTACTTTATCCTTCAGTCTCTATATAATTCTCAAATTATTTCTTGCTAATGAATACCCAGTTTTTAGCTGAAAGAGCTGTACTGATTTCTGATTCTGTTTGTCTTTTTCTCAATTTCTCCTCATCTTTTGTGAGTCCAACACTGCTTTCCATACACATCTGTTCTGGGAAGGTATTTTGTTGTATCAGGGAACTATTACTATATTTAAGATGCTGCAATCCTACCTTTACCTACTTCCCTAAAATTGTAGACACTTTCAAATTAAAAGTTGGACTATAAGCAGTCTGGAGATTTTCTGTATAAAGTAGATAGTGGTCACTTATGCAACTATTTTCTCTGTCTTGCTCACCTTTAAACTACTCAGCTTTGTGTTTTATGTGTTCTGCAGTGACAGGAAAGTTTTAAATTTTGATTTATGTGCTACAAAAATCATCCTCAGCTGTGATGCTAGCTGAATAGGCCATGCAGCTGTCGGGCCTCTGGGACACCTCTTTGGCCTGTTCTGCATGGTCTAGCAGCAGGCAGGCCTCTAGGTATCTATAGTCTTGCCATCTGTAATGGCAGTGTGAGGGTCTTTGTGTACTAATGACCTGCCAGCTATGCAGCATCGGGCAAGTCTCTGAAAATGCTACACTTTAATAACTAGGATGCCCCTCCCTCAAACAACTGAAGAATAAAATAATGGCACATAAAAAAATGAGAGCGTAGCTTGCCCAGTGTCTTGTCTTCTGAGAGAACTCATTCAGGTCTACTCTTGGTCTGTTCAGCTATTTGTGACTTCTCTTCTTACTGCTGAATCTGTAAATGTCTGTTGCCAGTGAAGATGCATCACAGTGGCACCAGAGGTGATAAAGCCCAAGAGTAAATACATTTTTGTCCAACTGTAAGTTAGTTTTGTCAGCTACAACCCAGACCCAGATCCAAGACTTTGAGTTGACCCACCCCCAAATCTATATCATCTATGAACTATTGGAATTTGTGGAAGGCCTGGTCTCCTCCTGATCCAAAGCTACAGGATCTCCATAACCCAGGGCAACAACAGGATAACCAGAAAGAGTCCCTGTGAAAACCCAATATTGTTGGTGCAGGAGAATCCAGAGGCCTTGAACCAGACCATTTATTCATTGCAATGAATATTTGCAAATAAAGGTGTGTGGACAGAGGGGTATAGCATGGGGTACACGTGTGATGCACTGTAGCTTCTATGATGAGATGTTTTCTATGTTTTGTTGTATTTTGTTTATTTTTGTTTGTTTTTAATTTTCTTTTGGGAGGGTTACAAGGGCAGAGGATATATATGGAGGGACAGAGAAATGAGTGGAACTGGGTTGTATGATGTGAAACTCACAAAGAATCAATAAAAAGTTGGAAAAAAACCCCTGTAGTGTTTAGATTTCAGTATTCTCACAAGTCAATCAAAAATAACTTTCCAGCATCATGTAAGTGATTGGCTATTTCCAAATAGTAGACTTCTTTCTCCCTGCCTGTTATGTACCTTGAGTCAGGCAAGTTTCAATCTCCAGGTCACCTATGAGTAAAACTAAACCAGTGATATAAATAGATGGTGGCCAATCATGACTCCCTATGCATATTAATCTATGATTTTGTAATTAAAAATATATTGGAATGCACAACTATTTGACTAATTATTGTCTCTGGCTATTTTTGTATACAAATGGTAGAACTGAGTGGCTATGACAGATGACTTGACATATAAAATTTAGGAAACCTGCTATCTGAATTTCAGACAATATATATATAATATATATATTATACGATATACGATATATTATATAATATATATAATATACGATATCTGTATATTAAAAATTATTCAGATTTATTTGTAGTCAGTGTGGCAATGATTTCTTAGACTGGGACAACCTAGCATACAAAGCTCAATATAGATATTACTTGGTTTTAGCTAACTACTGATATGAAAGAAAAATATGAAAAAATATTTTTGAATTTTAGATCTACTTTAAGCACTATTTTGATGTATAATCAGACCATGATTCATATCTTTAATATAATCTGGTAATAGTCACCTGTTTCCCAGGGTTGTATGAAGACATCTGGCATATTAAGGGAACAAACACTTGGAGAAAGCTATGGACAGAAGGGAGAGGAGGGTTGGCATATTTGTATCGTGCAGTGCATTATTAATTATTACCCCTAGTCTTTATATACTGTGTGCAGGGCAAGAAGAAATGGCAACACCACATTAAATGCAAGTAGAAGGGAGAAGTATCATATCCAGATGTTACTCATAATTTAACAGACTAAATAGAAACTAAATGAAACACAAGGAATATAGCTTTTTCTTGCCTTGAAAAAAAGAGTCCACTCTTTGGGGATCATATTTGATAATAAGTCTAATTTTCCATCTTGACAGCTCTAGCTTTAGTGGGAACTCAGGCTGTATTTCTAAGGCATCATCATAGAAGAGTCCACTTCTGTACAGAGGGAGAGGGAGCAGTTTGAACAAAAGGAAACAGGAAGAAGATGGTGCTTGTTTTATTTTCCCTTTAAAAACGTTTTCTAATTTATCTGACATCCTGCTACAGAACACTTGACAAGGTATGTGCCAGACTACCACTCCAGGGTGCATCTGAAATTGTGACGGAGTTCCACTGTCAAAATCTGCCCTAATTGGAACGGTACACTGGGCAGAGCGGAGACTGCCTCGTGTCCTGCCATGACACTTCAGACGGAGTTGTACTAAGGCCGGAGAATTTATTCTTCAGTTGTTTTCTCAGTGGGTGGTGATTACCTCGATATGAAATGTTTTTAATCATCTCAATATTCTCAGCATGTGATCCTGTGCTTGTAGGCTTCAGATAAATGGTGATCAAATGACCTAAATAAATACAAACCTAATAGAAACATTTTCTGTTTGCCCTCATATTCTGTTCTACTTCATGTCAGCTCATTTTTTTTCTAAAATAATTTTGCAGAGGCTGAATTGTATCTTGTTATAGGATGTTGACTTGGGATTATAATTTGGCTTTTATTCCTTATGCCTCTTTTCTCCCTTTTCTTTATTTATCTGGTATACTAACATGTTTTTTTTTTTTCATTCTTTTCTCAAATGTGAACAGTTCCAGCTTGAGGAATTCTAAGTGCAGTTTTCAAATTCTAGTTCAGGCTGTGTCTACCTGGGTGTTGTACCCATAAATTAGATTAAACAGGTGGCTGGGCAGGGGAAGACAGTAGGATTAGCAATGCTGGCTCTCACTTTGACTGCCTGGGTCCATTTGTACAGTCATTTAAGCTCAATGGAAGCCAGTTAACAGGAAGCAGTGTTTTTAGGATTGCTTTATAAATGGTGTCTAGTGTAGCTCTGTAAAATTTGGAAACTCACTCAGAGGCACTCTACATATTTAATTTGGCGGTACCATCCTCACACAAGGATTGTGAGAATCTTGGAATGGAGCTGGAGAACATCATACTAAGTGAGGTAACCCAGTCTCAAAAGATCAATCATGGTATGCACTCACTGATAAGCAGATAGCCTAGAAACTTGGAATACCCAAGACATAATCCACATATCAAATGATGTCCAAGAAGAACGAGGAGTGGCCCCTGGTTCTGGAAAGGCTTAGTGCAGCAGTATAGGGCAATACCAGAACAGGGAAGTGGTAATGGGGTGGATGGGGGAACAGGGGGAAGGAAGAGGGCTTATGGGACTTTCGGGGAGAGGGGAGCCAGAAAAGGGGAAATCATTTGAAATGTAAATAAAAATATATCCAATAAAAAAAAAGAATATTGGTGAAAAATAAAGTAGAGTTCTTCTAAGAAGTTCTCCCACAGGCAGGTAAACAGAGGCTTTACTTAGAAGGAAATGTATTTGAGGTTTGCTGTCTCAGCTCCACTGGTGATGGACTAGACCACACTCTTGGCAGTATTTTGGAGAACAATGCAAATCATGTAGCTGGCTCTTCTGGGAATGATCTGTGTGATTGCTTAGGCTAATTTTTAAGGGAACTCTGCATCAGCATCCTCCAAGATAGTCATTGCCTTGCTCAACTTCCTTATCTGCAGTAATCTGCTTCGGTCCTGCTGGGACACTCTGCTGCTACTCGTTACATCTTCTAAAGCACAGGTACCAAGGCCAAAACATGCTATAATGAGAGCATAAGATCCCCTTGGCCCAGGATACATATTTCCAGAGCGGGAGCCTAAATCTACCCTTTCTCAAACTCAAGATGGGTGGTCGGCCCTGACCACCGTAGACTTGGCACCACAGCATTCTAAAGTAGTGACATCCTGGAGTGATTACTGGGAATATGATACTATGTTTTGATATCAGATGTGTTAAAATGTAATGTTTGTTTTTATGTACAATTTTTGAACCTGTTTCCTGATTTTGTATTTTCTTTAAAGAAATGGAATAGAAAACTTTATACTCTAGGCAGACTTTAATATTTCCCAGCATAGCTCTGGCCCATTGCATTTCTGGCCCTTATTATGAGGCCAACCACCCACACACTAAATGCATGACCTCAGGAAGTCAGGTCACAGCTCCGTTTTAGTGTTCTTGGGTTTATAATCCTGCTTTTCTTGCATGGATACTGCTATGATGCCAGCACAGTGTCATTTTCAGTTTTTAACTTTCTCACTGAACTTTGAAAACATACCTGTCTGGCTTCAATATTATTTCACATTGGAGTCTCTGGAGTTTCCTCACTGAAATACAGGCCTGAAGTCAGGTCTAAAATATGAAAAAATGAAGTTCCCCATTGACATGGATGATATGCGGCAGACGCAGAGTGAGAACAGCTTCTGAGAAACTTTGAGAGAAAATTGACGTGTGGTGTGAGCTTGGGAAATTTGGAAGTCATCTTATCCACACCTTTAATGGGAAGATGTAGGTTAATCATGCAAATGAAAGCTGTAGTTCTCCACCAATAGTGAAGCCTTAAACATTTTTTATTGGGAGGCAATGTGTGGAGCAGAGCCTGAAGTAAAGGCCACCCAGCGAGTGCCCTACCTGGCGATTCATCCTATAAACAGTCACCAAACCCCAACACTAAGAAGAGAATCGTATACCAAAAGGAGCATGCCATGGCTGTCTCCAGAGGGGCCCTGCCCAGAGCCTTACAAATACAGAGGCAGAAACTAGCAACCAACTATTGGACTGAGTTGGGTTCAAAACGGCGGATCTGGAGGGTGGTCCAGAGGAGCTGAAGGGGTTTACAGCCCCATGGGAAGAACAATGACTTTGGACACCCAGATACCCCAAGACTCCCAGGGACTGAACCATCAACCAAGGGGTACACATAGTTCCAGCCAAAAATGTGGCAGAGGAATGCCTTGTTGGGCATCAGTGGGAGGAGTGGTCTTTGGTCAGGTAAAGGCTCAATAAAGGTCCCAACAAAGGGAAATGGACAGGGGGGGTTAGGAGGGTGTTGGGTAGAGGGGCATATACATGGAGGTGGGGGTGGGAGGAGGGGAATCGTGGGGGAGGGAGGCTTTTGGGAAGTGACAAATTGGGAAAGGTTTTTTACCATTGGCAATGTAAATGAAGAAGATACTCAATTAAAAAAAGATAAAAAAAATTGGGGGTAAAATTTTTTTTTTTATTTCTGACTGCAGATTGAGATGTGACTGGTATATTGTAGGAAAAACCATAGATGCTTCTCCACACTCAGCAATACACAGGATGGAACCTACAACAAAGACATCTCTTACCTCAAACATCAGTAGTCAGTCCTGTGAAAACCCCGGTGAATAAGTGCCACCCAAAGCTTTCTAAGCTGGGAAAGTTGTATCTCCTAGTATGTACTTCAAAGAAGAGTAGTAATCAGATAGAAGTCTGTTGAGGGTTCCTGCACGGGACATATTGGTACCTGAGTGATTATTGGGGGAGTGGAGCAGTGGAATGGAAAATGTTTTGGATGCAGAAATGTCAGTGCTTGTCAGTGATTGGATATGAGATTTGAGGAAAGAAATGAACCAAATTATCAAGTTGTATGCTCACATTTCTGAACTGAGAGTTTGGGGGATGCCAAAGAGGTGAGGAAAATGGATAGCAGCTGAATCTAGGAGCTAAGAATTCAGTTTCAGTGTCTCCATGAAGCTCAAATGAACTAGGCAGATGGAACATCTGAGGTAGGATGTAAGGGTAGAGTGTGTCTCCACAAACTGTGTCTGTCTTGTGAAAGAAGACACGATGTGTATGAGGCGATTGCTTTCAGGGGAGAGGTAGCCTCCAGTGTGCCACTTTGTCAATGTTGCATGTTTCATTTCTCTTTGAAAACCAGCTCTACGTGTGAAAGAAAGCCACTAAATTGGGCAAGGCTTCCTTCTGTTCAGTATCCAAACAAATTCTTTTATTAGTTTTTCTTGTGAACGCTAAAGTTTTAAATAATTTTAACCCATTGTGGGTATATATTGAAATTATATACCAATTTCATCAACACCATCAATGATTGCATATTATAATGTTGCCCTATACTATAAAGGTGTGATAAATATGAATTATAGACCACATCAATATAGGATTCTAGAAATGAAGCTGAATGATTACTGATTTTAGTACCATGGAAACCTTTCTGCTTCCCAATGAGTCTCTGCTCCTTTTGTATCTTGTGTGTTTGTGTGTTTGTGTGTGTGTGTGTGTGTGTGTGTGACCCACTGAGCCCAATTGGTGTTTCTTGCATGAGCGTGAGTGTGAGGTTATTTCCTGAAGCACGGACAATTTATCAGAGGTTGCATCCCCGAAGGAAGTGCAACCCCCTCTCCAAGCCACCTCTCAAAATGACAAAATGCCAGTGAGTCACATTTTGTGCAAATGTTGTACAGGTCAGCACAGTGAATTCATGAACTCAATGGCAATGCATATTCAGAAAACATCTTTTTGTATCACAACCTCTGGCTTTTCCATTTTTTCTGTCTCTTTTTCTTTGACATCCCTTGAGAGTTGGAGATGGTGTTGTAGATGGCTTGTTTGTGGTTGAATACTACATCATTGCTTGTTCTTAGTATTTTGACCAGTTATGAGTCTCTACATTAACCATCTCATTGCAATAAGAGGCCTCTGTGACGAGGGTTAAGAACAGCATGAAACTTTATGAGTATAAACACAAGTATCTAGAAGATAATTTGACCACATGTCCATTTAACAAAAAAAAGAAGAATTTCCCCCACTAGGACTTATGATCTTGTTGGTTACCATTTTTTAAACTAGGTTTACAGTACCTGCGGAATGATCCTGTAGTCCAGTCATAAAGTGGTAGGTTACCCTCAGAATAACCATGCCACTAATGCACCAATAGGCACACCTTGCAGGATGCATTGATACATTATAGTATCTTGTAAAGTTCACAACTAGCTAAGACTACTGATAATCTCTCTCTCTCTCTCTCTCTCTCTCTCTCTCTCTCTCTCTCTCTCTCTCTCTCTCTCTCTCCAGTCTGCATAGCTCCTTTTTTCACAATGAAAGCTATGTAGCAGGGAGGATACTTCCAGCTCAGGTCAAGATTTATTCCTTTATGCCTTACAGGAAAAATATGTGATATCTTTAATAGTAGGTTCTTACCATACAGTTCTGATAGAAGAGAAATGGCAATACTCTGTATTGGTTTGGAAGTCTCTGAAGCTTCCTTGATCAACAACTCACAGGGAGATAACCCAGATCTGGTACTTGAAGCTTCATTTAATAACCTATACTTTTGGGGAGAAACATTATCTCCCCACATAGGGTACATCCATTCAAACTCTTTTAAAAATATATTTTGATAAACTTAATAAATCTCAGCTTACTTTTGAATCCAGAGTTGATTGTATATAAAATTTGCTCATGTTAGGTCTGAGATCTCCTAACTTATGCACGTGAATGGGTTATCTTAACATAAACAATTCAAAACTTCTGATCAGGGACAGATAAACAGCCATGTACTAGTCAACAACCCAATCTTATAGATATTTGATAAAATGTTATACAAAGGCAATGACTCTGCCAGTCTAAATACTGAAGATAGCCCATGATTCATATTGCTATTTTCATAGTTCCCAGTTAAAAATTACTGGGACTAATAATATTGGCTCTTTCAACCTTAGTATGCTTTGATCCATGATACTTTTTATAGCACATTCTTTTTTTATGCTCACAACACATCAGTTTTTAAATTATTTAGTCATTATATTTGCTTTTACATTGTAACATTTAACACTAGCATTTCACTCATAATTTCAAGATAGCTTGTCAATACTTAAGTCAAATTTTTACTAAATAAAGATACATAATGTTGTATAAAAAGCATTTATAATATTTTTGTCTTATATGTTAAACTAATATGGAAGAGGTGCTTAAAGATAGAAGGGCTAGAATTTAAGGGATGTGCTCTGAAAATAATCATGTCTCCAGCTAAAGGCTAGAAAGATACAAACCACAGTCCTTTCTATTGGTTGAGAAAAGAACATAGATAGGAAGGGAGATAGAAGGAATTCTCAGTGGTGGCTGCCCCGACTCTCCACACATGCTTCTCAGGTCTCTCTTTCCCTGATGCTGGGCCTCTTAAGTCCAGGCTCCCTGTCTTTTGAGTGTTACCCATGCCCAGTTTAGCTCAGTTTGAAATAATGGGTCTTTCTCAAAGTGACTCCCAGCCCTACATTCTGTGTCATTGAAGATGGAATTTCTACCCACGGGTGACCCACTTGATCTTACTAAGACCCACAACTGTTTCTGAGACTTGTGAGGGTTGGAAGGCTTCATAGTCAGTAAAGGTCCTCTTATCATCTTGGGAGTCCTGCATGTCTATATAGATTCTGGGTGTTCTGTAGATCCTCTCTTACTCTGTGGATCTCCACTGGATATTCTTGAAAAGATCTGAGATACTAACAGGCCACAGCCAAAGCCACTCAACACTCTTATTACCAGGGGACCTGTCTTCAGGCACATCTTGGAGCCTGTTGACCAAACAGGTACTCAGCTCCTTCTACCTCTACTGAACCAAAACTTGTATTATAAGCAACCCAACTAATCCATGTGTATATTAAAACCCAATACAAGGCAGCATCCCGTTATTACAGGCTATACTTGACCATTTTCCAAAGTCTTTCACCTAGTGGTAACTGTGGGAAGGGTTTGCTTTCATTGTATCCCGCTGCAGTCTGGCATTCAGCCTCTCCAGAGGGGTCAGATTAACTAGGTCAGAAGATGTGGGAAGTGTACCTTGAACAGTGTTCTATCCCACAATGAGCATAGTCTTATCAAGGATGAACCATTTTAATATTTTGTGTATTTTTATGTTTTCCTCCATTAAGGATCCTGAGTGCATGACTGTTCTGGCAAACTAATGGATTGTAACTAATAGCTTGTGTGATTTAATTTGAAAAGCCACAGGGAGCACAGCAGTCATAAATTAAACATGAGAAAAAAGGCTTTCGGGTAGGTATACTGAAAGCAACAGGAAACTGATGATAACAGACAAATGGCCTTAAATATAACAATTTATGCCATTTCATGAGGGTGAAAATAGCCCAATGATCCCCCAAAGGATCCGAGGCTCTCTGTACTGCAAAATGCACAGTACATGGTGATATTAAGGATGGCTGACTCATAAGAGAAAAGCTCAGATGCACATAGCATACTGATTAGGAAGGCAGTGGATCTTGAAATATAGGTTTAGAAGATTTTCAATAAGCAGGATGCCAATGGAATGTAATTTATAGGACATATAAAATTTTAGCACCGTGAACAACAGTTTCTAGTGACTCATCCTCCAGGCTTCCTGGGAGAAATGGTATGGTGGAAATCATTCTTTCTCACATGGGGAGGCTATCTCTCCCATAGTGCTAAAGAATCATATGAAGGTACTACTGGGATGTTCTTTTGTTGTCAGTGGTTGCTTTTGCCAGACTGAGCCCATCCAATTTACTGTTTCAAGAACCTAGATTAGACACCATTTTTAGTTGGTGGAAATGAAAAGCCATGTAGGAACATGCATGGGGCCACTGAGATTTACTAAAGCAAGAAAAGAAAAAAGGCACTTGGGCCATGAACCTGTGCAGCTGAGGTTCTTCTGCTTCTTCTGAGGTTTTTAGTTATTCTTCAGCACTGGGTACAATGAAACACTGCATTCTTGTAGAAATTTCCTATAGTTTCAGATAAACTGATTTCAGCAGTTCTATTTCTGGGAACAGCTGTTTCTTGTTGAAGATTTGCCATGTCCTCTTTACTAGAACTCATGATGATCATGACCATTTTACCAGCAATGTGAGACAAAGCAGGAAGCAGATGGCAGGGCATAGAGAAGGAGCTCATTACACCCATCAGGGCCAGGGTGACGGACGGCAGAAGAGATGAAGCACTCAGATGATGAGTGAGCAGGCCGCGGGCACTGGTGTCCCAGGCAGTAGCTGAGGGCCTTAGATGGGTAAGGAGGGCCTGGTAAGGAGGCTCAGGCTTCAGGCTTGATGAGGCCCAGGTAGGCTTGGAACTAGTGCGTTTAGGCTTGATCTTATTATCTAGAGTAGCACAAGAAGGTGTCTGTTGACAACAAAAGAGACACAGCTTGTCACTGGTTGGAACAATTGTTCCACTCTTGTTGAGGACTGAGGGATCCTTAGGCCCTTGTGGTCACTGCCAAAGCCTGCCACCCTCTCATGCCCGTCAGAAACATCAGGAGCCTGGGCTTCTACTTCACTGGCTAGGAATTCTTTATGGTGAGCAGGTACTTTCTTTCCAGACTAGCTGTGTAGACACCATTCATTAGGGTCTATTCTGAAACCTTGACAAATAAGCAAGACTTGTTTCCTTATTTTTTCCCAATTGGACACATTCGTGGGCCAGCCATTTCATCTTGCCATCTAATTGCTTTTACTCATGCCATGTCTTAAGGTGATGAGCCATTTTTTTCTTTTAATTCATGGAATTGTACCAAGGAAGTTCTGAATACCTATTGATAATTCTTTTTAATTATCCATAAATCAAGACTGGAATTCTCAGGTACTTTCCCCCTACTATAATATTTTGTTCCAAAATGGAGATAATGTCTAAGTTCCCGGTGGTAGTAGTCTGTGTGTATGTGTGTTAAAATATTCACAGAATTTAAGAGGGTGTATTTTACAAAAAAAAACTCTTAGAAATTTCAAATTTAGGAAATTATATATTTGACTTTGTTCAATGTTATGACATTTTTAGGAAGGGAGGGATTTCAGTTTTTAAATATGCTATTTAAATACTTTAGGATTTATTTCTGCCTGTCAATTTTTGACTTAAAACACTATTCTGATTTTTATGTATTAACAAATTAGATTTTGGCAAATTTATATGACATCTTCTCTTTGGAAGCACATAAATTTTGAAACTCTTGAGCAAATCACTGTCCTGTTTTATGCATCAATATCAAATCTCTACATAAAAGAGAAAATTATTTCTCATCGCCTTTGTTGAAATAGACTACTATTTCTTCACATGTATTGCAAAATATCCATGATTTAGCTAAGTACCAATTATAGTGACAGTATGACTAGAAATTGGGATAGGACAATTTTAAACTATGAGGGACCTTTTTGTATGGCTTTTAAAGGATTTGTTTGTTTTGCAGGCTCAGTTCTTTCAGAAATGGCTTCTGAGGCACTAGTTCGGGTGCAGGTAGTTTATAAGGGAAGCATTCTTAGTGCAGATGCACAACGAAGTTGGGGAACAAACCAAAGACAAGACAAGCCAGGGAGGCGTGTGATGCACAACATGGCTCATTCACTTGGAACTTGCCAATCTCCAAGAACAAAGTCGGCAGAAGATACCAGAAGAAAGCTCTGGAAGGAGGTGTCAGTGCCTGGCTCTTGGATAACCAGAGCTGAAGTATGGACAGTAAGATGGTGAGTAATAGGAAAGAAATCCTACTTCAAAACCGTCAAAGAACAAAGCAAACAAACCAAACCACATAATGGCACCCACATATAATCCCAGTATTCAGAAGGACCTGGAGATCAAGAACAGCCTGTGCTGTGTTGTGAGACTCTGTATCGGAATATAAGTAGGAAGAAAACAGGAAATAAATACTTAATTTTCAGTTACTGTTTTCTATAGACCCACAAAATAAGATATTGTATCTATGGAACAGGCACAGTAGATTATAAGAAGTAATACATAATAGGAGAGATCACTTTGAACGAAAAGCGTGTGGTGAGTCAGACAATTCAGTGTTGGAAGATAGTACAAAAATAGAGAAACAATAATAAAAAAGCTATAAGATTAATCTTACTTATAATATATAGAATTATAATTAAAAGAGGATTTAAAATAAAAAAGGGAAATTTGAAGAAGTAATTTAAGTGGGTTAGAAAAATAGACAAGTGAATCCTTCACAATAGTCTTATGGAATACTCACCAGAAAGAATAAAGTTTAATTCACAATCAAGTATATATTTATAAAATCTCAGAAATTTTGAAATGGAAAATCTTTCCTTTTAATAAAATAAAAAGGAGTCTGTGAGTATATGTCTCTGTGGTATATATGTGGCATACATGTATGTTTATCGTACCAGTGTGTTCCTTTGTGGGCTTACACACTTGTGCATATGTTTTTGCACTCATGGAGCCCAAAGGATGTCCAGTGCCTTCATCTACCACTCTATGTTTTATTCTTTTGGGAATTTCCTCGTTGTCTTAGTCAGTGACAGTGCTGTGAAGAGACAGGATGACCACTACAGTTCTTATAAAAGAAAGAATTTAATTGAGGCTGGCGTGTGGCTCAGAGCTTTAGTCTTTTATTGTCACGGCAGAACACATGACATCACACAGGCAGGTGTGAGTTCTACATCTGGGTCTGTAGGCACCCTGGGCCTGGCTTGAGCATTGAAACTGAACACTGAACGTTTAGTCAAAGCCCAACCCCACTGACTGACTTCCTCCAACAAGGCCACACCCACTCCAACAAGGCCACACCCACTCCAACAAGGCCACACCCACTCCAACAAGGCCACACCCACTCCAACAAGGTCACACCCACTCCAACAAGGCCACACCCACTCCAACAAGGTCACACCCACTCCAACAAGGCCACACCCTATTGGCAGTCCCTATTGAAGAAGCATTCAAGTCTATATGAGCCTATGGGGTCCACTCTTATTCAAACCATCACACTTATCTCTATAATCAAATACTGGTGTTACAGGCTCAGATAGCTGTTCCTGGCTTTTTACTTGGGTCCTGGGGATTCAAACTCAGACCCTTATATTTGCATAACAAATTCTCTTAGGCCCTGAGTGATGCCTCAGCATCAGGAGTCCATTGTTTCCTAAGCACAGCGGTACTACATTCTAGTGCATTTTATACCTGGTGTACATGGCGGCTTGAGGCTTTGAGCATGTTTTATCACAGTAGAACATTATGTGTAATAATGTCATGAATGCACGGATAAGTCTTATCCCCCAAGATAATCTTAGCAATGAAACACTACTAAATTATTTTTCATATCCCCAGGGAACACTCTCATCACACCCAACACTTGCTTTTACTGGATTTGCTCTGGAAGGTTTCTTGGCCTGCTTTGCTGCCTACTTTCAGTTAAAGCTGAGAAGATTGAACTTACCCAGCTCTGATGTACTACGAGCGGTAAATTATTATTTTTTTGAAAAGCGCTTTTGGAAGGCTTTGGCTATGAAAGGCAATGGGCAGGTACATGGGCTTCAGAACTTAGAATAAACTAGAAGAACTCCGTTATAGGAAGAGTGGTAAGATTGTAGAGGAAATAAGACTGAAGTGGTTGCTTTGGAAATCAGTCTGATGGTTCCTCAGAAAACTGGACATGACACTTCTGGAGGAGCCTGCTATACCTCTCCTGGGCATATACCCAAAGGATTCCCCGGCATGCAATAAAGACACATGCTCCATTATGTTCATAGCAGCCTTATTTATAATAGCCAGAAGCTGGAAAAAACCCAGATGTCCCTCAAGGGAGGAATGGATACAGAAAATGTGGTATATTTACACAATGGAATACTACTCAGCAATTAGAAACAATGAATTCACAAAATTTTTAGGCAAATGGTTTGATCTGGAAAATGTCATCCTAAGTGAGGTAACCCAATCACAAAAGAATACACATGGAATGCAATTTCTGATAAGTGGATATTAATTAGCCCAGAAGCCCTGAATACCCAAGGCACAAATCTCATAACAAATGACTCCCATGAAGAAGTATGGAGAGGGTCTTGATCCTGGAAAGGATTGATCTAGTATTGGAGGGGAATATAAGGACAGAGAAAAAGGAGGGAGGTGATTGGAGAATGGATGGAGAGAAGAAGGTTTATGGGACATATGGGGAGGGGGGGATCTGGGAAAGGGGAAATCATTTGGAATGTAAACAAAGAATATAGAAAATAAAAATATTAAAAACAAACAAACAAAAATAAATAAATAAGACGGCTATGAACATAGTTAAAAAAAAAGTCTGGTGTAAGATGAAATCTTAGGGTTGTTTTGATTTGCATTTCCCTAATGACTAATGAAGTTGAGCATTTTTTAAGATGCTTCTCCGCCATCCGAAGTTCTTCAGGTGAGAATTCTTTGTTTAACTCTGTACCCCATTTTTTAATAGGGTTGTTTGGTTTTCTGGAGTCTAACTTCTTGAGTTCTTTATATATATTGGATATTAGCCCTCTATCTGATGTAGGATTGGTGAAGATCTTTTCCCAATTTGTTGGTTGCGGATTTGTCCTCTTGATGGTGTCCTTTGCCTTACAGATACTTTGTAATTTTATGAGGTCCCATTTGTCAATTCTTGCTCTTAGAGCATACGCTATTGGTGTTCTGTTCAGAAACTTTCTCCCTGTACCGATGTCCTCAAGGGTCTTCCCCAGTTTCTTTTCTATTAGCTTCAGAGTGTCTGGCTTTATGTGGAGGTCCTTGATCCATTTGGATTTGAGCTTAGTACAAGGAGACAAGGATGGATCAATTCTCATTCTTCTGCATGCTGACCTCCAGTTGAACCAGCACCATTTGTTGAAAAGGCTATCTTTTTTCCATTGGATGTTTTCAGCCTCTTTGTCGAGGATCAAGTGGCCATAGGTGTGTGGGTTCATTTCTGGATCTTCAATCCTGTTCCATTGATCCTCCTGCCTGTCACTGTACCAATACCATGCAGTTTTTAACACTATTGCTCTGTAGTATTGCTTGAGGTCAGGGATACTGATTCCCCCAGATTTTCTTTTGTTGCTGAGAATAGTTTTAGCTATCCTGGGTTTTTTGTTGTTCCAGATGAATTTGATAATTGCTCTTTCTAACTCTGTGAAGAATTGAGTTGGGATTTTGATGGGTATTGCATTGAATCTGTATAGTGCTTTAGGCAAAATGGCCATTTTAACTATATTGATTCTACCGATCCATGAGCATGGGAGGTTTTCCCATTTTTTGAGGTCTTCTTCCATTTCCTTCTTCAGAGTCTTGAAGTTCTTGTCATACAGATCTTTCACATGTTTGGTAAGAGTCACCCCAAGATACTTTATACTGTTTGTGGCTATTGTGAAGGGGGTCATTTCCCTAATTTCTTTCTCAGCCTGCTTATCCTTTGAGTATAGGAAGGCCACTGGTTTGCTTGAGTTGATTTTATAACTTGCCACTTTGCTGAAGTTGTTTATCAGCTGTAGGAGCTCTCTAGTGGAGTTCTTTGGGTCACTTAGGTAGACGATCATGTGCAGGTGTTGGAGAGGGTGTGGAGAAAGAGGAACACTCCTCCACTGCTGGTGGGGTTGCAAATTGGTACAACCACTCTGGAAATCAGTCTGGCGGTTCCTCCGAAAACTG
Source organism: Apodemus sylvaticus (assembly GCF_947179515.1). Classification (NCBI taxonomy): domain Eukaryota; kingdom Metazoa; phylum Chordata; class Mammalia; order Rodentia; family Muridae; genus Apodemus; species Apodemus sylvaticus. The sequence continues at coordinate 49,457,201 of NC_067487.1, forward strand.
GGCACCTCACTTCCAGAAGATCCTGCTATACCACTCCTGGGCATATACCCAGAAGACTCCCCACCATGTAATAAGGATACATGTTCTACTATGTTCATAACAGCACTATTTGTAATTGCCAGATGCTGGAAAGAACCCAGGTATCCCTCAACAGAAGAGTGGATGCAAAAAATGTGGTATATCTACACAATGGAGTACTATTCAGCCATTAGAAACAATGAATTCATGAAATTCTTAGGCAAATGGATGGAGCTAGAGAATATCATACTAAGTGAGGTAACCCAGACTCAAAAGGTGAATCATGGTATGCACTCACTAATAAGTGGATATTAACCTAGAAAACTGGAATACCCAAAACATAATCCACACATCAAATGAGGTACAAGAAGAAAGGAGGAGTGGCCCCTGGTTCTGGAAAGACTCAGTGAAACAGTATTCAGCAAAACCAGAACGGGGAAGTGGGAAGGGGTGGGTGGGAGGACAGGGGAAGAGAAGGGGGCTTGCGGGACTTTCGGGGAGTGGAGGGGCTAGAAAAGGGGAAATCATTTGAAATGTAAATAAACTAGCAACTAACTATTGCACTGGGCTTGGGGTCCCCAACCGAGGATCTGGAGGGCAACGGGAGGAGCTGAAGGGGTTTATAGCCCCATGGGAAGAACAATGACTTCGGACTCCCAGACACCCCAAGACTCCCAGGGACTGAACCATCAACCAAGGGGTACACATGGTTTCAGCCAAAAATATGGCAGAGGAATGCCTTGTTGGGAATCAGTGGGAGGAGTGGTCTTCGGTCAGGTAAAGGCTCAATAGAGGCCACAACAAAGGGAAATGGACAGGGGTGGGGGTGGGGGTGGAGGTAGGGGTGGGGGGTGGGGGGAGGTGGGAGTGTGTCGGGTAGAGTGGCATATACATGGAGGCAGGGAGTGGGAGGAGGGGTAGGGAATCTTTGGGGAGGGGAGTTTTGGGAGGGTGGAAATCGGGAAAGGTTTTACCATTGGCAGTGTAAATAAAGAAGATACTCAAAAAAAAAAAAAAGACTGAAGTGGTTGAAGAACCGGGTGAGTCAGAGAGATAGGAGTTTTTTTCCTCTTCTTTCAAATTCCAAAAATGTATTTCTTTTTCTCTTCTTTTCACTCTGTGCTGGGCATTCGAGGTAGTTAGGGTCCTGCCTGTCTTTTTCTCATTGCACGTGAGATGCGGAAGTAGGTGATATGTAGGAAAAAAGTGTTGAGCAGGCTGGAGACCTGGCAAGGGAAGAAAGGAGGCTGGTGGTGGGTAGCCTGCTGTGGGAGGGCTGCACCCTTCCCCCTTTCTCTTTACAGATCTGCTCCCTAGCAGCGAAATGCTGACGCTCACCAACCTAGCTATGCCTACGAACTGCAGTGTGCATGACGCACAGCACATGCACACGTGGGTGGGTTGCCCTGCAGCCTGGCAACCGTGGAGAGGTGGTAATTTCTGGCTTCAGCTGTGAGACTGGGGCGTGCATTCTTATATAAACATGTACACAGAGAAAGTGCAGGACGCTCAGGCCTGATCCCTCCTTTAGTCACAGATGACTGGGGTGCCTATTGTCTTCTTTAGCTGCAGGATCCTATGAAAACCTACCTGGATAGTTAGTGCTCTGTTTAAAATAGTAGTCAAAGTACAGAACAGAAATCAAGTGCCAAATTCTCAGGAAGCTCCTAGACTTCTAGCTGCTTAAGACATGTTTTTTTTCTTCTTCTTCAGAAATTCAAAACATCAAGCCCTGTTCTATCTCATGACATATACCTATTTCCCTCTCAGTCTTCTGCTCCTGTCTTCATGGTAAGGGTGGTGCAGAGGGGGAGGGGCAAATGTTCTTCTGTGTGGGAAGTATGTGAAGACTTAAATTTGGCATTTTAAGCACCTGGTGGTGCTATGGGGTGGTAGGCTACTCCTACAGCAGACCGCCTTGTTCCTGCTCAACCTCCGCGAACAACCAGACCAGTCAGACAGAGAGAATGGGATGGAGTTGGGAGGGGCTAGAGTGCCACCATCTTTTAATGGGCTTCAGAAGGGTTTGAATGTATGTTGTTAGATGCTAGAAATAACAATAACAATTGGAAATCCTCAAGGACTGAGTGTTCCTATGAATGACTTCTTGTAAGCATGCCTTCCTAGGTGTTTAAAGGCCAGAATGTTTTACCATCCCACCCCCCATTTGTGGTACTTTAGTTTTCCATGCATGTTGTCTGATAAAACATTCGTTTTAAAAAGCCAAGGACAAACCACCATGTGCTTCACTGCTAAAGAGGCACACACCATCATCCTGTGCATCCCAAGCATCTACTTGACTTCCTTGGGTTTGGGAGGTAATTTATTGAATACTGAGGGCTTGGACGTAACCTGATTTAATGTATAGGTTTCCAGGACTGAGCAGGAGTCACAAAGATGGAGTCCTGTCAGCAGCGTAAGGTAGTAGCAACAGTCCTGCCTGTTGGACACTATGCAGAGGGGACTTTGTGTTAGAGGTGAAGTAGGTATGTGGGACTTAAAGCAGGGTCCTGTGGGAACTTGGCACAGACTCCGGAGCCCGAGACCAGGACCACATCATCTGTTGAAGGCATGTTGATCGTCAGGCATGGAGTGGAGGAGGAGTGACAGGTTGGGGGACAGTCAGTGACTGTGGCTCAATGTTTTCACTTGAGCCGGATGCTGACAGGCTCACTGGGATAGGTTTTGGGAATCTCATCTGTTACTTTCAACGGACAAGGAGCAGAGACAGGACAAAATGAACCGCATGAACACTAGCCCAGATCCTCCATTGTTTACTGTGGCTATTCAGATTGTGCTAATTGTACTGATTATGTTTCAGCCTCTGTAACTTAGGGACTGGATGTCCACTTGGGTAGGCCAGGGAAGCAAGCAAAGCTTGTCTGGGCTCAGGAGAGGTGGACTTGGTCGGTGGTTTCAGGTGGCAAGTGTTAGCTACTGTGTCTCGGTCACCTGGAAGTGGCAGATGGCCATCTCCTTTGTGGCTCCTCGATGTTCAAGTAATTTTCCAAGTCACTGTTTTCTACATGCTAATAGAAGCCTATGCATTGGAGGTTGGGATTTGGGCCAGCATTGCCAGGAGACAGAGAAAGCAGCACGGACCCCTAAACTTTCTTCTGAAAATTATTCCTTGGGCTTGTAGTGGCAGTGAACACAGTTCTGTGAGCTTGCCAATATATGAAGCCACATAAAACATCGATCTTGTAGTATTATGTCTCAAAGAAGACATGTTGAGACTTTTAGAATTATGGAGGAGAAGCAAGCAAAGAAACTTTTTTTTCTGAATTTCTAACAGTTCCAGGATACTGAGATGTTTCCAGTTGCCAGTCTCATGAGCAGATATTCTGGGATTCCTATTTTAGGGGCAGCCTCGTCACATGGGCCAGTCACATTGTCTGCCATTGTTCTTTACTGTGCCATAGGGATTGGAACAAATGATTCCTTTCAGAATATGTGAGTGGGGTTTTGTTCAGGCCAGTATTGAATCCTAAAGCAAAAGGAACTCAAGGTCTAAGCCTGTCATTTTAATAAGAGACCCTAGGGATTGAAACCCAGTTACAATTAGAAATGTATCTCTGGACTCCAAGCCTTCAATAGAAATTTAACTTGAATAAGAATTTTTTAAAAATATATATAAAGGGATAGGTACGTTTTGCATATGAGGGGAACTGAAAAGAATTTTTACATTCAGCCATATAACTCAGCAAACTAATAATTTGTTGTCCCTGAGGCTTCTGTGCTATGTGATTAAAAGGAAGAAGAAATAAGTATTGACATATGTGAAAATAAATTCGGAATGAAATGTCTATGTCTTCAAGGGAGACTTGAGCTTGTCTGTTTGGGTACTGTCATATTACATGTTGGGACACTCACTTTTTTCTGCCTCTAAGGAAGTATGTGACCATCCATAAATCACTCAAGTCAAAAACAAAATGTTTGTTTGACAGTTTTATACATGTCTATAATGAACTCTAGTGATTTCACCCTCCTTTCTCCCATCCCCCTCCATCTCCCACAGGAACTTTTCTCAACAAGTCCTTGTCTATTTTCCTGACCTTCTGTGTGGCCTGCTGAGTTCAAGAAGAGTTTCCTGCACAAGAGTTGGTGATATTGGGTTATTAGGTTAGCAAGGTCAACTTATCTGTGTCTATGCCACTAACAAAAATGACATCCCTTCTACTAACTATCCTTAATTGTCAATCCCCTGTAGGCCCCTCTCCAATCCATTGGAAAGTATCCAGACGCCCAGTCTTGTGCTGGTCTTGTGCAGAGAACCATAGCTGCAGTGAGTTCATGGGTACAACAGCCATGTCACGTCCAGGTCACATTTTACATCTCTCTCTCTTCTTGTGTTTTTACATTCTTCCCAACCCCTGTTCTATGACGTTCTATGAGCCTTGAAATATAGTGATATAAATGCCCTGATTTAGAAAGATCACTATACTTTTATAAAGCTGTAAAAAAAATTTCTCCTCTGCTGTTAAGAAATGAGACAACTCTGTTCATATGTGGAATTTTTAAAATTGGAAAAAGTTTATGAGAATAAAATGTTAAATTGTTTTCAGTAGTTGCTGTGTGATACTTTTAGAAGGGCATCCTTGTCCATCTGTCCCTGTTGCCATGGGAACTGCATGGGTGGTCTACGGAGGTGTGCTCTAGGCATTCAGTTTACATAGACCACGGTGCAAATGGTGTCCTGATGGGTGTGAGTTGTGTGGGGAGCCTGCCACTGTAGATGCCTGTCTCCCCCAGGCTCTCAGTCTGGATGTTGTATTGTGAAACGTGCCCTGGGAAGAATACCAGCCAGCAAAACTCTTTTCTTGGCAAGACCTCTCTGAGTTCTCAGACTTCAAGCTTTTAAGACACACTTATGTCTTAGCTTGATGTTTTTGACTAGTGTTTATAAAAATCACATATATATTCCTAAAATACTTTATAAAAAGTTATAAAATTTGTATACAAATGACTTATCCTGTTTTAAATTTACTGTTTAGAAAGTAAAAAAATCAATGATGATAGTTTTAAGATGAACTCTGTGCCAACATGAGAGAGTTGGGGTCTTCTCAAAAGAGCCATCTTAGGTGGTGTTGGAATCCCAGGCCTCTGGAGACTCTAGAATAAACTCAGGTGAGCTTGATAAAATTTGGCAAGAGAAAGGGAAGAGAAAGAGAAGGAGAGAGAGAGAGAGAGAGAGAGAGAGAGAGAGAGAGAGAGAGAGAGAGAAAGAGAGGGGGAGAGGGAGGGAGAGAGGGGGAGGGAAGAGAAGGAGAGAGGGAGAGAGGAAGAGAGGAAGAGAGGGAGAGGGAGAGAGAGGGAGAGAGGGAGAGAAAGAGACAGAGAGAGAGGGAGAGGGAGAGAGGGAGAGAGAGAGAAGATGATGGAGCACGCATGCAAAGCAGCTCCGTCAAGCCAGACTTAGGGTGAGTCACGCACTGTCATGTGCAAATGTTCCCAGTGGCCCCTGGCCGCATTTACACAATGATTGACATTGCACTAATTAACAGAGGAACATGTTCTGCCTGGACTTCCTCTGCAAGAGGCTTTTTAAAAGCTCTTAGAAAACCTGCTTATTAGGTGAGAGTGATAATTTTCACTTTGGCTTCTACTTATTCAAAGCATTTGATGCAGGCCACAAACTACATGGGTAGACTATTATGAGAAACCTTAATCTGTACAGAGGAACTTTTTCTTCATTTCTTACTGAACTCTTCACCTTCCACCACACTAAGCTAGATAGGTTTGTTTTTTTTTTTTTAAACTTAAGTTTCCATTTCAGGCAGGAGGGTATAGTCACATGACAGAATTTTAACCACTGTGGTTCAAACGGAAGTTGCTAATAATGCCTTCTTTCTTTTATTTGAGACACGGACAGCTGGAGTTTCATCAATTATCTTGAAAGCATAATTATGTGCGGGTTATGCCCAAAGAAGAGTAGAAAACTAGGAAGAGCTTTCATTGAGGGGCACACTAGACATAGATCAGCTCTCTTTCAGTTCCTTTTGTATACAAAAAACAAACACAAGCTCCAAACATGCTAGTTGTACTGGCTTTGAAGTTTCCACTGTGAGTGTAAATATGACCTACCCAATTATATTAACTCTCCCCTTGGTCATTCTGTTTTTCTTTAATTATTTATTATGAATTATTTAATTGTTTATTATTTTTAAAAATCCATTGGGTCAGTCTACCGACCCTAATTTGCAGTGACTTGACCTACTGCATGAGATGGTAGTTAGACACTGCATTTATCTAATGGGATTGTTCCGATTTACTTCCTATAAGAAATGTTTTGCTCATGCCTATTCCTTTTACCTGGCCTTACAAATAATTAACAGTGCTTTAGGTCAGGGTATGATTGAAGCAATCTAATTTTCTTTTTTTATTCAGTCCACTTTGTGTGTTTTATATCCTTAATATAGAAAGCCATAGGTACACGCTATCTATTCTAATTCCTTCTTCTCTCCCATTATTCTGCAGCAATTGAGATAATTGAAGGTGTGAGATCTCCTACGGCTAGGGATAATGAGCAAGTGTACCTTGTCAAATGAAGAAAATACCAGTGGAAGAAAATAACTCAGCATTTCTTGGTCTTATCTGTTCACACAAACCAGACTTGGATTGACTTAAATGTCTCAGTGTCCCGTGGGCTGAGAGTATAGAACTCATCCTTTCTGGAGTAGCTTCCTAATCTGCTTTCTTCTCTCCCTGTGTAAGGTGTCCCTCCACGCTGTTTCTCCTGTTCTCTTCTTCCTACATACTCCCGTTACTCTTCTTCTTTGTGCTTAACAAATATCTCTGTATAACAAGCGCATCAAAGAAGAGTTGTATAATTTGTGAGAGACTTATTATAAATTCAGTCCTTTCCCAGTTATTTTTCTTGATGGAGACCCATTGTCTGAACTTCATATCTTAAGCTTTCCCCATTCAAATGGCTCCTCAGGTTCTTTTTTCTCAGAAATTCTTCTTCTTCCATAGACTGACAGGATGCAAGTTTGCCTACTCAGTCTTCATTTACACAGTAGTTCAGACGGCAACATCTGCTCTGTGTTCAGTGCTCTGAGATGCTGCTGAGACCGGAGGTCATGTGTGAAATTAAGTAGGAATTTTGATTTAAGAAATGTACATCCTGGCCAGGCTGAATTTCCATAAAATTCACATGCACAGAGTTCAGAAAACCTATCCGTCCTGACACAACAGGTTCAGTTCATCCTCTCTCAAGTTCTCCACATAATCTCCATCCTTTAATCTTTGTCCAAGATGAAACTAGTGAACTCAAAAAGTATCTTGTCAGTTTTCTCCTTATTGGCCAGGTCACTTTGTGTTCTTTCTCTACAACTTTGTATGATTGTAACTTGTACATCAAGATTGAGTTGTGAATTCAAATATGAATAGGCAATCAAAGAGTGGACTATAAATGCTTGTATGGTTAACGTTGGATTAGATCTGTGAGTGTTACAAATGAAGTCTAATTTGGAATACTGTGCTGTCTCCTTTCCTCATTGCTTTGTCCAGGAAGCCTTCTCTAGTTTTGTCAGTGACTCCTTTGTGTGTCTGTGGAGTTGTTAATTATGTTTGACACTGAACTCTGCTAAGTACCAGAGAGTGTACCAATAACTTCATTTATCTCATTTAATTCTCCCAGGAAGGCCCCAGAGTATGCATTATTGCTGTCTAAATTTACTAATGAAACCAAGACTCACTTAACCATAATGACCAAAGCTCTGCAACTGGTAACCATGTTTGGCAGGATAAAATTTTAGTGCAGGCTTTAAAGATAATGGCCTTCTTTTTTCTTTTTTTTTTAAATTACTTTTATTTTTTATTGGATATTTTCTTTTTTTACATGTCAAATGTTATCCTCTTTCCTGGTTTCTCCAGAAACCTCTCTTCCCACTGATGCCTGACAAGGCTATCTTCTGCTACAAATGTGGCTGGAGCCATGGGCCCCTCCGTGTGCATTCTTTGGTTGGTAATTTAGTCCATAGGAGCTCTGGGGCAGGGCTCTGGTTGGTTGATATTGTTGTTCTTCCTGTGGGTTGCAAACCCCTTCAGCTCCTTCAGTCCTTTCTCTAACTCCTCCATTGGGGACCCTGTGCTCAATCCAATGATTGGTTCTGAGCATTTGCCTCTATATTTGTCAGGCTCTGGCAGAGTCTCTCAGGAAACAGCTATATCAGGCTCCTGTCAGCATGCACTCCTTTGCATGACAATAGAATCTGGGTTTGGTGACTGTATATGGGGTGGATCCCCAGGTGGGGAAGTCTCTGATGGCTTTTCCTTCCGTCTCTGCTCCACATTTTGTCTCTGTATCTCCTCCCATGGGTATTTTGTTCCTCCTTCTAAGAAGGAGTAAAGTATCCACACTTTGTTTTCCCTTATTCTTGGGCTTCATGTGGTCTGTGAATTATATCTTTGGTATTCCGAGTTTCTGGGCTAATATCCACTTATCAGGGAGTGCATACCATGTGTGTTCTTTTGTAATTGGGTTAACTCACTCAGGATGATATTTTCTAGTTCCATCCATTTGCCTAAGAATTTAATGAAGTCATTGTTTTTAATAGCTGAGTAGTACTCCATTGTGTAAATGTACCACATTTTCTGTGTGCATTTCTCTGTTGAAGGACATCTGGGTTCTTTCCAGCTTTTGACTATTATAAATAAGGCTGCTATGAACATAGTGGAGCATGTGTCCTTTTTATATGTTGGAGCATCTTTTGGATGCCTAATAAACAACTTCAGCAAAGTGGCCAGATACAAAATTAACTCAAACAAATCAGTAGCCTTCCTATACTCAAAGGACAAAAGAGATCAGAAATAAATTAGTGAAATGACACCCTTCCCAGTAGCCACAAATAATACAAAATACCTTGGTGTGACTCTAAAAGGAAGTGAAAGATGAAGAACTTCAAGTCTCTGAAGAAAGAAATCGAAGATCTCAGAGGATGGAAAGATCTCCCATGCTTGTGGATTGGCAGGAATAATATAGTAAAAATGGCCATCTTGCCAAAAGCAATCTACAGATTCAATACAATTCCCATCAAAATTCCAAATCAATTCTTCATAGAGTTAGAAAGAGCAATTTGCAAATTCATTTGGAATAACAAAACCCCCAAGATAGTGAAAACTTCTCAACAATAAAAGAACTTCTGGGGCAATCACCATCCCTGACCTCAAGCTGTCTAATAGAACAATAGTGGTAAAAGTTGTACAGTATTGGTACAGAGATAGACAGGAAGATCAACAGAACAGAATTGAAGACCCAGAAATGAAGCCACACACCTGTGGTCACTTGATATTTGGCAAAGGAACAAAAACCATCCAGTGGAAAAAAGACAGCTTTTTGAACAAATGGTGCTGGTTCAACTGGAGGTCACCATGTAGAAGAATGCAAATCGACCCATTCTTATGTCCTTGTACAAAGCTCAAGCCCAAGTGGATCAAGGTCCTCCACATAAAACCAGATACACTGAAACTAATAAAAGACAAAGGGGAGAAGAGCCTTGACCACATGGGAATAAGGGAAATGTTCTTGGACAGAACACCAATGGCTTATGCTCTAAGATCGAGAATCTACAAATGGGATCTCATAAAATTGCAAAGCTTCTGTAAGGCAAAGGACATTGTCAATAGGACAAAATATCAACTAACAGATCTTTACCAATCCTACATCTGGTAGAAGATTAAAATCCAGTATATATAAAGAACTCAAGAAATTAGACTCCAGAGAATCAAATAACCCTATATAAAAATGGGGTACAGAGCTAAACAAAGAATTTTCAACTGAGGAATACTGAATGGCTGAGAAGCATCTAAGTTATGTTCAATACCATTAGTCACCAGGGAAATGCAAATCAAAACAACCCTGAGATTCCACCTCACACCAGTAAGAATGGCTAAGATCAAAATTCCTGGTGACAGCAGGTGAGGATGAGGAGAAAGAGCAACACTTCTCCAGTGTTAGTCGGATTGCAAGCTGGTACAACTGTGGAAATTAGTCTGGTGATTCCTCAGAAAATTGGACATAGTATTACCTGAGGACCCAGCTAAACCACTCCTGGGCATATACCCAAAAGATCATGTCCTTATTATTATGACTTCACATAATAATGACATTATCTTTTGGGTATATGGAAGAAAAATAATGAGCTTTTGTGGTCTCCAAATTTCTACCACAAGGATCCAGGACTACAACTCCAATTGGCTCCAAAAGACTCCATCTCTTGACTCTATGATAGTCTGGATCAAGGCTTACTTTATGAATAGGTATGGGTGGGTAGTATAATTCAGTCCATAATAGCAAGCAAGACTTAGGAAAATTGTACACTATAACTAATGTAATATTGTCAGATGACAAAGCAAGGGCAAGACAAAGCAGATTTCTGGAGCATGGAGGCTCTCTATGTTACTGTAAGTTAGAAAGTAGGGAAGAAAAAAGAAAGCAGAGCTCTGGCGCTACTGGATGGCCTCAAAAGTACAGAGGTCAGGACATACTAACCTCAATAATCATAAAAATAAACCAACCCTTCATATGACATATTAACAATAATATTTTTACTTATATAGACAGAAATACATATCTCTTTTCATCCAGTTTTGAGTCAGTGAGTAATTCACTCAATAAGTTAGAACTTGGTCTCTTTTAAACATATGAATACCTTAAAAAATTTAAATTAGAAAAATAATTTCACAAAAAAGCTTGGGAATTATAAAAGCTTTATCTCTTGCAATTTTCCAAATTTTGTCTTAAGCCTGTTTTTATTATATACTAATGTTTTGGTGAGTCTTGTAGCCTTTTGCCAACAGTTTCAAGATTGTATCAGTCAAGATTTTGACAGGAAACAGATGGCACATTAAGCCTGGGAAATTCGACAAGACTGAGAGGAAAAGATTGCATATGTGGGAACGGGTGCGGCTCACTGCTTGTCTTGATGATGAAAGTGCTAGAACCTGAGCTATGTAGAGATGTCTTCCTGACAGACTCCATGGCTGTCAGGAAAGGCATGCTCACCACACTCTCTAGGATGGTGGACCAGGCAATAATTGACCACCTGTACTATCTTCTTACCTTACTCTCCTGATACTATTTTCAGTGATGACCAGAACCAGTGAAAAAGATCTACTCTGCACAAGTATGATCCTTCTAGGGCAGAATTCGAGGTTGAAAGGCATATAGATAAAGGAGAAGTTTGTAGTGAGGCTCAGTATCATGTTAAAGAAGATGGAAGTTTGAGAACATGGCTTCTCTGCCTTTTGCATCATTATGTTAAGTCTGGATATGGGGAAAACTTAGTTATGGGAGTGAGGGGATGGAGGTAGGGTGGGTTTAGGTATCTCCTTTACACACAGGGAATGGAGTGATAGCTTATTTCATTCCATAACACTCAAGGACTAGTAATAGAGTTGTTATAAGTCACCAGCCTCCTCGAAAGATAATGGGTTTCTTTTTGGAGAGTAATGGCAATGGGTAGTAGGACCAAGGTGTTGGCAGAAGTTGGAACCAGTTCCTGGTGCTGTTTTGGGGAGGCTGATGGCCCCTAGGTCTCACAATGCTGGTAAACTGTGGCCTCTATGCCTACCTTCAAAGAAGCCAAGTTTCCATCTCATTTTTGCTCACCAGGGCTCAGTGTTAGGTCTAATTTTCTTCTCCATCTTGATTCAAGGGAGAGAACTGTGGTGCAGTGCAGGTGTTGCCATGAAGACAGTTAGCACAGTGTCTGGCACATAGCAAGCGTTCCATAAATGTTAGATGTTCTGCCTTGGGTGTACTAGGGAACCCTGCCAGCATGCAGCAGTAGGGATTTTTTTAAATGTAAGAGTGAGATACTTTTGTTAAAATGCTGTCTTTTAGAAAGTGAAAGTCAGCTTTCAAGTGGGATGTTTTTCTCACAAGAAATGATTAAAGGTGGATTTTCTCATGGTCTCTCATTCAGTACAATTAAAGTAAGTTCTCTTTGAGTATCTGCGGTACACTGAGGAGTCAGAGAGGGTGAAGGTTTAGAGCTGTGGTGTGGTGTAAGAAGAAGGGGTGCAGCTCTCTCCTGATAGTGCAGAGCAGCTTTGATTGGTAGTGGCAGCCAAGGTCACCAACAGAGCTCCGGCATGGCCATCAGCTTCTTCCTTTGTTGTTTGTCCCTTGTGTTGAAGGCTCTTTATCAGCAGTTAAGGGACCAGAAGATCATGACACAGGGAAGTGGTTGTATAGCATAGAAAAGGAATTTGTTTTTCTTTTTTAATAAAAGACTTTATTAAAGCTTATCTAACATCAATAAGTTCCTAAACTTTAAATAATTGAAGAGGACAAACTGCAATTTAAAATCTCTCATGTTGCAAGCATTTCTGTTTAAGTCATTCCTCATTCTTTCATGGAAAATACTTTCTCCCGAATCTACACTCTGGGCTTGCCTGCTTCAAATGCCATCTTTCTCCTCGGTCCCAGGGCCTCCCGTAGTGTCTTAATTCTTCCAGTGCCCTCCTTGTCCCATCCTTGAGGATCATTGATTTCCAGTTTTCCTTGTACTTCGTACTGAAGGTTCTCATCCGCCTCACACTGTCCCCCTTTATTAAAATGCCCTTGTCAAGGCAATTTGCCACTGCGAGGACTCGTCTGGGTGTACATCTGGGTGTACTTTCTTCCTGTGACTACTGAACCTCAGCTCTAATCCTTTCATAATGACAAATTCTCCTCCCGTCTCTCTAAATTAAACTGGTGGATTTAGTTCCTCTAGAAAGAATTTCTTTATTTCCTGTACATCTCATTCCTTTCTTAGGAATTGCTTTTCTCTACTAGAAAGAGTTAAAATAAAAGAACTTTATGAATATACAGACCAGAAGTTTAATCAGGTCTCAGTTGTTTGAAGTTTCTGGAGCCCATGCAGTGGAGGAAGTCATTATAGACGTATCTGAGTGGAGTGGCACACGAGAGTTGCAGTCTATACCACCACCCTACACCAGCACCAGTACTGAGCAAACCAAGGGCAGAGTCTCTTGAATTGTTGAGGAGACTTTATTACTCACACTTCATGGTGCAAGCTTAGGAGAAACCTCTCCTCCTTGCCATAGAGGTAGTGAAGCCCTGCCTCTCAAAAGACTGTAGATAAGAGCAATAAGGGTTTTGTCTGTGCTGGGATCTCAAACAGCTGTCTGAGGACAGCATGAAGAAATCCTTATGGAAAGCAAAGGAAAGTTAATTCAGTAACATCGGGCTGTATACAATTAGATTTCTTCTCTGTATTAGCAAATGCATGTATAAACCTGTGGATTTGAGATCTCTTTCTCCATATTCTTTTTGATCCAAAAAAGCAAAGAAAATATTTACATAAGAGAGCTGGATGCTTAACCGGCCCATAGAGTCCACAGAGACATCATCCTTACTCTCTGTCTTTCCTTCTCTTTCTATCTCCTTCTTTTCTCCCTGCCTATTTCTCCATATGCATGCATGCATACATACATACATACATACATACATACATACATACATACATGTATATATACATGTACAGATATATGCATATGTGTGTGTTTGTATGTATGTATTTTGTATGGAGGGTATACATGAAAATACATTAAATGTAATGTTTCCTTGGGCTACTTTGTTATAACCTTTGGTGGAAGGTCAGGTTGACAATGTGAACTCAGATAGAAAGATAAAATATATAGGCGCTATATAGTAGAATGTATACTGTGTGTGTGGGGAGGGGAGGGAAGTGGGGTGAAGACAATGAGAGTCTCAGCCAAGGCCGCAGCTGATGAGGGTGTTGGAAATCAGGGTAGCGATTTAGAGTGCCCACTGAGTTAAGAGGAGGCCTGCAAGACTTCACGCAGTGCCTATCAGCTGTGGGTTCAGGCTAACTTGTTTGAGGAAACTTTCTTCTGCATGGGGCTGTTGTGGGCAGCGCATCAATCCTTGTGATGTCTTAGACCTGGGCATGTGGATTTGTGTGCCCTCACTCTGTATTGCAATACTTTCTCCTTCCTCTTATCTCGCCACTCTTCACGAGGCAAGGATGTTTTTTTTTTTTTTTTTTTTTTTTATTTTAGCTGGATGGTGTATGTCTTTCTTTTTATTTTTAGCAATGGTTCTATGTTTTTATCATGTTTTTTTTTTGCTGTTTATGTTTTTTTTATTCGATATAATTTATTTACATTTCAAATGATTTCCCCTTTTCTAGCCCCCCCACTCCCCGAAAGTCCCGTAAGCCCCCTTCTCTTCCCCTGTCCTCCCACCCACCCCTTCCCACTTCCCCATTCTGGTTTTGCTGAATACTGTTTCACTGAGTCTTTCCAGAACCAGGGGCCACTACTCCTTTCTTCTTGTACCTCATTTGATGTGTGGATTATGTTTTGGGTATTCCAGTTTTCTAGGTTAATATCCACTTATTAGTGAGTGCATACCATGATTCACCTTTTGAGTCTGGGTTACCTCACTGAGTATGATATTCTCTAGCTCCATCCATTTGCCTAAGAATTTCATGAATTCATTGTTTCTAATGGCTGAATAGTACTCCATTGTGTAGATATACCACATTTTTTGCATCCACTCTTCTGTTGAGGGATACCTGGGTTCTTTCCAACATCTGGCAATTATAAATAGGGCTGCTATGAACATAGTAGAACATGTATCCTTATTACATGGTGGGGAGTCTTCTGGGTATATGCCCAGGAGTGGTATATCAGGATCTTCTGGAAGTGAGGTGCCCAGTTTTCGGAGGAACCGCCAGACTGATTTCCAGAGTGGTTGTACCAATTTGCAACCCCACCAGCAGTGGAGGAGTGTTCCTCTTTCTCCACACCCTCTCCAACACCTGCTGTCTCCTGAATTTTTAATCTTAGCCATTCTGACTGGTGTAAGATGAAATCTTAGGGTTGTTTTGATTTGCATTTCCCTAATGACTAATGAAGTTGAGCATTTTTTAAGATGCTTCTCCGCCATCCGAAGTTCTTCAGGTGAGAATTCTTTGTTTAACTCTGTACCCCATTTTTTAATAGGGTTGTTTGGTTTTCTGGAGTCTAACTTCTTGAGTTCTTTATATATATTGGATATTAGCCCTCTATCTGATGTAGGATTGGTGAAGATCTTTTCCCAATTTGTTGGTTGCCGATCTGTCCTCTTGATGGTGTCCTTTGCCTTACAGAAACTCTGTAACCTTATGAGGTCCCATTTGTCAATTCTTGCTCTTAGAGCATACGCTATTGGTGTTCTGTTCAGAAACTTTCTCCCTGTACCGATGTCCTCAAGGGTCTTCCCCAGTTTCTTTTCTATTAGCTTCAGAGTGTCTGGCTTTATGTGGAGGTCCTTGATCCATTTGGAGTTGAGCTTAGTACAAGGAGACAAGGATGGATCAATTCGCATTCTTCTGCATGCTGACCTCCAGTTGAACCAGCACCATTTGTTGAAAAGGCTATCTTTTTTCCATTGGATGTTTTCAGCCTCTTTGTCGAGGATCAAGTGGCCATAGGTGTGTGGGTTCATTTCTGGATCTTCAATCCTGTTCCATTGATCCTCCTGTCTGTCACTGTACCAATACCATGCAGTTTTTAACACTATTGCTCTGTAGTATTGCTTGAGGTCAGGGATACTGATTCCCCCAGATTTTCTTTTGTTGCTGAGAATAGTTTTAGCTTCCCTCCCTTCTTCCCAATTCCTTCCTCTCACATCCTCTTCTCCTTTGGTCTCCTCCCTTTCTCTTCATAGAAGGGGAGACCTCCCATGGATATCAACCTGCCTTGGCATATCAAGATGTAGTAGCAATAGGTACATCATCTAGTATTGAGGCTAACAAGGCTATCCTGTTAGGGGAAAGGGATCTAACGGCAAGCAACAGAATTAGAGATAACCCTTGCTCCTGCTGTTAGAGGTCTCATATGAGGTCCAAGCTGTACATCTGTTACTTATGTGTAGGGGGACTAGGTCTGACCAATGCATGCTCTCTGGTTGGTGGTTAGGGGTTCGGTCCCTGGCTCTTTCTATCCTTCTTCCTCCTCTTCTACAAGATTTCCTGAGCTCTGCCTAATGTTTGGCTGTGGGTCTCTGCCTCTGTTTTCATTATCTGCTAGGTCAAGCTGCTCAGATGACTGTTATGTTAGCCTCCTGCCTACAAATATAGCAGAATATCATTAACAGTGTCTGGGGTGGGCTCACTCTCAGGGCATGGCCAGTCACTGGTAGGCCAGTCTCTCATTTTCTGCTCCCTCTTTATTCCTGCACCTCATATAGGCAGAAAAATTGTGAGTCAAAGGTTTTATGGCTGGCTTGGAATCCACAAGCCTCCATTAGAAGTCTTGCCTGTTTCATGTTCTATAGCCCCGATTACTAGGGATCTTAGCTAGGCTTACCCTCATAGTTTCCTGGGAGTTCCCATTGTCCTGGATTTCTAGCTTGTCCCAGAGGTCCTCCCCAACACTGATTCCAGTTCTTTCTCCTAGCATCCTCCCCTCATTTGATCCCTTTGGCCCCCCTTCCGATCCCCTCTCCCATCTAGTTCCCTCCATGCATACACTGCAGATGTCTATTTTATTTCTCCTTATCAATGGGATTCAAGAATTGCTCCCTTGGGTCCTACTTGTTACTTAGCTTATTTTGGGTCTGTGGATTGCAGCATGGTTATCCTGTATTTTATAGCTAATAACCACTCATAAGTAAATAAATACCATGTTTGTCTTTCTGGGTCTGGGTCACCTCACTCAAGATGGTCTTTTCTAGTTCCATCTATTTGCCTGCAAATTTCATATTGTCATTGCTTCTAATCACTTAGTAATATTCCATTGTGTAAATGTACCATATATTCTTCATACATTATTCAGTTGAGGGGCATCTGAGTTGTTTTCAGATTCTGGCTATTACAAAGTTGCTGTGAGCATGGTTGAGTGAGTGTCCTTGTTTTATGGTGGAGCATCTTTTGGGTCTATGCCTAGGAGTGGTATAGCTCTAGAGTAATAAAAAAACTAAAGGAGATCAAAGGGATACAATTTGGAAAGGAAGAATTCAAAATATTGCTATTTGAAGATGATATGATAGTATATATAAGTGACCCACAAAATTCTACCCAAGAACTCCTACATCTGATAAACACCTTCATCAAAGTGTCTGGATATAAAATTAACTAAAAAAGATTTAAAATTAACAGCTCTCCTTCATATAAATGACAAAATTAGGGAAATAACACCCTTTATAATAGCCACCACAAATAAATATAAAATATTTTGGTGTAGCTCTAACCAAGTAAGTAAAAGACCTGTATGACAAGTACTTTAAGTCTTTGAAGAAAGAAATTGAAGAAGATTTCAGAAGATGGAAAGATGTCCCATGCTCTTGGATTGGTAGAAGTAACAGTAAAAATGTCTATCTTACCAAACCAATTCTTATAGATCTTGAAAAAATAATTCTTACCTTCATATGGGAAAACAAAAAAATTCCAGGATAGCTAAAACAATCCTGTATAGAAACGGAACTTTTACAAAATATCACCATCCGGTATCTCAAGCTGTATTACAGAGCAATATAAATAAAACTTTATGCCATTGGCTTAAAAACATCCAGGTTGATCAATGTTTGCTTCTTCAAACTTTGGAGAGCTGTAATCCTTCAGCCTTAGGTTAAGCAGTGGCTGGAAGATGGCTATTTTGAAAGCCAGGCGTATATTTTGGGATATCTGTAGTATCCATGTAAGATACTTCCTATTGAACACAGTAGAGGAAGAATGGAAGGTCTTAAAGCTTGTGTCTGTACGTGTACTGATACGTGTCCTCATTGATTGATACCTTTCCTCAACCCTCCCCTACACATGAAGAAATGGAAATGATCAGAGGACCAGTTTCTAGGTCTTGGTGGCATGGGCCAGAGGCACAACTAAAAATCTGGTATGCCAACTGCATCTCTCAGTGGAAAACATTTAGCCAGACTCAGAGAATAGTGGCTACCTCTTGTATTTACACAGAACCATTTGTGAAGATTAGAGTAAAAATCTTTCAGTGCAAAATTTTCTTCTGTAAAAACACGGTATTTTAACAGAATCATCAGAAGACACTAATCTCAGGTTCCAGGGAAATGAGGCATTGAATCCTGGGTTCTGCTGTCTTCTTCCAGACTGAGTTGCTGGAGTACTCATTCTGTGAATGATGGGCAGTAGAAGAGAACAGATCAAAGCATTCATAAGTGGGTAGTTATCTCCCAAGGAAAGCCACAGATTTTGTGTGATGATACCTACATGAAATAGTTATTGGAACATTAAGAATTGTTGACTTCCATAAATCAAGGCATGCGGCGTTTCAGTATTTGGTTGGTGCAATTTCTTTTATCACCAGTGTAATGACTAAAACACCTTGCAAAATTCTCTCAAGGTAAACTCAACAGTACAATAATTCATAACTGGTGTCTTTTTGTTCTCAAATCACATTTTATGGTTGATTTCACCAAACAAATGGTTTGAGAGTTTATTGCTTTTATTTAGTTTCTTTAATGATGGAGAAACTTTCTCTCTATTCCTAGCACACCTACAGTTTTTACCTTTTTAAATTAATTTTTTAAAAAATTTGCACAATGTATTTTGGCAATTTTCACTTCCTCTTTCCACTCCTTCTTGATTTTCTGTACCCATTAAACTTTGGATTTCTTTTTTTAAACCAACAAGTACAGTTGCTAGTAACCATACTTGTATATGTGTGATCTTCCACTGGAGCATGGCTGACTTGCCTGGGCCTAACCTTTGAAGAAAACAGACCCATTCTCTCCTGGAAGCTATCAATCATCAATAGTTCTTTAGCTTGAGGGGAGACTTTGTGACAACCTCACCTTTCCATTCTAGACTTTGTTCTAGCTTGATCTTGCAAAGGTCTTGTGCTTACTGTCTCATCTGCTTTGAATTCACATGTGCAACTGCCCTGCCATGTCCAGAAAATGTTTCCTTATCATCCACTGTTCTGCCTCTAGCAGTTTTCTGCCCTATCTTCTGCAACATTCTCTAAGCCTTGAGGAGAGGGAGTGTGATATAGATGTTCTGTTTAGAGCTGAACATTCTGTAGTCTTCTATGTCCTGTGCCTTGACCAGTAGTGGGTCTCTTTGCTACTGCTATCTACAGCAAAAAGAAGTTTCTGTGAGGAGGATTGAGACTTTTTAATTAATCAGTTTTGTCAAGTGTGGTTTTTTTTTTTACCAGTCAAGTGATATGATTCTATAACCTTCTCCTTAGGGTGTTATTGAGGGTGATTTTTAAGGTGTCACACTTCTCTTGTATACTTAGAATAAATGTCTCTTGATTATAGTATATTATTTTTTGCTACGTTTTGGATTCGATCTGCTAAGCTTTTACTGAGGACTTCTGTCTCAGTGGCTTTCACTAACTTTTTTCTGTGTTTAAAGTTTGGCAAATATTTGAAGGAAGAAGAATCCCATGTATAGAGCTAATGCTTATAACTATGATCACTTTAGTTGGAAAAGTCTTACAAATATGTGACCTTTGTTTCTCAAGGACAAAGACTTTCTAAGAATGTAACTCGAAGAGTAAAGTGGTTCTAATAGAGACATCTTACCTGTACCTTCCCCTTTTTATTTATAGGTGGCATTTGAAGGCTTAAGTTTGAATCTGTGTTCCATATGCAGAACATGGCCATGAATGGCAGCCCATGAAACCTATTTATGCCAGAGTTCTTTTACTCTGAGTACCAATTCTGTGCCAAATATCACGGTAACAGTTGTCCTTTATTATCTAGAAGTTGGAATTTTTTCATAGGCATTTGAGATGAAGAAAACCTCATGGTTTTCTTTATTTCTTCAGGAAAATAAATCCACATGAACATAAGGCCTGATAGAACCATCTGAGACAGATGGATTTGATGTATCTTTTGGTGTCTTGGAGGAGGAGTACTACTCTTATCTTGGGTCTCATTAAGCCAATATGACATTAATGGAGCCTTTGCTGTCATAGCAAAGTCAAGGCCATCTCATAATCTTTACTCTTTAGGCTTTGCCTTCATTGCTTATAATTGTAGGTCATAGAATTTAATGAGCCTCTACATATGAGTAGAAATCCATTTATGCAAACAAAACATTTCTTAGGGGACAGGATGATTTACCAAACAATTATCCTAATTAGACTGAGAAAATATAGGTTTTAGGGTTAACTTCTGGTCATTAAAAGAATTCTCTTCCTGATTTAAAATTCATGGGAGCACTTTGTTTTTAGGAGATGTGATAAAACGACACCATATTTTTGCTTTTTAATGCAGCTCGATCTGATACTAGGCAATGATGTCGACTTCTCAGTGATATATGCTTTATCGATTTGAGTAACATTCTATTTGTCCCCTTCAAAACACTGGAGCATTCTGAAACAGAACAGAAAAAATGGCTTTGATTACACTCCATTTTCCAGGATGATTTTCTTCAAAGAAGGCTGATTTCAGTTGCCATTGAAAGTTCTTTTGGACGTGTTCCCTGTGAAGTTTCTTTAATGCCTTGGGACTGTTGTTTAGACTGGAGATGACACTTCTATCCACTGTCCACAGTGTTGCTAACATCACACAATGTGGTCCAGGCTTGTGTTCTTGAGATTCAATACATTCATTATGTTTTAAATGGTAAAGGGGGATTTTTTTTTTGTGTGTGCCATTTAATGACCACCAGAAGACAGCCTAGAGACAAAACAATCAAGCAAACCAGATCAAGCTGAATTTTTTCATGGTGAGTTAACTCTTGAATTCTTCTTTGTATTTCTCTGTTTACCATCTTTTCCTCTGGGCTAGAATATGATGAAGTAAGAACTTTCCAATTTACCAACCCGGGATGGAAACCAAAGGCAGAATGAGGAAGGCCTCTGGTAGCAGCACAGGAGCTTTCTGTAGATTTATTTTTCTTCATTACTTCCTAATAAAGTCATTCCTGGTATCTTACAATGAAACGACCATTCTGAGCTTTGTCTTTGTCTTCTGGATGATCATGCCATAGAGACCCGCAGATATCAAGGGAGCTCCTCAAATACTATCTTCACGGAGCACTCATCTTGCTTTCTTCTGATGCCAAAACTGTGTGCTTGTGTAATGATTGTTGAGTATAGAACTTCTGTCTTCATGCACGGTTCTCTGTGAAGTACTGATTAACACTTTTACTCTAAGGACAAGAGCTGTTCTCACTCATGTCTGTTGAGCAACTGCTATGGAGACATTAAGTGCTGGGGAACACATGAGACCATTTTAGGAAATGTGCCATGGGTTTAGAATAATGTACGTACTTGGGCTAAAGTTCACTCTCATCCACACCTAGTTTCAGTTGAGAAATTAAATAGAGATTACATTCAAATACTAAAAATAGAGTTAGATGTATTCATGGATTAAGTAATATCCCCCAAATCCTCTAAGTGAGAGATGTGCTGGTTTAACTGGATTGTAGATTAAGGTTTTTGTTCTAAATCAAAGGCTTGAGGTTTTTTTATAACCAACAATCTAGTAGCTGACTGAACAGCACAGTTTGTTTCAGATTCTTTGCAGAAGAAGCATCCATGTTTCCCAGCATTGTGCTATAAGCCTTGCCTGCAGGTTGACTTGTTACCAGTTCATGTCAGACTTTCTTTGGTCTCCCAGCTCAGTAAGCTCAGAGGAATTGAGAGAGGATGGAGGATTGACACCATCCAACCTATTTCACACAGGCAAGCAAAAGGCCACTTCCCCTTAGTGAGTGTGGTGGTCATAAGAATGACCTCCTGGACCTCTGACTGCAGAAGGCACAATTGAACAATTGCCCCACCAGCTCATCTTGGAAATCTATTACTGCCCAAGTCTCATTTTCTAAACATCATTCTCAGCCTGTATGTCACAAGAATACGAAGTTTCAATTTGGGGAGGTAGAGAGGTGCTGTGCTGGCTCAGGACAGACTTCATGTCGTCCTCTTTGAGTTTTCTTAGATATGATCTGCATTCTTTTGTGTTGTCTTGGTTTGCTTGTAGACATGCTTTCATGTAGCCAATCATCACTGTGTAACTGAGAATGATCTTAAGCCCCTGATCTCTCTGTCTCTTAGTGCTGGGATTACAGAGCCTCAGCATCATACTTGGCTAGGAATGCTGTGCGTTCTAAGAGTGTCTTTCCTCCTGACTCTCTTACTTCTCTACTTTGCTCCTCTCTCCACTTGTTCTTTCCTCCCTCTTGCTTGCCCAACTCTTCCTTCTCGGGGCTTAACCTGAGAACTTTGATGGTCCCTTACCACTATACAGCTCCTTCTTTCTCCCTTAATCCTTTTGGGTAATTGCCCCAATAAATCTCTTTTATTTCTAATACTGTTTTATTTTCTGTTTCTAAGAGGACCTGGACAAATTTAAGGAAAAAAGACATGAGATAGCCACAAACACCTCATATAGACACTTCATAAAATTATCTGGGGACGAACAAAGCTTGCAAACATGTCATTATCAAAAGTTGATTCCTGGTGGATGATCGTTTTGATGTGTTCTTGGATTTGGTTGGCAAGAATTTTATTAAGTATTTTTGCATCAATATTCATAAGGGAAATTGGCCTGAAGTTCTCTTTCTTTCTTGGATATTTGTGTGGTTTTGATATCAGCGTAATTGTGGCTTCATAGAATGAGTTGGGTAGAGTTCCTTCTGTTTCAATTTTGTGGAATAGTTTGAAGAGTATTGATGTTAGGTCTTCTATAAAGGTCTGATAGAATTCTGCACTGAAGCCATCTGGTCCCGTGCTTTTTTTGGTTGGAAGACTTTCTATGACCCTTTTTATTTCTTCAGGTGTTATGGGACTGTTTAGATGATCTATTTGATCCTGATTTAGTTTTGGTGTTGGATATCTGTCTAGGAAACTGTCCATTTCCTCCAGATTCTCCAGTTGTGTTGAGTATAGGCTTTTGTAGTAGGATCTAATGATTTTTTGAATTTCCTCAGTTTCTGTTGTTATATCTCCCTTTTCATTTTTAAGTTTGTTAATCTGGATACTGTCTCTGTGCCCTTTGGTTAGTCTGGCTAAGGGTTTATCTATCTTGTTGATTTTCTCAAAGAACCAGCTCCTGGTTTTGTTGATTCTTTGTATGGTTCTCTTTGTTTCTACTTGACTGATTTCGGCCCTGAGTTTGATGATTTCCTGCCTTCTACTCCTCCTGGGTGAAATAGCTTCTTTTTGTTCCAGGGCTTTCAGGTGTGTCATTAAGTTGTTAGTGTATGCTTTCTCCATTTTCTTTTTGGAGGCACTCAGGGCTATGAGTTTTCCTCTTTCATAAGCACTGCTTTCATTGTGTCCCAAAGATTTGGGTATGTTGTGTCTTCATTTTCATTAAGTTCTAAAAAGTCTTTAATTTCTTTCTTTATTTTTCCTTGACCAAGGTATCATTGAGTAGAATGTTGTTCAGTTTCCATGTATATGTGGGTTTTCTGTTGTTCTTGTTGCTATTGAAGACCACTTTTACTCCATAGTGATCTGATAGGAGGCATGGGATTAGTTAGATCTTCTTATATTTGTTGAGGTCTGTCTTGTGACCAATTATATGGTCTATTTTGGAGAAGGTACCATGAGGTGCTGAGGAAAAGGTATATTATTTTGCTTTAGGATAAAATGTTCTCTATATATCTGTTAAATCTAATTGATCCAAAGCTTCAATTAGTTTCACAATGTCCCTGTTCAGTTTCTGTTTTCCTGATCCATTGAGGAAAGTGCAGTGTTGAAGTCACCCACAATTATTGTGTTAGGTGCAATGTGTGCTTTGAGCTTTAGTAAAGTTTCTTTTATGAATGAGGGTGCAAGTAGGCTTCATCCCAGGGATGCAGGGATGGTTCAATATAAGGAAATTCATCAATGCTATCCACTACATAAACAAACTCAAAGAAAAAAATATGATCATTTCATTAGATGCAGAAAAAGCATTTGACAAAATTCAGCACCCTTTCATGCTAAAAGTCTTGGAAAGAACAGGAATTCAAGGCCCATACCTAAACATCATTAAAGCAATATATAGCAAACTGGTAGGCAACATCAAACTAAACGGAGAGAAACTTGAAGCAATCCCACTAAAATCAGGGACTAGACAAGACTGTCCCCTCTCTCCATATCTCTTCAATATAGTACTTGAAGTTCTAAATAGAGCAATTAGACAACATAAGGAGGTCAAGGGGATATAAATTGGAAAGGAAGAAGTCAAATTATCTCTATTTGCAGATGGCACAATAGTCTACTTAAGTGACCCGAAAACCTCCACCAGAGAACTCCTACAGCTGATAAACAACTTCAGCAAAGTGTCTGGTTATAAAATCAACTCAAGCAAATCAGTTGCCTTCCTATACTCAAAGGATAAGCAGGCTGAGAAAGAAGTTAGGGAAATGACACCCTTCACAATAGCCACAAACAATATAAAGTATCTTGGTGTGACTCTAACCAAACAAGTGAAAGATCTATATGACAAGAACTTTAGGTGTCTGAAGAAGGAAATTGAAGAAGACCTCAGAAAATGGAAAAATCTGCCATGCTCGTGGATTGGCAGGATTAATATAGTTAAAATAGCCATCTTGCCAAAAGCGATCTACAGATTCAACGAAATCCCCATCAAAATCCCAACTCAGTTCTTCACAGAGTTAGAAAAAGCAATTCTCAAATTTATCTGGAATAACAAAAAACCCAGGATAGCTAAAACTATTCTCAACAACAAAAGAAATTCTGGGGGAATCAGTATCCCTGACTTTAAGCAATACTACAGAGCAATCGTGTTAAAAACTGCATGGTATTGGCACAGTGACAGACAAGTGGACCAATGGAATAGAATTGAAGATCCAGAAATGAATCCACACATCTATGGTCACTTGATCTTCGACAAAGGAGCCAAAAACATCCAGTGGACAAAAGATAGCCTTTTCAACAAATGGTGCTGCTTCAATTGGAGGTCAACATGCAGAAGAATGTGAATTGATCCATTCTTATCTCCATGTACTAAACTTCACTCCAAGTGGATCAAGGACCTCCATGTAAAACCAGACACACTGAAACTAATAGAAAAGAAACTGGGGAAGACCCTTGAGGACATGGGCACAGGGGAAAAGTTCCTGAACAGAACACCAATAGCTTATGCTCTAAGATCAAGAATTGACAAATGGGACCTCATAAAATTACAAAGTTTCTGCAAGGCAAAGGACACTGTTAAAAGGACAAAACGGCAACCATCAAATTGGGAAAGGATATTCACCAACCCTACATCTGATAGAGGGCTAATATCCAATATATACAAAGAACTCAAGAAGTTAGACCCCAGGGAACCAAATAACCCTATTAAAAAATGGGGTACAGATCTAAACAAAGAATTTTCACCTGAAGAAATTCAGATGGCTGAGAGGCACCTTAAGAAGTGCTCAACATCATTAGTCATTAGGGAAATGCAAATCAAAAGAACCCTGAGATTTCACCTTACACCAGTCAGAATGGCTAAGGTTAAAAACTCAGGAGACAGCAGGTGTTAGCAAGGACATGGAGAAAGAGGAACACTCCTCCACTGCTGGTGGGGCTGTAAGATGGTATAACCACTCTAGAAATCAGTCTGGCAGTTCCTCAGAAAACTGGACATGACACTTCCGGAGGACCCTGCTATACCTCTCCTGGGCATATACCCAAAGGATTCCCCGGCATGCAATAAAGACACATGCTCCATTATGTTCATAGCAGCCTTATTTATAATAGCCAGAAGCTGGAAAGAACCCAGATGCCCCTCAAAGGAGGAATGGATACGGAAAATGTGGTATCAACAGTACACAATGGCATACTACTCAGCAATTAGAAACAATGAATTCACAAAATTTTTAGGCAAATGGTTTGATCTGGAAAATATCATCCTAAGTGAGGTAACCCTTACAAAAGAATCACAAAAGAATACACATGGAATGCAATCTCTGATAAGTGGATATTAATTAGCCCAGAAGCTCTGAATACCCAAGGTACAAATCGCATAACAAATGACTCCCATGAAGAAGTATGGAGAGGGTCCTGATCCTGGAAAGGATTGATCTAGCATTGGAGGGGAATATAAGGACAGAGAAAAAGGAGGGAGGTGATTGGAGAATGGATGGAGAGAAGAAGGTTTATGGGACATATGGGGAGGGGGGATCCGGGAAAGGGGAAATCATTTGGAATGTAAACAAAGAATATAAAAAATAAAAATATTTAAAAAAAAAAAGAAAAAAAAAGAAGTTGATTCCTCAGAATAGGAGGAAGTATTATGGGCCCCAAAGGGGATAGGAACTCCATGGGACGAACAACACAGTCAATTAACTTGGACCCTTGGGGCTCTCAGAGTCTGAACCACCAACCATAGAACCTATATGGTCTGGACTAGTTTGTTCCACACATGCACATATGTAGCAGATGTGCAGCTTGGTCTTCATGTGGGTCCTGAGAAACTGGAGAGGGGGCTATTGCAGAAGCTATTGTCTCTACATGGGATATGTTCTAGCTGGGCTGCTTTGCCTGGCTTCAATGGGAGAGGAAGTGCCTAGCCTAGCAGACTTAAAGTGCCAGGGTGGAGGGACATGGGGGTCTGGGGAGAGTCACCTGCATAGAAGAGAAGGGGAGGAGGGCATGGGGAAGGATTATGGGAGGGGTGACTAGGAGGGGGCAGTGAGTGGGATATAAAGTCAACAAGTAAAAAAATTAAATAAAAAGGCAATTCTTCATGACTAAGAGAGAAATTGGATCTTTTATGCACACTTTGCTAAGTAAAACTGGTAAAGAATTTTCTAGTACATTATGGACAAATAATTATGTAGAATAAAAACAAAACAAATTGCTAGAAAAGACATGCAATGCATTTTTGGTTAAAATAAATGGACATAAAATTACCCAGTAAAATGATAGTAAGAGGTTCTGAATCTGCGGGTTTTATCTGTAGTTGTCTGATACCGGACTGGTGACAGTTCTCAGCCTGGAACTATGTTACCACTCCACATTGCCCTGAGGTGTACATCCATTTAGATGACTCAAAGGTGGAAAATTCAAACCACCAACTTTCTCTTTCTTGAGGGTTTGAGGTTTCCACAAGAAAGGGGCTTGGTTAGAGGAGGTCCGTAAATTACTGGTTGTATTGGAGGGAAACTTTATCTACATTGTAGTAGGCTTCAGAAGGCTTTAGAAATACATGGTTTGTGGTTGACCACAGCCATATTTCTTAGTCTTTCAAGCTGATTTTAGTCTGAGTGCATCAGACCCTCCTCAGTTCCTAGCAATTTTCAAACCTGATGCTGGAACTCTGATGCTCCACGCTTCGTTCCCTACCCTGATTCCAAAATAGGTTGCTTCTCTTTAGCTAGAAACCAGGTAAGTATTATGTTCAATGACCTCCCAGACTTCAGTAAACCCCAAGCTGCTGTATGGAAGTTTACAAAGTGTATTCTCCTCTGACTTCTATTTTGGATTGATTTTGGAGTTTATTTATGAGCTAAACCCAACTTGCACAAACATATAATTTTGACCCTCCACCTTGGGATTAACAAGAGATCGAAAGAAAAACATATGGGACTTTGTGATAATGTCAAAGCATTAAAATGATATGTCTGTAAAGACAAAGAAGTGTCTCTTGCTTCCCTTAAGGGCATTTCATTTTTGTGGCAGACTCAGAATTTGGAGATGTTGACATTTCAGTTTTGAAGTCATTTAAACTGGTTTTGTACCATATCTAAAAATAAACTAAGTGTGTGTGCTTATTGTCATACACTGATCTACAAGCTCAATGGTCCAAGGACTTTGAATTCATCCTATTGAAATGGACAAATCAAGAAAAGTAAACTGGGGGTGGGGAGGAGTGTGATAAAAAGATGTGCTGTAGAAAGGAAATGGAGGATGAGAGAAGCATCAAATTATTCTCCTGCTGTGGAAAGCAGCGTGGGCACAAAAGTGGTCAATGCTTGCAATTTTCTTTTGGCTTTTAACATCTATAGGGGTGCACTTCTTCAGCACTCAGAAGGGTTGATGGCAGCCCAGAGCTCACGCCTCACAATGTACTATCATAAAGTCCATTAAAAAGCCATTTATTGGAGCAAGGTCAATAGGCAATTTACAGCTTGGGCAGTCAGCTTGTTTGGAAGACCCTGAACTTCAGTAGATCTTGCCCTCTGTGGGGTGTTTTTGTAAAGATGACACAGCTGGATAATACGTTTTCTATCTCATGCAAATAATCAATGTTATTAGGCTGCCCAAAAAGGTCTCTTCTTCGTTTTTTGTAGATGACTGTATAAAAACAAATTAAGCCAAATAAAAAGCAATGCATGTAGAACATCTCTACAAATATATTTCATTTGTGGCTTCTTTATCATCTATAATAATAGACCCCAACTGTTTATTGATCTTAGGTTTTACACTCCAAGTCGCAAGCAGAATTACCTGCACTGGGAAAACAGTGACTAAAGGAAAGATGAAATTTTCCTAGCTTGTTATCACGGAATATACATTTTCACATATACCAAAGGTAAACCACAGACTATGACAACACAAAGATACTCATTTTAAAACCAAACTAGTATTAATAAGATCATATAACTCAAAAACTGTACATATGGTGAAGAAGTTTAGTGTGAGTCTTGGTAAGATATGAACTATTAATTTTCAATTCTTTTTTTTATTCGATATATTTTTTATTTACATTTCAAATGATTTTCCCTTTTCTGGCTTCCCACTTCCCGAAAGTCCCATAAGCCCTCTCCCCTCCCCGTAATCCCCCATCCACCTCTTCCCACTGCCCTGTTCTGGTATTGCCCTATACTGCTACACTGAGTTTTTCCATAACCAGGGACCACTCTTCCATTCTTCTTGGACATCATTTGATGTGTGGATTATGTTTCGGGTATTCCAAATTTCTAGGCTAATATCCACTTATTAGTGAGTGCATACCATGATTGATCTTTTGAGACTGGGTTAGCTCACTTAGTATGATGTTCTCCAGCTCCATCCATTTGTTTAAGAATTTCATGAAATCATTGTTTCTAATGGCTGAATAGTACTCCATTGTGTAGATATACCACATTTTTTGTATCCATTCCTACATTGAGGGATACCTGGGTTCTTTCCAGCTTCTGGTTATTATAAATAAGGCTGCTATGAACATAGTGGTGCATGTATCCTTATTACATGCTGGGGAATCCTCTGGGTATATGCCCAGGAGTGGTATAGCAGGATCCTCTGGAAGTGATGTGCCCAGTTTTCTGAGGAACTGCCAGACTGATTTCCAGAGTGGTTGTACCAATTTGCAACCCCCCCCCAGCAGTGGAGGAGTGTTCTTCTTTCTCCACATCTTCACGAAAACCTGCTGTCTCCCGAGTTTTTAATCTTAGCCATTCTGACTGGTGTAAGGTGAAATCTCAGGGTTGTTTTGATTTGCATTTCCCTAATGACTAATGATGTCGAGCATTTTTTTAAGATGCTTCTCAGCTATCTGAAGTTCTTCGGGTGAAAATTTATTGTTTAGCTCTGTACCCATTTTTTAATAGGGTTATTTGGTTTTCTGGGGTCTAACTTCTTGAGTTCTTTGTATATATTGGATATTAGCCCTCTGTTGGATGTAGGGTTGGTGAAGATCTTTTCCCAATTTGTTGGTTGCTGATTTGTCCTTTTGATGGTGTCCTTTGCCTTACAGAAACTTTGTAATTTTATGAGGTCCAATTTGTCAATTCTTGATCTTAGAGCATAAGCTATTGGTGTTCTGTTCAGGAACTTTCCCCCTGTACCGATGTCCTCAAGGGTCTTCCCCAGTTTTTTTTCTATTAGCTTCAGACTGTCTGGCTTTATGTGTAGGTCCTTGATCTATTTGGAGTTGAGCTTAGTACAAGGAGATAAGGATGGATCAATTCACATTCTTCTGCATGCTGACCTCCAGTTGAACCAGCACCATTTGTTGAAAAGGCTATCTTTTTTCCACTGGATGTTTTCAGCCCCTTTGTTGAAGATCAAGTGGCCATAGGTGTGTGGGTTCATTTCTGGATCTTCAATCCTATTCCATTGATTCACCTGCCTGTCACTGTACCAATACCATGCAGTTTTTTAACACTATTGCTCTGGAGTATTGCTTGAGGTCAGGGATGCTGATTCCCCCAGAGTTTCTTTTGTTGTTGAGAATAGTTTTTAGCTATCCTGGGTTTTTTGTTATTCCAGATGAATTTGAGAATTGCTCTTTCTAACTCTCGAAGAACTGAGTTGGGATTTTGATGGGTATTGCATTTAATCTGTATGTTGCTTTTGGAAAAATGGCCATTTTAACTATATTAATCCTGCCAATCCATGAACATGGGAGATTTTTTCATTTTCTGAGGTCTTCTTCCATTTCCTTCTTCAGAGACTTGAAGTTCTTGTCATACAGATCTTTCACTTGTTTGGTCACAGTCACCCCAAGGTACTTTATACTGTTTGTGGCTATTATGAAGGGTGTCACTTCCCTAATTTCTTTCTCAGCCTGCTTATCCTTTGAGTACAGGAAGGCTACTGATTTGCTTGAGTTGATTTTATAACCTGCCATTTTGCTGAAGTTTTTTATCAGCTGTAGGAGTTCTCTGGTGGAGTTTTTTGGGTCACTTAGGTAGACTATCATATCATCTGCAAATAGTGATAGTTTGACTTCTTCCTTTCCAATTTGTATCCCTTTGACCTCCTTATGTTGTCTAATTGCCCTAGATAGTACCTCAAGTACAATATTGAAAAGATAAGGAGAGAGGAGGCAGCCTTGTCAAGCCCATGATTTTAGTGGGATTGCTTCAATTTCTCTCCATTTAGTTTGATGCTGGCTACTGGTTTGCTGTATATTGCTTTTCCTATGTTTAGGTATGGACCTTGAATTCCAGTTCTTTTCAAGACTTTAAGCATGAAAGGATGCTGAATTTTGTTAAATGCCTTTTCCCGCATCCAATGAAATGACCATGTGTTTTTTCTCTGAGTTTGTTTATGTAGTGGATTGCATTGATAGATTTCTGTTTATTGAACCATCCCTGCATCCCTGGGATAAAACCTACTGGTTCATGGTGGATGATCGTTTTGATGTGTTCTTGGATTCGGTTGGCAAGAATTTTATTGAGTATTTTTGCATCGATGTTCATAAGGGAATTTGGTCTGAAGTTCTCTTTCTTTGTTCTTTGTGTAGTTTTGGTATCAGCGTAATTGTGGCTTCATAGAAGGAGGTGGATAGGGTTCCTTCTGTTTCAGTTTTGTGGAATAGTTTGGAGAGTATTGGTGTTAGGTCTTCTTTGAAGGTCTGATAGAATACTGCACTGAAACCATCTGGTCCTGTGCTTTTTTTTTGTTGGAAGACTTTCTATGACCCCTTCTATTTCTTTAGGGGTTATGGGAGTGTTTATATGGTCTATTTGGTCCTGATTTAATTTTGGTTTTTGGTATCTGTCTAGGAAATTGTCCATTTCCTCCAGATTCTCCAGTTGTGTTGAGTATAGGCTTCTGTAGTAGGATCTGATGATTTTTTTTGAATTTCCTAAGTTTCTGTTGTTATATCCCCCTTTTCATTTCTAAGTTTGTTAATCTGTATACTGTCTCTGTGCCCTTTGGTTAGTCTGGCTAAGGGTTTATCTAGTTTGTTGATTTTCTCAAAGAACCAGCAACTGGATTTGTTGATTCTTTGTCTTTGTTTCCACTTGATTGATTTCAGCCCTGAGTTTGATGATTTCCTGTCTTCTTCTCCTCCTGGTCAATTAGCTTCTTTTTGTTCTAGAGCTTTCATATGTGCCATTAAGCTGCTAGAAAGATTCAGTATTTATGGGGCTCCATGGCTAAGAGTGTACACCGCTATTGCAGAGGTCTTGAGTTCAGTTCCCAGTGCTCTTGTCAGGCAGCTCATGACTACCTGTAACTTAAGCTGCAGGGGATCAAAGCATGGTGGATCCCCCACACACAGGTTCACACACCCACACAGAGACACACAGATACACATTATTAAATATAAATTTTAAAGATTCAGTTTTAAAGAGATGTATCTTTGTTTTGTTTGCTTCTCTCTCTCTCTCTCTCTCTCCTCCTGGTATATGTGGGAAGGAATCCAGATTCTGCTTGAGTTTTTGTTTCTCTGTTTTCTTACACTGAATGAGCTAGATGGGCCATAGTAAGAATTTTGGTTCTGTTAAAAACATAGAAGTATGGCAATATGTGGGATATGGGGCTGCTTGAGACTGTCCACAGCAGCTGACTATGATTTGCCTTGTGCTCTGGCAGGGATGTGATTTTGCCCACTGTGGATCGTCTGGAATTCTGGAGACTCTTGAGAGGGTATATAAAGCCAGAGCCCTGAAAGGTGCATGGTGACTGCTATTGCCCCCTGAAACTGCTCCACATGTTGCTGCTAGTTTTTTTTCTGGTTGTTCTTTGTAGAGATACTTATGGCAAGATCCAACTTGCCCCAAGGAACTCTCCCCTGGTAATGAGCAGAAAGTAGTCTATTGAGATTGACAGACATCTCCTTTTACCTCTAGCATTCTTTCTTACATACCTTATATTGGGGGTTGGAAGGGATATGGGTGGAGAAGGGTGGTTGAGAAGGAAACCCACAAAGTAGTCTAAAGTTTTGTTATAATGGGTTAGGTTTAAGGAAAGAACAGTTGTTTAGAATGAAGTTACAGAAAATGATCCTGTGGATGCTGGCAGAGAAAGAGCCTTGAGAATTTTTTTTCTTGTGGCCTTTCCAAGTTTCTGGATTGAGAGCTTAGAGGCAGGGGAGAGATTGTAATACAAGGATCAAAACTGAGTATAAGTCCAGAATGGCCAAATTGTCTACTTTGAAATTTATTTTATTGATTGATTGAAGCTCGTAGAAAAGCCATAGATGAAGCTTGATGGGGAGGGATGATACGGAAGTCACCACTCCTGTCCTTGACCAGGAACAAAGTTTGGAACAAGCAAGGTTCATGGTAACTGGAAGCTTAACATTTAGGAAGAGAAAGTATAGCGTTGTAAACAGAGAATAAAAAGCAGAGACTTCTAAATATTTCCATGGATTTTATGAATTCAAGTATTTTTCATTGTTTGAACTATAGAACTTCAGGTTTTAGGCAGGAGTTGTTTGTTGGGTATTTCTTTCTGAGTGTCATCATTTCTGGCACTCAGGATAACTTTCTGGATAACATACCAGTCATTAGCATCTCCATTTATAATCTAACTGAGACTTGCTGTATAAACAAGCTTATATGTGGATTGATGTGTGGAAGAGAAGTAATTTAATGCCATGATCCCTTATTCCAGGTTGATGGTTGTTGATGAAACACAAAGCATTCTCTATTCAAAGTGTGCAAGAAACTGAATGGTGCCAAGAAATGTAAATCAATAGCTGGACCAAAAAAAATGAATTAAACCCCTCTACAAGATGAGCTAGCTTTTTGGACCACAAAAATAAGAATGAATTCCTGTCCTGTGGAGATTTAGTCTGGCCAGAGCCATGTGTAAATAGATAGTTCTGCCACTGTAGAGACTCCGCAATTGTGAAGTAAGCATAGTGTGGCAGGACAGAATGACCCATCGAACCACAAGAGTCATGATTATTTCAGAGAACAGTAACATCTCAGTAGCTCGGAAAGGTTCAGGGACTGATGCTTGGCAATAGAAGGAGTTTATTCTGAAGGTTGCGTGTCATAGCTATGGAATGCTACAAGGACCCAGGATGTTCACCGGAGTCGGGTGTGATGTGGAGTGCATTTGTGTACTAGTGCACTTGTTTGGGGTGCAAGTGGGAAAATTAGAGTCACGAGCCAGAAACTAGGCTTGTTTGGTGCTTTACCTCCGTCAGAAGTTTGGTTTGGATTGTGAGTTGATTAGCACATGAAGAGAGTCCCTGGCACTTTGAAGAGGTCCAGCTGCTAGAAAATCAGAATTATGCCAGCATTTGAAAACTGGGTTAAGATTTCCTACATTGGAAGGATTTATTTAGGGGAACAAAGGATAAGCAGGACAGAAATACTTCCAGGCCAAGGGTGGTAAGTCCCAGTGTAAGATAAACAGATGCTCCAGGGTCTAAGGAGATACCTGTCTCCTATCAGTGGTCCTGGGGACTGACCCAAAAAGATGGGACTCCCAGACCATCAAGAGAGCAGGGATACTTGGAAGACTTTGATCATTGAGGCACAATCTAAGGCTCTAGGTTTCAGAGAAGTCAAAGTCCAATGAAGTTAATATGACAGTACAGAGACTCCCCCCTCAGTTAAACATTATCCATAATTGCATTCCTGAAAGATTGATCTTGGGGTTCACCTAAAGGCTAGACCTCCAAACAGGCATTAAAAGTCACAAACTTTGGCCACTAGAAGAGTACAATGGCCCATAGGTAAGACAAGTTTTTCAAAGGCAGTAGTATTTTTTTGTTTTTAAGTTTTTTGGAGAAAAGGACCAAGAATATGTACAAAGAGAGTTTTTTTTTTTTAAAAGATCTATTTATTATTATATGAAAGTACACTGTAGCTGTCTTCAGACATTCCAGAAGAGGGCATCAGATCCCATTACAGATGGTTCTGAGACACCATGTGGTTGCTGGGATTTGAACTCAGGACCTTCGGAAGAGCAGTCACTGCTCTTGACCACTGAGCCATCTCTCCAGCCCTTCAAAGAGAGATTTATTGAAGGAAATTGACTCACACTGTTATGGAGGCTAGGCAGTCCAAGATCAGTGGAGAGACGGGTGGTTTGGAGAACAGGCAATAAATAATGTAGTTTAAATCCAAAGTCCACATACTGGTAGAATCCCTACTGGCTTCTGGATGTAGGGGTGGCCTGTCTTGTGTTCTGTTCAAGCTTTTATTTTATTGCAGAAGGATCATTTATATTATAGGGGATACTTTTCCAGATTGATATAAATGTTAACCCTTTCTCAAATATTCTTACAGAAACATGCAAAATATATTTTTGATCAAAACATCTGGGAAATACAATCCAGACAAATTGATATATAAAATTAGTCACTGATGCAAGCAAATTAACGATGAATCGAAATATTAGGTATCCAGTATTTTGTGAATAAGCTTAACATATGTGTCATACAAATAGGAAATTAAGGAGTCATATTAATTTCATGTGTTAGGCTTCCTAGCATTCATCCTAGAGCCAAAGACTAATTGAAGAGGTTCTAGGGAATGTGTGTATATGTGTTTGTGTTAGGGGAACAATAGGAGACAGAGAATTCAAGAGAGAAATACCATGTATCTTTGTATTGTGTTTATAAAACTATGTTAGGGATAATTTTCTTTATGAGATGATTGAATCTTTAATGTCAATCTGATCAGTTTTGCTATCTTTAGTGACTGATGCTGAGTCTTTGTCATACACTAGTGAGCGTCTTAATAACCAGATTAGTCAACCTAACAGGGAAAGAGAGATTAGAAAGAACTTTTAAACTCCAACTCCAGAGACCAGTAGCTCAAATTCCCTAAGGAACAAATCATTTTATTTAAATCACCTGAAATTTTATGAAGAAAAGAAACAACAGATGTTGTTTGAAGGTCCTTGCCTGTAACTAGAACTTACATTTTAACAGGAACCCAGAAAATTCATATCTACTTTGCAGTGTAAGACAAGGTGGCATGACACAGCCATTGAGTATATTTCTCATGTGCTCATTCCTCCAAAGCATTTTCTGTACACATGGAACAAGAAGAGTATTCGTATTTCAGTTACATTTCTCAAATCAATGTACAAACTCCACTAACGAAAGACCCCAAACCATGCTTGCAAACCCAAACTTGAATCTGAACCTCCCTGTTATTTACTTTTCTCCATTCATTCTACCAGTTTTTTTCTAAACTGTGCACAATGTTATCTATTTTATGTAGCCTCTTGGGAATCATTGATTAACACATGCTATGTTCTATTTCAAACCATTCTGGGGTTAATGGTTTTTTTTTTTTTTTTTTGGTGTACAACAGTCTGAAAATGATCTCAGTAGATAAGACTTTTTGCAAACTGTATGCTCTCTTCAGGTTCTTTACTACATTTATTTTTTCTCTAATAATTCTTTTTCATTTTTGTTTGTCTGTTGCCCACATTTTATATTCACTACTTACTCTTTGCATTGTGCATGGATGCTCCGTTTTTCCATTTTCTCATTTCTCAGTCCAGCCATGTTTTTAGTTGTTTATTCTCTCTCTCTCTCTCTCTCTCTCTCTCTCTCTCTCTCTCTCTCTCTCTCTCTCTCTCATGTGTGTGGTACACACATGTGAGTATGTGAGTGTGTGTTCCTATGCTTGAGCAAGTGAGGCCAAAATAGGATGTAATTTATCCTCCTGTATTGATCCTCACCCAATTTCGGTGAGTCAGAGCCCCTCTCTGTTTTGGAAGTTTGCCTTTTTGACTAGGCCTGCTGGACAGAGGGCTCTTAGAATCCACTATTTGCGCAATCCATACCCCGGTGCTGGGGATATGGGCAATGTGGCACAGTCCTGTGTTTTTTTTTTAAATGTAGGTGGGAGATTTGAACTCAGGTCCTAATGCTTGCAGGATAAGAACTCTGGTTTACTGAGCCATCTCCTCAACTCCTCAACCACTGCTTCCCCCTCTTGTCTGCCTTGTTTTCCTAACACTCAGTCATTTTCCTTTGCCATTTGATGAATACTCAGTGGTTCCATTTCCCACAGAATTTAATGCCTGTAAAGCAGAACCAAAGTGTACTTTTCTCCATTATTATTGCCCTGTGTTCTGTTCGTAATAGTGCTTAATTAACATCTGTTTATAATGTAGTAGAGATTGTGCAAAAAGAGATGATCATTGTTCTTCTATACCCAAAGGAATCATAATCATAGGACTCTCAAGAAAATGTAATTTTTAAATGGTAAAAACATTCCATGGCAAAACCATTAAGGTCATTGGCAATAGTCAACTAACCTAACTCTATTAAAATAAAAAAGTTATTCTCTGTATATTTTTACATTTAATTCACTTTTCTTTTTTTTTTTAATTCTGTTAAAAGGGAAAATGAACATGCATGGCAAGACAAATGTAATTTAAAGAAATGCAATAAAATACAAAAGACTTTCTTACAATATTTCCCTTATAAAACACAGCTCCTTTTTTTCCTTCTGGTGTCTGATTTCTGTTTTCTTTCAGTCCTGTATCTCTATTTTGGTTTTCCATGTCCAATGGTGCACAGATTACTACATGGTTTTCTAGTGGGACAATATAGCATTTTCTGTTATTTTGGTGGTATTTTTGCAGGCAGAAGGGGGTCTGTTTTTAAATAGACTCGATGAAGTGGTCCTGGGATCATTTGGAAAGGCACATGTTTTTTAATCTCAGTGACTAAAACCAAGTAATATCACACATGTAAATTTAAGAATGCTGGAGTAATTATCAAATACAGTTTTAGTGCTTTCTTCTGTAGCAAATGATTTGAAAACCATGTGGCTCAGTTGGTGGAGAACTTGTCTAGTACACATGAAGCCCTGGGAATAGGCATGTGTGCCCATCCTCTCAGCACTTCAGGGTAGAGGCAGAAGGATCAGAGGTTTAAGGTATTCTCTGGTACAGAATGATATTTAAGTCAACTCTAACTTAAAGAAATACACAATTAATCTCTTTAAGAGTATAAAATATACTTTCATTTATTATGCACATCATACCAAAAACAAATATTGATAGTGTGTAATATTTCTTTTAAAACAATCTTTCTGGAAACTTCAATTAAGAAAGGTTTTGGGGTCATAGGAATAATTTATAGTCTGTAATACTGTCTTTCTATCCCTGGACTAGCTAGGAGGGGAGTATATTAGTCTCAGGGAGGTAATGGTGTCTCACCAAGGATTCACCTGTTTAAATGGAGAGAAGTGGAAATGTTTAAAGTGTGTGTTTTTAAATAATAAGCAGGATTTATGCTAGACTGTATAGGATAAAAGGGGAAAGGACGCGAAGATTCTGAATTGTCCAAGAGCATAACTGGGTAGATAGAGAGGGAGAGAAATAGTATTTTCTGAAAAAAAAAGAGGAGGGAGAAACTTGTTGGCCGATTGAATGCAGAAATTCATTGTTGAGAATCATGTGAAAGAACTCCGTCAGAAACTCATCTGGAGCATTTGGATAAATAGCTAATTGTCTATGAATGTTAGCTAGTGAGGTTAGCAGTTATGGAAGTTACAGGAGATACGTGTCTGACGTGGAAACTTCTAGTTCTTTGGAAAGTTAGTTATGTCCATTGATGTTTTACTAGGGCACACAGGTGAGAGCATGCTCTACTAAAGCAAACATGTGAAAGACTTTTTTTTAGCTGAAGCAGACATGGGTAAAAGGATGTTTGGCTATAGCAAACACGTGAAAGAGTGTAAATATGACCCCACAGACAGTGGGACATGAGCGCTCAGCATTGGTTTGGTTTGTTCTGCCTCATTATTCTTTGCTAACAACATGCATGTATTGGTTCACCTTACATGGTATTGTTGAGCTCACCTTGTGGTAATGCTGCCATTGACAGAGACTCACTCAAGAATGGCTTGTGAGATTCCTGTGGCAGCTTGCACTCTCAGCAGTTTCTTCAGGATTGAACTACAGCTGCCTGGTGTCTGCTTGCTGAAAGGATCGGGACTGTAGCTGCCGATTCCTGTGTGGTGTCTGCCTGCTTAGAGGACTGGTCTGCAGCTACTGGGTCATATTTGGTATTTTCTACAGGACTGAACTGCTGCCCAAGAAAATTGAGCTCACCCCCAAGGAACTATTGCTGACCAGGTTTACGTCCCCATTACCCTAATAACTTTTCTCTCTCCTTACCTCTCCTGGATGGTGGGCTAGAGGAGAGATTGAACCCTTATTAAAAATAGGTTGCAAAAACTTTATGCCTTCAAGTGTCCCTTCTGATAGCCAGCAGTTTGTACAAACAGGAAGTGAAACTGCAGGACTCTGATTACAGAGTCAGAGGAATGGGATCTGAACTTCTCTGGTCCTGGATGGAGACATTCTGATTTGCCCACCAGCAGTTAATTATCAAGCAGAGGCTATCTGGTTAACAGGACATCACTGTCCTGTCCAGGTAACCCAAATAGGCCTGTCAATCATTCATGTAGGAACATGTACCCCAGGAAAAGCTGTCTTTTTAGGAGATATTAGGATAAGTACAAAGCTTACCTAAGATGTAGATGGGCACTAGAACCTCTTCGGCTTCTGTTTACTTCACCCCTTGGCATATCTTTTATGTTCTACTCTTCTTCTTTTTCCTCTGAATTCTTTCAATGGAGATCGCCAAGACCAGAGAATGGAAGATGGTCACAGGCAGATCCTTGTGAGCTATATGGGTTCATAACTCAAAAGAGAGATTTAGATAGTTCATTGACTAGTGAATGTATTTCTGTCCCTTTTCTAGGTGTTTTCCTTTCTACTGGATTAATTGCTATTTAAAGACAGAGGCTACATTCTGAGTGTAGAAGGCGGTCTTCTTATTTATTGGATTTGTGATAGCAGGGATTAATATTGAGTACCTGCACTGTGCAGGAATTCTCTCAGCATTCTGCATGTGTTGTTTGATTTCATTCTTCCCACA
This sequence comes from Apodemus sylvaticus, assembly GCF_947179515.1. Classification (NCBI taxonomy): domain Eukaryota; kingdom Metazoa; phylum Chordata; class Mammalia; order Rodentia; family Muridae; genus Apodemus; species Apodemus sylvaticus. Next base: position 49,496,667 of record NC_067487.1, read on the forward strand.
ATTCTGTTATAAGGCCCATTATTTCTGCCACATAGATGAGAAAACTAAGGTTCAGGCTTCTATTGTTGTGCAGAGACACCATGACAATGGCAACTCTTAAAAGGAAAAGCATTTAATCAGAACTAGTGTATAGTTCAGAGATTAGTCCATTGTTATCATGATGGGAAGCATGGCAGTACATGGGCAGACAGGGTGCTGGAGGGCAGCTGAGAGTTCTATATCTATATCTGAAGACAACTTGAAGAGAGGGAGAGAGAGAAATTGGGACTGATTTGAGCATTTGAAACATCAAAGTCCACCCCCAATGATACACTTCCTCCAATAAGGCCACACCTCCAATAATGCCACTCCCTATGAATCTATGGGGGGCCATTTTCTTTCAAACCACCACAGGCAGTTTTCTTCATTTCTCCATGGCCTCACAAATCTGTGTGACTGACATTACTCAGCTAATATAGTCCCAAAGTCAACATGCTAAGTCTCCCTTATGTGTTCAATATTTTTTTAGAAACCCCCACTGGACTTGCCATGCATATTAATAAAATGAGAAGCAGTAAAATGTGCCTATTTTGAAATGCTTTTCTTTATAAGATTATTCTAATTATTAATGGCTTCTAAAGTCTTGATAAAAGCAGCCCTCCTCAGGGTATGCTTCTGATTTTGACCTTTTACCCCTATCTTAAGGAGCCTCATGTTGCTTTTCTTATCCCTGTTGGTATGGTGCTCTATGAGATTTTATCCATGCTTTCATGATGATTATTTTCACCTTGAGTGTGCTGTTTCATGTCTAGACACGGGCCGATGCTATCACATCAGAAATAGAATGTTTTCTCCCATTTACACCTTCTTGCCAGCAAAATTTACAGAAGCAAAGTGAAAGAATACTAATTCTGAGTTAGTTTCAGCTATCAAGGAATAACTAGTTCATTAAGTAGAAGGGACCTGGATCCAATGACCTGATTATTTAAAAATATATACAAGCAGTAACATGAAAGACAAATGCTAGACTTTTGGAAAATTTTAATTGACACTCATTATTTTATAGTCACAGACTTCAAAGTAGAATGCTACTTTGGAGAACTGGCCAGCTATTTAAATTTTTTTTGATTATGAACTTCACCATGGAGAAGAGAGAAAGAATTTGCAGGAAGATAGGATAAGAGGTACCCAGGAAATACTGAATGAAATATGAATAAGATCCACACACCTTTATAAAGTGTTCTCTAATAAATATCAGACAAATAAAGAAACATAAGGAATAGAGAAAAAACACCTAATAAAGATCTATATGAAAAATTGTGAAGACATACATTCTAGATAAAATTGTACAAGGAAAGTAAATAGAAAGAGATATAGATATTAATTTATCAAGTATGAGGGCGACAGGAGAGAAGCCCTGAGAGCCAGCAGAATAAATGGAAATATGCAAGATAGAGGGTTAGAAGGTGGGGGGGACTCTCTAGAAAGTACCAGAGACCTGAGAGGTGACTCTCATGACTCAAAGGGAGGGACCTTAGATGAAATGCCTAACAGTAGGGAGAGGGAACTTGTAGACTCCACTTCTAGTAGAAAGACAGGGCATCAAGTGGAGGGATGGGGTTGACATCCCACAGTCAAAAACCCTCACTCAGAATTTCTCCTGTCTGAAAGAACTGCAGGGACTAAAATGGAGAAGAGCCAGGGGGAAAGGTAGTCTAATGACAGGCCCAAGTTGGGATCCATTTCAATGGGAGGCCCCAAGGCCTGACACTATTCCTGATGCTATGGTGTGCTTACACATAGGAGCCTAGCATGGCTGCCCTCTGAGAGGCCCAACAAGTAGCTGACTGAGACAGATGCAGATATTTATACCCAATCATTGGACTGAAGTTGGGGATCCTTGTTAAGGAAAGGTTGGAAGAAGCTGAGGAGGGCGACCACGCAGGAAGTCTCAACTAACCCAGACCCCTGAGATCTCTCAACACTGAACCATCAGTCAAGCAGCATACATACAGCAGAGGACTGTCTGGTCTGGCCTCAGTGAGAGAAGATGTGCCTAATTCTCAAGAGACTTGAGGCCCTGGGAGTGGGGGAGGCCCGGGGAGGGCATCCTCTTGAAGACAGGGGAGGAGGTATGGAATGAGAATCTGTGGGAGGGCATGTTGGAATGTGGGTGATGACAGGACTGTAAAAAGTAACAGTAATAATAATAATAATAAATAAAGATACAAAAATACATACTTCACACAAAAATACACATTTTGAATGATAATAGTTAATTTATTATTTGAAAATTTCACACATATGTGTAATGTGTTTCGATCTTATCTACCATCTACTAGCCTACTATCTCCCTCCAACTCCTGCTGGGAACCATGAACCCATATTCTGATGGTTCTATGTTCTCCTTTTAAGTTATTGTTATTGTTTATTGTCCTTGAGCCTAATTGGTGCTGATTATCTATGGTATTCATATACTCATGGGAGTGTGTCACCAAGGAGCTCATAGGACACAAGTAGGAACCTCTTGATGGTTTTTCCATAAATGGCCATGTTGTCAAACTACCTTTTTAATATTTATGTTATACCTATAGATTTGTACTAATTTCTGGCTAACCTTAGCCAGAGAAGCCTCTTATTGCAGTGACAGGTAGTCAATGCAAATTCCTATTTGATCAAAGTTCCAAGAATCAGAGACTGTTTGTTCTTCTGTTCTACCATAGAAGTCACTGTGTGCCATTTTTTTTTGTTTAAAAGAAAATAATCTCTAATTTGGAAATGACAGTATCTGCATCTTTATTTGTAAAGTCAAATTTAAAATAGATTCATGGAGAGCACACTTACTTGGTTTCCATTATTCCGAGTTTTAAGTAAGATACAGTACACTCAAGGTTATTAATGTTCAGCTTCGTGGGGAAACTGGACTTGAGGAGGATTCTTCATGTAAGAAAATGTCCATGAAGTCTCTGTGCATGCTTTAGCTCTAGTATAGGATTGTAAGATGGTACAACCACTATGGAAATCAGTCTGGCAGTTCCTCAGAAAACTGGACATGACACTCCCGGAGGACCCTGGTATACCTCTCTTGGGCATATACCCAGAGAATTCCCTGGCATGCAATAAGGACACATGCTCCATTATGTTCATAGCATCCTTATTTATAATAGCCAGAAGCTGGAAAGAACCCAGATGTCCCTCAGTGGAGTAATGGATACAGAAAAGGTGGTATATATACACAATGGGATACTACTCAGCAATTAAAAACAATGAATTCATGAAATTTTTAGGCAAATGGTTGGAACTGGAAAATATCATCCTAAGTGAGGTAACCCAATCACAAAAGAATACACATGGAATGCAATCTCGTAGATATTATTAGCCCAGAAGCTCTGAATACCCAAGGCACAATTAGCATAACAAATGACCCCCCTGAAGAAGTATGGAGAGGGTCCTGATCCTGGAAAGGCTTGATCTAGCATTGTAGGGGAGTACCAGGACAGAGAAAAAGGAGGGAGGTGATTGGAGAATGGGTGGAAAGAAGAAGGCTTATGGGACATATGGGGAGGGGGGAACTGAGAAAGGAGAAATCATTTGGAATGTAAACAAATAATATAGAAAAAAATTTTAAAAAGATATTGTTTCTTGAGCAAGAAACACTGTGCAAGCATTAAATACCTTTCCCCTTGAAAATGCAGCTTGGAAGGTTATACCACTTGAGATTTCAGAGGGAGCCCCTTCAAAATGCCATGACACGGGATAAAGAGGAAGTGTTGAGGAGTCCACCACGCTGCCACATACTGCTCTAGGAACACCATCCCTACAGGCAAGTAGTGCAAAAGTTTGAAAGGAGTCTGTGTGAGAACCACTGCCTAAAATCTCAGAGCTAGGAGGCCGAGGCGGAAACATTGGCATGGGTTTGCGGCTTACCTGGGCTGCCAAGTGAGTTTCAGGGTAGCCTTGCTTACAGAGTACAATATTGTCTCAATAAACAGACAGACAGACAGACAGACAGATAGACAGACAGACAGACAAATTCTAAGGCATGGGACTAGAGGCTACTTTCCTCACTTGCTTAGCCTGCACAAGATCTTGCATCATGTAAAACAAACAAACAAAAAAAAACAAATAAACAAACACATATTAAAAACCCTTTCCATTGAGATGACTTTAGGAAAACATTAGAATTCGAGACATCATGACTTAGGGCTGCAACAAAAAACATAATAGTAATGCCAGTAATAAATTCTGCATGGTTATTTAAAGCTAGGTAAAATTTATGATTTTACCTAATTGTCTGCAGTGTCCAATGTTGAGTATACTCCAATGTTGAGTATAACATAAACATATAAACATAATCCCATCTGTTGTAGACAAACAGATCAGTATGAGGCTGTCGGATTGATACACGGGCACATTAGTTTTCACACTTTAAAATTGGTTGCAATTGCATTCATAAATTATGTATGTCTATTCCATGTGATGACCATTTTCCACTATTTTCTGGGAACACAGGAAGAATGAGCTTCACATGTACAAAGAAGATTTCCAACCAGTGAGGGCAAAGTTCTGAGCCAGGCAACGTCACCACGAGTGTCAGCAAACACTTGGGCACCTTAGAAAACAGACAGACATCCGTCTGTCTTAGATGCGATTGTAGTATTGCTGTGCTGCCTTTGTGAGGTCTGAGCTCTGTGACTTCACAGGTCGCTAGAGTCAGAGCACAATGTCTTACTGGGAGGATCAAGAATTCCGAATTATTAAATGGAAAACAGTGGCACCCTTAGAGACCAGGCGGCTTGCCCAAGCTAAACTGTACACAAAGGCGTTTCTGCCCCTGTCTGAGTCATTGGTAGAACACGGTTCCTAGTTCAGAAATCTGCTAATTATCCTGTGAGTACGCAATCTGGGCATCCTAACACCTCACCTCTGGCTGTCTCAGACTGTTTGCCTTTTGCCACAAATGGAGTCACACTTTTGTAAGGTGTCAGCGCGACCCTCGGCCTTCTAGACATATCCCTACTGCATTTAAGGGGTGGCCCAAGAAGGAGTTATGATTTTGATGTCTGCTGACCTCTGTATGACTTGTTTGGCTCCACCCACCCCACTCCAAACACTGTAGCTTTAATGCTGGCCTGGAATTCAGCTAGTGACGCAGCAGGGCCCAGGCGACATGAGTAAGTCTGAGCTGAAATGCCAGAATTGTTTGACTTGCTCTTTGCAGAAATGGACATCTATTTCCTATGCACTTTTCTTTTTTCTTTTTCCTTTTTTTTTGACTCAAAGGAATCCTAGCAAAAGATATACTCCTGAGGAGGAAGGAGGGCTTACTTTACTATTTACCCTGAAAAATTACATATAACAAGGCAGGAAGGAAACTATTTTAGACAGAATTAAAATATACTCATTGGATTCTTCTTGCTCCATTTCTGATTTCAATAGAACCAGGACATGTTTTTTTTTTTTTTAACCTAATGTGCAATTTTAGATGCCATGAATTTCTATTGTTGCTGACAATGGCTTACCCTGTTTATCTTAAGCTGTCCCCTCTTCATTATTTTTCAGTGGGAACTGACAGGTGTGTATTTTGAAAACTTCTCTGCAATTGACAATAGCCAAATAAGACAAGCAATTACCAATACAGTGTGCTTTGAGAAAAAAAAAATCACTACACTTTTGATGCCCTCTGGGTTTTGTCTGTGCATGTGGGGTGGATACATCACATAACACCAAACAACAAATAGTTCATCTCTTTTCATGAAACTTAGGACGTAATAATTCCATACTTCTATCAGCAGTGCCAGCAGCTCAGGGAGGCGTGAAGGAGGGCAGTGTTTCCTGTTTACTCTTAACGTTTGTAGTATAGAACAGTGCTTGTTTATTCTAACAGTTAATAACAGAAAAGTAAAGTAGAACCAGGCATCTCTTTTCCCTGGTTAATGCAGCTTTCTGACCATGTCCTAATGCCAATGAAAACAGTCTAGACAATGGAGAAGGGCACTCTTCCCAGTCTCCTCACTAATTTACATGCTTTAAAACGAGATTGGGCTGTTATGCATGTTATTCTATAAACCTTAAAGAAAAAACACAGCATATTTGCATCTACCCAAATCAGAAGATATAAGCCCCCTTTTTAAGCTTGACATTTTCCGGGCAATTCTACTTATAGATACACTGTTTGCTATTCTTTCTTTCTGGTTCTGGGCACGCACTTTGTTTCAGTTCTCTGACTGTTCACGTTGTATTGATAAATGTTCCTTTTCCTACATCTGTGGACATCAGTGCCTTACTTCCCCTGGCCAGCATCAGGGTGGAAGTCACAACTCCCTTATTGCTTCGTCTTTAAAATATATTTATTGTTTGTGGGAATGTTTTTGCATCACATGCATGCCTGGCACCCTCAGAGGCCAAGGGCGGGCATCGGAGCTCCTGAATTACAGATGGTTGTGAGCTGCTGTGTGGTTGCTGGGACGTGAACTCAGATCCTATGGAACAGCACCACCCCCTACCAAGCTCACTCATTTCTAACAGTCTGGGTTCTCAAGAGGTCACAGAAATTTACAATCTCACCTTCAGTATTTGAACATCTTGAATTTCCAGTAACCCATCGATTTTGAAATCTACCATTTTTTTAAAAATTTGCATTTGAATAAAACAATGGAAATTCTTGGTTATAAAACCATCAGTCTTATTTATATATGCACGCTACATGGGGATTTGTCATTTTAAAAAAAAGAGGGTATAAGTGGCAAGATGGGTCAGTGGTAAGGGCACTGGCTGCCTAGTTCCAAGGCCTGAGTTTAGTCTCCTCAACCCACATCAAGGAAGAGAGAACTAAACAATTTTTTTCTTTCTATTCCATACGCATGCCAAGGCATGCACACAGATATACATGCATGTGATCACACACATGCCTATGTATGTGTACAAACATACACACATAATGCTACATGTATATGTATGTATGTATGTATGTATGTATGTATTATTATTGTTGTTATTAAAAATGTTTGTGAAACAATGTAAAAATAAAAATTATGGCATTTTCCCTATATATAAAAGAGCTGTACAGGACAAATAAAGCCATAGTTAAAGAATGATACACAAGTCAAAACAATATTTACATGGAAATAAATCAAGAAATCTTTGGTTGTAATAACCAGTTCTATGTGATATAGTTTCATTTGGAAAATTTGCTGTATACTCTTGAAAGAATTATTATTATTATTATTATTACTCTTACTATTATTTTCAACAAAATATGATGAGCAAATATTTTCCTTAATTTTTTGAGATTGCAATATAATTTCATCATTTCCCTATTCCTCTTCTTCCTTCCAAACACTCCCATATACCCTCCTTACTCTCTTTTAGATTAATGGACTTTAAACATTAATTATTATTGCATTTACATATATGTATATATATCCTAAATACATTAATATAAATATAATGGGATCAGTCTGTACATTGTTACTTGTATTCATACATTCTTAGGGCTGAGCATTTGGTATTGGGCACCAAGTAATGTGCTTTTCCGTGGGGAAGGCTATTTCCTCTGTCCCCAGTATTCCTTAGTTGCTTGTATTGGCTCTTTGTGTAGGCCCGAGGCCTCCTGAGCCTTCCCCTTCCACACTAACATTCCTATTGCTCTTGTTCAGCTCATTTTTAGGCAGATAGTTGGTGAGACTTTATGGATATAGATTTCGATATTCCCAAAAGACACAATCTTATAGCAAATCCCCTATTCCTCTGGTTCTTACAATGATTTCACTCCCTCTATGAAATGTTCCTGAGCCTTAGGTGTGGGAATTGTTTTGTTGATTTATAGGTTGGGCCTGGGATGCAAACTCATCGTTTTGATTGGTTGTGGTTATCTGTAATGGTCTTTGTCTGATGAGAAGAGAAGTTTCTTTGATGAGGGGTGAGAACTATATCTGTAGGTATAAGAATAAATATTTCGATTGTAGGTAGGGATTATGCTAGTTAATTATTATGCAGGTTAATAATGTGAAGGTATAGGTTCTCCTCCAAGATCTTCCCTAGCTGACTTTACTCCATGACTTCACTAGCTGTTTCCAGTACTAGGCATGCTTTCCCTCTTGTTGAGCAGGTCCTAACTCCAATGAGAGAGTCTGTAGACACCAAATTAGATTATCATGCCATTCTGGTGGTTGTGTGGTTCTCTGGTGTCGTAGCTGGTACGACTGTTGTCTGATACCCTTCTTTGGAATCTTGTTACACGATATCATACAGTGCCATGAAAGCTAGTCCTCATTGAGGAGCCCTTCAGGTCAGTTCCAGCACCTAGCAGGTTTTATTAGCAAGAAAATAAGAATAGAGAAAGGGCTGAAGAGATGGCTCAGCAGTTAAGAGCACTGAATGCTCTTCCAGAGAACCTGGGTTCAATTCCCAGCATCCACATGGCAGCTCACAACTATCTGTAACTACAAGATCTGATACCTTCACACAGAGATACATGTATCAAGCAGGCAAAACACCAATACATATAAATAAAAATGGGGCTAGAAAAGGGGAAATCATTTGAAATGTAAATAAATTATATTGAATAAAAAAAATTAAAAAAAATAAGAATATAGAAAAGCCAAGACAATATCGAGAAATACTTATTAAATGCATTGTTGCTCATATTTAATCATAATTCTTAGATTTACATAATTCTTAGATGCCACAGAGGACATCTGTGTGTTTCAGGCAGGGGTCTTTCATCTGAGCTCCTTCCTGTGACCCCAAACTCACAGCAAGCAATGAAGACTCTAAAGGCCTCTGTCCCACACCCTAGAGTTTGCTGGTATAGTTGGTCTGGGATGTAGCTTGATTGGGGAATTTTGAAAGCTTTCGTGTGATTTTAATATGCAAGCAAGTTTAAGATCCTCTGATTTCAGAATAATTTTGTTTTGCTCCCTCATCCTGCAAGAAGTTAAGGGAATTGGGAGGAGGTATGCATTCTGGAAGAAGCATAATACAGTTTACGGCTTGGAAAAAATAATCTAGCATTTTCAGATTCCAGAGGAGCAGTTCTTTGGCAGGGCAAAGGGTAATCGTCTCTCACTCAACGGAAGATGCACACACTGTTTTTCCCATTTTGAGTGCCTATGTGGCTAGTTCATCTTGCTCTTGACAGATAAATTGGTTTTGGCAATCACAGAAGAAGTCATGGTTTTGTCTTTCCAAAGAAAGTCTGAGAAATTTTCAGCTAAAGGGAGAGACAAGGCAATAAAGTGTTGTCCTCTGATTTGGAACGATGTTATGAAGGCTGACAGGCCAACTGCGAGGCCTTCTTCCCCAGGTCCCCACCATAACAGCGTCTCACCTTCTTTCCAGAAATAGCACATGTGATTTTTTTTTTTCTAGCACATGCTTTGGCTGAAGAATGAAGTAGTGATCTAGTGTCCTCCCGAATAGCAGTTTTCTATCTGGTGTCTCGAACCCCACAATGGAATGGGTGTCTCCTTAGTGTCACGCCTAATCCAGGAGTACAAATTTAGAAAATGGGGCCAGAACAGGTTTTAGATCACATGTGACAGTGGCAAGAGTCAGAGGAGGACTAGAACCTGTCTGGCAGGGAGGTCTGGCAGGGATGAAGGGGAACCTTGGCTAGTATCAGGGAGTTGCCCCCACCAAGAACTGTCAGATGTTCCACAAACCATTTCCAGTCCTGTGCAAAGATGCAGGCCGAATGTATTGCAAAGAAAAGAAAGGCGAGGAAGGCGATCCTCAGGTCAGTATGGTTAGGCAAGACGCCGTTACCCTTTTTAGTTTGAGGGGGAGCACAGATTGGGTGCCATCTATGACTCTCCCTGCTCTGGTGACCATTGGTAGATACTGGTCTACGTGGGCAAGGGGATCAGAGATGACAGATGGGGGAGGATCAGAAGGCCTGTGAATAGATAAAGTACTGACGAGGCCATCGTCACATGTAAGATATAGCCCAGCTAGGGACAGCAGCAGCCCTATGACTTCCTTTTCCATCTCCTATGGTATAGGGGGTTCACCTTTTGGGCTGTGTTTCTATACGTCTTGTTCATATTGCTTTGTTATCTTTTATCAAATTAAAATTGTTTTGTTTCTTTCTGACTTAAAAATTATTAATAAACTTGGCCGGCATTCAACGAAGATAAGCAGCCAGGATGAGTGTATGTTTTAAGTTCGGGGCCTATAATTTTGTCTCTGAGCACACTGGACTGACATCTCCCTGGAGGGGTGGGTCTTCCATATGCGTGATCATATAAATAGCGAGGCTTTGTAATATGGGGGTGCAGCAGCCTCAAAATAGCTAAGCTGGAAGATGTTATGATAATGCTATTTTTTAGCCTCATGCATCTGTGTGGAGGGAACAACATCTTATTATGTGTGCATAATGTGCTCACCAAGAGCCTCGCAGACGCAGACGGCAGTTGGCTTTGCTTGCAGAGCAGGCTGATGACAAGCCTCCGCACGTGGTTACACAGAGACGCATACATTAGACTGGGAGTCACAGGGCTGGGGAAGCAAGATAACATCCTGGGAACGGTTCAGCCCTGAGAGCTGGTGGGCTGTTGTGCAGCGAGAAGGGGGAGAAAACGAAGCTGAGAGGCTACGTGCCAAATGGCTCAGGTCTGCAGAGCACGCTTCTATTGTCCAGGGCTGGTCGTTTGTTAGCCCTAGACATTTATCTCTTAAAAACTTCCTACCCAGTTAAAAATCAACTCCTAAGGGAGTGGATTTGTTTGAAAGAAGATAGAGTCCAGCCATGAGAAAGACGGAGTGTGCTTGAATAGAACACAGAAGCCAAAGTAAAGATTTTGAAATAATAGATTGCTGCTTGGAATGGAATGGTGGGAGTCATTATATTAATACCATCTTGGCAACTCTTCCCAATCCTGCAGATAAATTCTATCCGTTGTGTGTTATTTACTAATAAAATAGCATGCTAGACTCCACCCGTTGTGTGCTATTTATTAATAAAATAACACATGCTGAGCTTTATTAGCCCATCCACACATCCATTTCACACTTTTCTAAGGAATTTGTTTTTATCGGTGATGCCATTTTGTTTAGAAGAGTTTTATCTCTTCCTTTTACACACACCACTCACCACATTCTCCCCAAGATGCAGGAGTGACATCTCACATTGAGATTTGAGACTGTAACCTAAAACCCCAAACCCAGGAAAGAAACCACATGCCACAAAATGGACCTTTTTTACTTCAGTGTGGCCAATAAGGCTTTATCTTCTAGGGATGTAGGTCATAAGCTCATAGAGGAATCTTTGCATCTAGAACCAAGAGGTGCTTGCTCACCACCACATCCTTAGGCCGTTGGGACTGGCTTTTAAACAGTAGCATCAGCCTGTGAGTCCAATGGCTCACAGAACTGCTGACCCTGGTAATAGCAAGCTAAAGTTAGAAGAAGAAATTATCGTCTCTGCCTCTTAGACGTTCTGTACGTGTGGGGAGAGGTGATTTAAGGGTGCTCAGCCTATTGTTTCCATTTTAGCAGGAAGCCCAATTAGGTCCTGGCTGCTCAATGTAGACACATTTTTAAAGATCAAAGTATAAATAGGAAAATATATTACCTATGAAAGAAATACTAATCTTTATTACAGATGTCAATTCAACTCTGGAAACTATAGTTGTGAGTTTAGCAGGAGAGAATGTCTTCTGCTTTGCAAATTTCTACTGAGACTAATTCCTCGGAAATTTTATAAGAAATAAACTTTTTGGGAAAAATATTTTTATTAATTAGATTTCTCTACAATAATATGCTCAGAGTCCAGGAAGCACCCAACCGTATTCCAAATTGAGAACTATGTAAAACCTCATGAATTCTGGAAAGGTACAGGAAATACCATAAAATTTGTTCAAGATTCCAATTATGCTAAAATATTTCCAGGGTATTTTAAATCCTATATACTCATTTTGTTTAAATTAAAGCATTTGGCTTATATGGTCATATGCATTTTTTATCATAAAGAAATCAAGGCCTTATCCTTGAAAATGAGCCAATACTAGACTGTTGGAATTTGGGACTTGCAATAATTTCAGGAGGTGGTTTTAACCCTTTTTATACTGCAATGCCCGAATAGTCATATTTTCTAAGTTCATACTGTTATGTTTTTCCAGCTTTATTATTAAGCTTAGAGAAGATTGAAAACAAGGGAAAATGTTCTTTCTAAAGCAAAGTAAAAGGGCACGTGAGGCACACGTACAGAAAGGTCAGGGCAGCTATTCACACCCTGGCACGGACACATCACCATGCAACTCCAGCGGAGGAAGATGCTCAGAAGTTTCAGGGCCTTGCTGTCATCTAGACTCATCGTGGGAGAAGCTGGCTGCTTCCTGTAGCCACCTGAATCCTACTTCCTCCTTGATTCTTTGATACATTAAAAATTATCCAAAGATGAAGAAACACCACGGTGAGACCCTACATAGAGGTTTATTCACAAACTTTCAACATGGTTATTTTATGCATTGGAAGTAGCCATTTCTAAGAATAACGTGCAATAGATGAAGCCTATATGATTTATAAGAACCAAGGTTTTCTCCTTTTTCAACAGCACTGCACTTTAAATACCTACCACAGAAGATCATGATTCACACCTGACACTTACAAACTCTAAGAACAGTAATGTGGCTAGTGGTCTAGGAGTGGGTTTCTAACCAATTGCAGGAAAAATTGTACCCCCAGCATAAGTAGGGAATGTCTTTCTTTCATTCTGAGTCATTGCTCAAGGACAGATAGCTATGTGATGCCTATGATTATCTCTTCTCAGATATGGGAAATGCCTACCTGGGAATGTTCAAAGACACAGAGGCTAATGTGCCATGAACTGATGGCATTTCTAGATATCCCTTACATTCCAGAGACAAGGCTGCCTTTCCATTCTCAAAATCCCATTGGATTTATTTCTCTTGGTTATTGTTGCAAAGTTATTTACAGAAACCCCGAGAAAATACATTTCTAATGTTCTGTTGTATCTCTTGACACTTATACTCTGATACCACTCATAGGCCACAGTTTGAATGTGCACATGAGAATGCAGTTTAAGATTGACAACTGCAGGTCTAAGAAAAACACAAATGACAGTGTGCCAGAAATGGCATTCTGAATTGATGCTTTGAAATTTTAGTGTAGAGATAGATAATTGGAAACAAGTGTAATTCAGAGAGCATTTTCACAGGAAGTGGACTTGACCTTTACTAATGAGCATCAATGGAAGAAAAGGTCACAAGGAAAGAAGATACTGTACTTGAAAAGAAAAGGAGAAAAAGCATTGTGATGCATTTGTAAGGAAAATGCCCTGGGCTGATGGGTGGGGCTGCATTTGGGACTGAAAACCAGGCCACAGAGTAAGATTAGCTGTGGGAGGAGCCAGGCCTTTGAAAGATTTAGTAAGAAATGTGCCTGATAAAAAGGATGCTCCATGATATTAGGGGATGAGTAAGGAGGAGGCAGCGCCAACAGTTCAGCAATGCTATGTGAGGGACGATGACAATTTGTGGCCTTGAAAGCAAAAGAGAAGGTGATATCAGTATAAAGGTATCATGTATATAATATATAATATATGTAATATAATATACATGATACATAATATATTATTAAATATTGATCATTGAATATTAAGTAACAAATATCATATATCATGCATCATATATAATATATAAAGTATGATATATGATATATACATTTAATCCATGAGATTTTATTGGAAGAATGAAGAAGTGAACTTGAACACAATTCCCTCCAAGTGATAAATTCTTTATGTGAGGACACAGTCTTGAATGTGTGGAGTCTGGATTATTCCAAGAGTATTTGGAATACTGTACTATGGAGACACAGGAAGGTGCATTTGGAGCGCTGCACTGTGGTGGTGTGGAGAGTACAAGGCACAGGGCAGGAGAGGAGAGCTGGATTCAGACTATACAGAGGGAGGCTACCAGAAACGCTCTAGACAAACAGTGGCCAGAAAGCTGGCCAAAGTGAAGGCTAGGAAACCGATCTAAGCACGCACTATGTAGATTGCTTAGACCCACTGTACTTCTTGACTTCAAAAATGATATTTTAAAAACTTTGCATTTGTTCTGAATTTACTAATAGAGTTCTTTTATAAAAGTGAATCTTGCTGATGGCTGTGGTGTCACATACATGTTACCCCAGCCTTCAGGACGCTAGGAGAATGGCCAGCTAGAAGCCAGACTGGATATATGGCAAGACCTTATATTAATCATTCAAACAAATATCAAACAAACAAAAAACAAAAATGCAGTCAGTTACAATTTATTCTGTAATACAGGTCATATAAGAAAATATGGCTTTCTTTCTTTTCTTTTCTTTTCCTTCTTCCTTCCTTCCTTCCTTCCTTCCTTCCTTCCTTCCTTCCTTCCTTCCTTCCTTCCTCCCTCCCTCCCTCCCTCCCTCCCTCCCTCCCTCCTTCTCTCTCTCTCTCTCTCTCTCTCTCTCTCTCTCTCTCTCTCTCTCTCTCTCTCTCTCTCTTTCTTTCTTTCTTTCTTTCTTTCTTTCTTTCTTTCTTTCTTTCTTTCTTTCTTTCTTTCTCCTTTCTTTCTTTCTGAGACAGGGTTTCTCTGTGTAGTCCTGGCTGTCCTAGAACTCACTCTGTAGACCAGGCTGGCCTCTAACTCAGAAATCTGCCTACCTCTGTCTTCCAAGTGCTGGGATTAAAGGCGTGCGCCACCACTGCCCGGCTAAAATATGGGTTATTGATAACGAATCTTTATAAATTTTCAGAAAATCTATAGCCTACTAATATCTAGTGGTGGTCAAAGACTTTTATTTTTTAATGTGCTAATAATACAATAAATTCTAAATGACGGTTTATGTTTCAGTGCATTTGTTTTATTGCATTTGGTGCTTGCTTAAATTTGGCATTGGTGAGCGGAACGTCTACAATTTGCTTCCTCTATCTTTTCAATAAAACTCATTTTCTCTCACACCTTCTTCATGCAGCCTCTGCTACATGTTTAAATTCCCGTCATCTGCATTTTGAGTAGACCTAGAACCAGTGTTCTCTCATAAGTATTCAGTTGTTTTTGATCGCCATTATGGCCACAGCCACTGTGTCCACTAAGAAGCATTCTGTCAGTAGATCATAGAAAAAGCTGTGCCGATATGTGTGTGAAACAGAAGTGTCGTGAATATGTGCTATTATTGTAACCCAAATATGATTAGTGTTTGATGTTATGTTTGGCTATTTTCCTCTTGGCTAAAAGTCTTTATTATAAATAATATTTTTCATGATTAATGCGTTCTGGTTGATATTTATAAACCACATATTGATAGGATAATGCCATGGTCTGGCCCCGAGTCTCCTCAGTCTGATACTTAGATTTACCTGTGTTTGGGTGAGAAATATATATCACAAACCCACAAAGAACTGGGCCTGTGTGTATATCTCAGTCCCAGACCATCACCCTTCCTGTGTGAAGCCCTGGATGGGCCCAAGCATACAGCAAAGAAGAAAAGAACCAAACAGTCTTTAGGAGAATCCTTAGTAAATTATAATCTTCATCATTTTCAGTCTTACCCTAATTCAAAAAATTCTTTTGCTGAAATATTTTTCATAATATTAATTTGTCCCAGTGTCACTTGCCAGCAAATTATTCTTGTACCCAACAGGTATAACACATAGAAGCTATGTGAGCACATATAAGACAAATGATCCCAGTGCCTGTGTTTGAAGGATTTTAAATAAAACAAAATAACTTTCAAAGTGCACATGTAAAAATGTATAGTAGTAATATACTCACAATATTTTGGCATCAAAAGCATAAGACCATTTTGCAAATTATTGTGTAACAGATTCCAGATACTTAGTTTCCACACACTCTCATTGGGTTGCACATTTCTGTAGGAAGTTCCCAATTTCTTATTCATCATTTGAATGTCACTTTTAATTTTTTTTGAAATTTTCTTGAGGTATATATTTTATGTTGAGCATATCCTGCCTGCCCTACTCTGTTTCCCCAACTCGCCTTTATTCACTGCCCCCCTATTTCTCCACTACCTTCCCTGTTCAGTCCTTCCTTACTTTCCCCTTTGTTTACTCAGACAAATTTACTTCGACATTCATTTAACACATATACAAATGATTGCCTGATTATATACAATCTAGAATTCACAGATGAGGAAAAAAACATGCATTTGTCTTTCTGAGACTGGCTTAATTTCCTTAATATAATTGCTTCCATTTCCATCTATTTTTCCATAAAAATTACAACCTTATTCCTCTTGGTAGTTGAAAAGCATTCCATCATGCATATATCCATGTTTTCCTTATCCACCTTCTCTTGTTGGACTTGAGGATTGGTACTATAATGTAGCCTTCATAAGTTAATGCCTCAGTAAACCCAGATGCCCAGGTATCTCTGAGATATATTAATGATAGTCACCTTTAAAGTAATTATTTAACATTTTATTTTAATTGCCATAATCAGCATATTATTGACAGTAATTTGTCAT
The DNA here is from genome assembly GCF_947179515.1 of Apodemus sylvaticus. Classification (NCBI taxonomy): domain Eukaryota; kingdom Metazoa; phylum Chordata; class Mammalia; order Rodentia; family Muridae; genus Apodemus; species Apodemus sylvaticus. Next base: position 49,513,122 of record NC_067487.1, read on the forward strand.
CATAGAGATGATAAATAATTTCCAAACATTTTTCTTTGTATAAAATTAAAACATTTGTGTTTGAAGACTTTAATTGATAATGATGAATAAATCTGTTTCTAATAGATTTATTTTTAATATTTTTAATTTGATATATTTTTTATTTACATTTCAAATGATTTCCCTCTTTCTGGCCCCCCACTCCCCAAAAGTCCCATAAGCCCTCTTCCCTCCCCCTGTTCTCCCATCCACCCTTTCCCACTTCCCTGTTCTGGTTTTGTCTTATACTGCTACAATGAGTCTTTCCAGAACCAGGCCACTCCTTCGTTCTTCTTGTACATCATTTGATGTGTTGATTATGTTTTGGGTATTCCAATTTTCTAGGCTAATATCCACTTATTAGTGAGTGCATACCATGATTAATCTTTTGAGACTGGGTTACCTCACTTAGTATGATGTTCTCCAGCTCCATCCATTTGTCTAAGAATTTCATGAATTCACTGTTTCTAATGGCTGAATAGTACTCCATTGTGGATATATACCACATTTTTGGCATCCATTCTTCCGTTGAGGGATACCTTTGTTCTTTCCAGGTTCTGGCTATTATAAATAGGGCTGCTATGAACATAGTGGAGCACGTATCCTTATTACCTGCTGGGGAATCCTCTGGGTATGTGCCCAGGAGTAGTATAGCAGTATCCTCCGGAAGCGACATGCCAGTTTTCTGAGGAACCGCCAGACTGATTTCCAGAGTGGTTGTACCAATTTGCAACCCCACCAGCAGTGGAGGAGTGTTCCTCTTTCTCCACATCCTCACCAACACCTGCTGTCTTCTGAGTTTTTAATCTTAGCCGTTCTGACTGGTGTAAGGTGAAATCTCAGGGTTGTTTTGATTTGCATTTCCCTAATGACTAATGAAGATGAGCATTTTTTAAGATGCTTCTCAGATGAAGTTCTTCAGGTGAAAATTCTTTGTTTAGCTCTGTACCCCATTTTTAATAGGGTCATTTGGCTTTCTGGGGTCTAACTTCTTGAGTTCTTTTTATATATTGGATATTAGCTCTCTGTCTGATGTAGGATTGGTGAAGATCTTTTCCCAATTTGTTGGCTGCCGATTTGTCCTTTTGATGGTGTCCTTTGCCTTACAGAAACTTTGTAATTTTATGAGGTCCCATTTGTCTATTCTTGATCTTAGAGCATACACTATTGGTGTTCTGTTCAGAAACTTTTCCCCTCTACCGATGTCCTCAAGGGTCTTCCCCAGTTTCTTTTCTATTAGCTTCAGAGTGTCTGGCTTTATGTGGAGGTCCTTGATCCATTTGGAGTTGAGCTTAGTACAAGGAGATAAGAATGGATCAATTCATATTCTTGTGCATGCTGACCTCCAGTTGAACCAGCACCATTTGTTGAAAAGGCTATATAAACCAGTTTTAATTTGGTTTCTGTTTGAGTCTTATTACATTTATACTTTAATTTTATAATGTGGTAGGCAAGTCAGAAATTAAACTCAGAATCATCTTTGTGCCATATTTTTATGCCTTGTTTCATCAACATTGTTTTGTTTCATTCTTTGTTTCCTTAAAAATATGAGATACTCATTAAGGTACTCATGATTTTTGTGAAGGATGCTTAGTGTTGAAAATGTTAAAAGTTAAAAATACTGTGATTTTCCTAATATTACAGGTCAAGTACATGTGGATTGCATGTTACTCCTTCGTAATTATGTGCATACATGTGTAAATACATATGTATATATATCTATACATGTATATATTTATATAAGCACTTTCAGTGATACAAATTTTGTTTGTATGAGATATCAAGTCTACTTTCTTAAGTATTATACAATGAAACACAGCAACAGAAGCTGTCATATTTTTCCATGTGTCTACTGATTTTTCTTCTCCTTTAGGTATCTGTATTCTGGAAGTTTTTCCTTAAAGGATGAGACACCTTCAAAGAGAAGAACAGTTATAGTAGATGACTGATGGTGGGAGGTTAGCACTCACTGAATTTATAGGAGAGTCAGAGAAGGGGGAATAGAATTAAGGTGTTATACCATTTATATCAATGAAGAAAAGGAATAGGAAGGATAAATGGGCATTGTGGTGGTTTCAATATGTTTGGCCCAGGTGAACCTGCACTATTAGAAGGTGTGATCTTGTTGGACAACTGTGTCACTATAGGGGTGGGCTTTGAGACCTTCCTCCTAGCCACATGGGAGCCGGTCTTCTAGTGGTCTTCAGAAGATGTAGCACTTTCAGTTTTTCCTGCACCATGCCTGCCTGCCTGCCGGCTGCCATGCTCCCACCTTAATGATAATGGTCTGAATCTCTGAACTTGTCAGCCAGCTCCAATTAAATGTTATCTTTCTAAGAGTTCCCTTGGTCATGGTGTCTGCTCACAGCAGTTAAAACCCTAACTAAGATAGGCACCATACTTTTAGAAAGCAAAATGTGGAAATGGACAATTTTGTGTGTATGTGTGCGCACATGGGATACTAAGGACAAGGAGAACATGGAGAATACAGAATGATAAACTAGAAAATAGGAAAGAGGGTCAGAGGGTTGAGAAAACATCAGTCAAGAATGGGGTTGTGCCTCATGCACTGTAGAGGCATCCTTCAGAAGCTGACTAACCAAATTACCAGCTCAGGTGATGACTGAGAATTTCATTTCTTTTCTTTACACAAGCTGATTGGTATAAAGTGGTTATGGAGAGAGAAGACAATGAGTGTTCTGAGAAGGGGATCATGCCAGCGAAGCTGACTATGGGAGGGCGAAGAGTAAACATAAAGACAAGAGGTAGGGGTTCTGTAGTAGCCAAGAAGAACTGAACAACTACATGGACAGTAGGAGACAAGAGAATGATGAGGTTTGTCCCTCTGATGACTAATAAGCTTGGGAAAGTTGCACATGTGTGCTTCTCCTTTTGTGCTCATTACTGCCCTTCATTTTTCTAGAGATTGCTTTCAGCTCAGCCTACCTGCCCATGACTTTCCCCAGGCACACCTCTAATAACCGGGACATGCAGGGATACTTGTTCCTAAGTTCTAGCCCTGATCCAGCACAAATTTTAAAAGGCTGCACCACACACAGATATTCGTTTGTGTTTCCACTGGGCATGGTTTGTAGAACATTTATTTGCCAGCTATTCCATGCCCTTTCAATCTAGCTCTAAATTAATCTATTCGAGTTTGTTATGAATTGTAGATTCATGAATAGTACTTAAGTCTGTTGTTGGTTGGTTGAACCATTGACTCAGTACCACAAAAACTGACCATCTCCTCTTATGATCACAAACACTGAGATTGTTATCTGACAGAAGGAGGACAATTGGACCCAACACTGAGACTGGCTTCTTCTAGGAGATCCCAACATATAATGGCAGAGTTTTTGTTCTCTTTTTAGTGTTAATGAATTTAGAAACCCCTGGCTTCAAGGACTAACATAAGTGTAGAGATGTGAGAGATGTGGAGTAATCATTATTTACCTTGATGTTTGGGGATACATAGAGGTAATGTTAGAAGAAAAACATAATCCTTATTGAATTCTCTCAATGTTATTCTATCCTAAAGCATGACCTGTTTTTTTTTAATCTATTAGAATGTCAAAATTCACTCATGTATGCATTTACAGTTCAGAGGCATAACATCTCTTGGCTGTGTGGATTGCAATAGCAGGGCCTGGGAGAACTGCCTTTTCTAAAGTACTTTGTTCTCTAAAATAGCCATGACTTTATAGTTGACGTTGAATTATATCTTCAGACTTATTAAAACCCATGAAGTGAATGAACTCTCTGGAAACTATTTTCACTCTTCTATTAGGCTTTTACATATTTTATAATTGGGATTTAAATTCAATTTGGGGTTCTATTAACTCAAATGCCATTGGTCAAAGAATTAGACTTGTGAATCAAGAATGTACATCCTAGATGTACTTTTGCCATTGATTAACTCAGTAACCTTGACAACATATCTTCTCATGTGAAATCTTCCTTTCATCTTAGCTTTGCTAGTAAGAATAATTTTTACTAAACTCCTAGGCAACTTGGAAGCTACACAAAATTTAAAAATAAGAGATTGATTATTTTAATTCTGTTAATTGTTCTGCAATGTCTTTGAGCATATAAAAGTATCATTTCATAGACTTACAATGAGCTAGTTTGCTACTCTTATTTTCATAATTACTTATTTTAAAAATGTTCCCCAATGTTTTTAGTGGAGCTATAATATGTGGGATGATACTTTCTTAATTAGGACAAGCATAAATATATTAATTACAATAACCTACGCAAGACTTTAATAATGACAGCCTCCAGTGTCAAGGTAGACAGGGCTGGGGGTATCTCCCAAGGCTCTAACCCACATGAAGAGCTACAGGCAATTGACATTGATGACTGCTTAGAGAGAAGAATCTATCTTTCTCAGGAATGAGCCCCCCCTAATACCAAGTGGTCAGTCTCTCGCTATATACATACATATATATATATATATATACATATATGTATATATATATATATACATATATGTATATATATATATATGCACACACACACATAGCCAGTTGTATTATATATTTATGTGCAGGCACAATAATAAGAAAGACAATACAGATGATATATGACAGTAGGAAGGATTGAAGGTAGAATAAAAGGAACAGTGGGAGAGGGGAACAGGATAATAAGTCTTAAAGATGACCACAGTCCATTATGTATATGTATGATATGTCATAATGAAACCTATTGACACATGCTTATAAAATGAAACCTATTAATAAATGCTAATAAAAATGGGAAAATATTTTCACAGAACTCTTAAGTTTAATTCCTGACATAGGTTTTTTTTTTTTTTTTTTTTTTTTTTGTATACTTCTTGGAGTTGGAAATAAAAACTTTCCATTTATCTTGTCCAAACAGTTCTCAGGAACTGTGATAAGAGCAAATTTGAGTTGCTTATCAGTGGGTTTGTCAGTTCTCTCAATGCTGCACTAAGCTCTCTCTCTGAGGGCAGTCTATTATTTATGACTATGGTTTGGTTCGCTTTTGTGCATGGTTTATGGACTAGCCTTGTGTTTTTGAAATTTTACAAATGGGTTTTGAAGTAGACCTAGTTAGATTTTCTTTTGAAGTGCTGAAAATGCTCCTCTTTGTGTGGTCTTTTGCTTTCTTTGATCTAATGGCTTTTGAAACTATTTTCCTCATGATCTGGTTGGAGAAGTCTCATATTGTGCTGATATAACTAGAAAATGTCTCTGAACATGAATTGTGTGGACTGGGTCCTAAAGATCCCTCTCTGTCAATCATTTGCCACATTGACAGTTTCATCAAAATCAAGGCCAGTGTAAGGAAGAAGTACACGTTTATTTTGGCCATGTTAAGGTTAAGGGAATCTGGCAACAAGGTCTGGCTCAGAATGTAATCAGTCAGTACTAGAGGCAGATGTTGGCACGCAATCAGTCGTGCTGATTCATACGGCCACTCTTGGACTTCAGCGTGGTACAGCATTCGTTCCCCTTAAATGTGATCCTTTTGGAGACTTCTCTTCAAGTTTGACTGTCTTCAAATATACATGTGTTTTGAGACCTTTTGGTGGGCTGGGGAGAATGGGTTTATTTACTTTGATTTGTAAAGTTCCTGAGCAAACACCAGTCCATTATGGAGGGGAAGGGAGGAATGGTGGTAGAAAGTGGCTGATTGTAGTCTGGTCACAGTCAGCAAACAGAGAGGGATGAATCTATTTTACATTCCCTTCCTTCCTTCCTTCCTTCCTTCCTTCCTTCCTTCCTTCCTTCCTTCCTTCCTTCCTTCCTTCCTTCCTTTCCTTTCTTTCCTTTCTTTCCCTCTTTCTTCCTCTCTTTTTTCTTTTTTTCTGCTCTTAAATGTGTGTCTGGTTGTTTTCCAGCCTCTTGAGAACTTGTTTCTCCCTGACTGTGTCTCAAGAGTGAAACCAGAATTTGCCTCCTCATGATGATGTCTGAGGCTGTTCTCTGCATTTAGAGACTCAGGCTTCACTCTCTGTTCTTGCACTGCTCCCCCACTGTTCCAGATAATTATTCTCAGATTACCCTCCCCCCATAGTCCTGATCTATTGGCCTGGAATACCAGGCCGACACAGTAGGGATTGCCCTAGGTACAGGAGGGAGAAACAGCAGGAAGCATGGACTTTATTGGGCATTCTCCTTCTAGACTTTTAAAAGGTCACTTGGCTTTCTAGACCCATATGCTGAAGCACCGTGACAGCCTGTCTTCTTTCCTGTGCATCAGCTATTAGGCTCTGAGCTGCTTCAAGGTCCGTAAAGATGACTTTGCAATCCTCCCATACTAAACCATCCCTGTGGCCATGTTTTTCCCCCAGACAGTTCTTCAGCTCAGCAATTAGTTCCTCGTGTCAGTAGAAAATGATGCTGGGATATTGAGATTAGAGCAATGATGACCTTTGTGAGTGTTTTGAACACTTTCTTGTTGATTCAAAGATGAAGAGAAAAAAAATGTAGAGAAACTTTGACCTTGGATTCAAGGAGATCAGAGTCACTGTGGCCCTGTTGCTTGCTTTGTCTCAATAACAAAGTCACTTAGGTAAGTTCTTCATATCATCTTCTTTTACAAGCTGCTCATTCTGTTTATGGGATGAGTCACTAATGTACAAATGATGGTAGACTTGGGAAATACTTGTATCTACTAGCACCGTCTATGAGGCATATTTATTGTATTGCTAACTTCAGGAGTTGATGAAAAGGACGCAAATAATCCTACTTTCATCATACTTTAAGTCTTTCATTTATTGGAAACATTGTGTTTGAAAGTCTTACACATTCTAAATTGTAATTACAATACATGCTATGTCTTATGTTGCCAATGTGTATAATTTAGTTGGGACTTTTAACTGTTGCTTGCTTTTTTAACACTTTTAACTGTTGCTTGCTTCATTTCCCTGTTTTATAGAGCAGTAGAGATGATGCTGTAATTATTCAGTGTGCAGTAATGCTAGTCCATTATCTGAACATAACATGAAATGCTGAAAGTTATGAAAAGAATAATTAAAGCCAAGGAATTGCAAAGCCTTGAGATTTCGAGGTCAGGACCCTGGAAAGACTCTGTGAAAAAGTGGCTTTTGTGTTGGACCTAAGAAAAGCATTATATTAGTTAACTTTTGATTTCTATGATAAAATACCATAGATAAGGCAACTTATAGCAGGAGTTTATTTTGGTTTCAGAGGGGGATTGTCCAATGGCAGGGGAGGTGTGGCAGCAGGGAACTGGAGCAGAGAGCTGGAAGATCATACCTTCCATGGTAAGCACGAAGCAGAGAGTGAATTAGATGTAGAGCAAACTCTTTTTCCCCTGAACGTGCCACCAGCTGGTGACCAAGTGTTCATATACATGAGCCTGTGAGGGACATTTTTCATTCAAACTACCATAAGTGAGTATGGTGGAAAGGCATGCCATGTGAAAGCATTCAGGGTGCAGGTCTACGGGAACTTGGATATTTTGGCTACTGGGTTACCACCCAAAATGAGTCTTGAAATGAGAGTGTGTAGAGGGCTTTAGATGCTGAATAAGAAGCAGACCGCTTCAGAGATCTAATTTATTAGGAGTGCCTTGGAGAACTCAGAACTGCTTTTCCTCTCATCCACAGAAATTCCCCCTCCTGCATCTATCACAGGGAATGTGTGTAACAGGGAGACACACTTCTTTTCTTTTCAACTTCATTCCAAGTCTCTTACCTAATCTCAATGCTCTGTTGTTGTTTACAGGGGAATTACACAGAGATTGCTAATGATATCTCTACCCATGTCACATGATGAATGTTTCTGCACATCATTAAACTCCCCCTGTTTTAGGAATACAAATCCCCTGTTGTTGATACACCATGCAGTCATATGCTCTTCTCTTATCATTAAGGTGCCATTAGTCTCAAAAGGAAGTGAAAGCTGTTGTTCTAGAGACATTTTTGCACTCATAAGTTACCATGAATGAATCTACATCTCTGATTTAAAGACGTGGGATATTAGATAACATTGCCACCCTTTTAGCTATGGGATGTTTTCCATTCGGTGTTGCATTAGAGATCTCTCTGCTGCAACTTTAAATGATTTCATAGCCACCACTCATTCTATTCTGTGAATAACTTTCTTTTCTCCCAATTGTTGATGAATTACTCTGTCAGTGTCAAGATTGGATTGGGGAGGCTCCTAATGTCAAGAATGCTAATTTTATGGCAACTTCTACACCCTTTGTAATACAACAGGCATTTTATCACATGTAGTTGTTAGACTGGAGAGCTACAGGGTAATGAATATCCTAACATTCAACATGTTTTTCTGATTAACTACAATGAACCAGAACACTTGCTTAGTGAGCTGTAGTATAAAGGGCTATGGAATTTAGATTCTTTTTTAACTCAAATACTGACATATTTTAAGTAGAATAATACATTTGATAAATATTCTACTATTTTGAGATATACCATTCATCACTGAGCATACCTCGTACATTTCTTTGTATGATCTTATATTATTAGCCTAAGAGCAATCTTTCCCTCTTGCACATAAATTCTGTTGATTCCTAGAAGATATCAAGGAATAGCAAATGTTCATGTGGAAGCATGTGTGTTCTTCCCCCACCTTCTCTTTTTACTGGGCAGCTCTTACCCTGCATTTAGTCACTGCGTGGCTCTTCCAAGGAAGCATCATTTCTTTGCATTTCACATCTCTTAGTTTCTTTTTCCCCCGTTCTTTTCATTTTATAATTTTTTTATTCAATATATTCTTTATTTACAATTTAAATGATTTCCTCTTTCCTGGATTACCCCTCCCTGAAAGTCCCATAAGCCCTCTTCCCTACCCCTGTTCTCCAATCCACCCCTTCCCGCTTCCCTGTCCTGGTATTCCTCTACACTGCTGCACTGAGCTTTTCCAGGACCAGGGGCCTCTCCTTTCTTCTTCTTGGGCATCATTTGCTATGTGAATTGTGTCTTGGGTATTCCAAGCTTCTAGGCTAATATCCACTTATCAGTGAGTGCATGCCATGCATGTTCTTTTGTGATTGGGTTACCTCACTCAGGATGATATTCTCCAGTTCCATCCATTTGTCTAAGAATTTCATGAATTCATGGTTTTTAATGGATTAATAGTACACCATTGTGTATATATACCACATTTTCTGTATCCATTTCCTCCATTGAGGGACATCTGGGTTCTTTCCAGCTTCTGGCTATTATAAATAGGGCTGCTATGAACATAGTGGAACATCTATGCTTATTATATGCTGGGGAATCCTGTGAGTATATGCCCAGGAGTGGTATAGCAGAGTCCTCCGGTAGTATCATGCCCAGTTTTCTGAGGAACAGTTAGACTGATTTCCAGAGTGATTGTACCAGCTTGTATCCCCACCTGCAGTGGAGGAGTGTTCCTCTTTCTCCACACCCAGCACCTGTTTTTTCCTTAGTTTTTGATCTTAGCCATTCTGACTGGTGTGAGGTGAAACTAATAGAAAAGAAACTGGGGAAGACCTTTGGGGACATGGGCACAGGGGAAATTTTCCTGAACAGAACACCAATAGCTTATGCTCTAAGATCAAGAATTGACAAATGGGACCTCATAAAATTACTAAGTTTCTGTAAGGCAAAGAACATTGTCAAAAGGACAAAATGGCAACCAACAAATTAGGAAAAGATCTTTACCAGCCCTACATCCAACAGAGGGCTTATATCCAAGATATACAGAGAACTCAAGAAGGTAGACTACAGAGAGCCAAATAACCCCAGTAAAAATGGGGTACAGAGCTAAACAAAGAATTTTCACCTGAGAAATATCAAATGGTGGAGAAGCACTTAAGGAAATATTCAAAGTCATCAGGGAAATGCAGATCTCTTAGTTTCATGCATCATGTATGTTTCCTCTTTCATAACTTTACACACACAATCTATTTTGAATTTTATTTTTGTGTTAAACTGTTATTTCCATAAGAGCATGTGCTTCAATCACAGAAACATTAAGATTCTAGCACATGGTGCATTTTCGAAAAGTATTTGACCTTTGAGTGATCATTTGCTTAGGTCTTTACCCGTGTTACAGTGTGAAGATCAAAGATGACAACCTGCCTGGGAAACATGGTAATAAGAAAACCTTAATGTTACTCTCCTACTCCCAATCGTATGTATACCTGATAACTGTGCCAAAAACATAGGCAGGATAATCAGGCTGTGTGAAATGCTTCTGTAGGTAGCATTTTACATAAAACTCAGGCCTTCTAGCCATGCTAAATTTACATATTTTGATATATTTTAAGATTTGTAGAAAAGCTAGAATAGTAAAAAGAATCATTATCTATTCTTTGTCTATTTTCTCTAAAAGGTTGGAGTATATTTTTTATCTATCTATCTATCTATCTATCTATCTATCCATCCATTATCCACCTACCTATCCATCCATTATCTATCTATACATCCACCTACCTACGAATCTGCTGTGTTTTTAATGTTTATTCTTAAACCTCCTCCCTCCCTTCTTTCCTTCTTCCCTTCCTGGCTCCATCTTCTTTCCTTTATTTCTATCTTCATTCCTTGTCTCTCTGTACCTGTCCCTCTCTTATTTTTATTAAAAATTCATGATTTTATAGTATTTATTCCATTTCTAATCTGTTATACCAGAACTTGTTTTCTTTTGTTTGTAACTCTTCTTTCTACTGGTGAGAAACCTGGTTACCATTATCTGCAGTATAATGACTTATTTGTTGAATCTAGAATATAAGGAAAATTGTTTTGAAGGCCTCCTACTCAGGAGAGTTCAACCTTTGCTTAAAATTCCTCATGCGGAGTGGCCCCTTGTTCTGGAAAGACTCAGTGAAGCAGTATTCGGCAAAACCAGAACGGGGAAGTGGGAAGGGGTGGGTGGGAGGACAGGGGAAGAGAAAGGGGCTTATGGGACTTTTGGGGAGTGGGGTGCTAGAAAAGGGGAAATCATTTGAAATGTAAATAAAAAATTATATCGAATAAAAAAAAAGAAAAAAAATTCCTCATGCATTTATCCTAGGGAATGGTACTTAAATCCCTTATGAAAAAAGCTACTTGGTTTATTTATCTTGTTTACTAACTTAGTAGTGAGGTTATTGCTCTGTTTTGTTTAGACTTTGTTTCAAAGATTTTCTCCTAGCTTTCTGATTTTCTTCTGATTGAACTCTTTCTTCTTTCCATTTTTCAGTAAGGAAAATATTAACATAGTCTCAAAAGTGAGAATTTTACATAAACTATAGACATAAATGACATAAATAGGCAAATAATCCATTACCCATCTGCCATTTCTTCATGCTATCCTCACCTTTACTTTCCTTCTCTAGGTAACTATGGTGGTTTGAATATGGTTGGCCAGGGAGTGGTACTGTTAGGAGGTATGGACTTGTTGGAGGAGGTGTGGCCTTGTTGCAGGAGGTGTGCTTATTGGAGGAAGTGTGTCACTGTGGGAGTGGGCAATGAGACCCTTCTTCTACCATGTGGGAGCCAGTGTTCTACTTGTAGCCTTCAGATAAAGATGTAGAACTCTCATCTCTTCCATTGCCATGCCTGTCTGGATGCTGCCATGTCCAACTTTGGTGATAATAGACTGAACTCTGAACCTGTAACCAATCCCAATTAAATGTTGTTCTTATAAGAGTTGTCTTGGTCATGTATCTGTTCACAGCAGTAAAACACTAACTAAGACAATAACCAATAATGTTAGTCCTTGACTTCTACCACTAATCTGCTACTAGTCTACTAGTAGTCTACCAGTAGTCTACCACTAGTATACCAGCAGTCTACTACTAGCCTACCATTGGTCTACCAATATTCTCCCTCTACCATCAGTTTGTTTGTTTTTTTTTTTAAATCACAGTGGATCAAATACTTTTTTCTTCTTTCTTAAATAAAATAAGGGACACTGACCAGTTTATCTATCTTTGTTTTATTTCTTTGTATAGTTATTTGGTACTCTATTTCACAGATGAAATACAGCTTATTTAAATAAACAACTTAGCTTGGCTATATTGCTTCCAATATCTTACAGTATTAGAGTACTGCAAGGAATAGCTTTGTATGTAAGTATTCTAAAATTTTTGGAACTATATTTGTACAATAAATTACATAAAATGGAAAATTTGTATCCTAAGAAGTACACATGTATTTTTGTTAGATATAGCCAAATTTCTTTATATAAGGATAGACCATTTCCCCCCTTCATCAATGGTATAGTCACATTCTTGGAAAAGTCCCAGAGAATCTACAATTGAACTCTTTCAACAAATAGATGTTAATGTAAATTAAACAATCAAGAATATAGTAATGTATAAGATATATAAATTTGACAAATGGCAATCAGCATGAACGTAAAATGATAACAAAAATCTCATTTATAATAACAAAGAATAAGGTGAATTGCTACAAAGTAAATTCAATAAGAAATATGCAAATAGTTTGATCTGGAAAATATCATCCTAAGTGAGGTAACACAGTCACAAAAGAATACACATGGAATGCAATCTCTGATAAGTGGATATTAATTAGCTCAGAAGCCCTGAATACCCAAGGCACAAATCGCATAACAAATGACTGCCATGAAGAAGTATGGAGAAGGTCCTGATCCTGGAAAGGATTGATCTAGCATTGGAGGGGAATATAAGGACAGAGAAGAAAAGGAGGGAGGTAATAGGAGAATGGATGGAGAGAAGAAGATTTATGGGACATAAGGGGAAGGGGGATCCTGGAAAGGGGAAATCATTTGGAATGTAAACAAAGAATATAGAAAATAAAAATATTAATAAAAAAAGCAAATCTCATTGTCACAACACTGTAAAGTATTCCTGAAAGACACAAAGTAGAGGAACTAGACAGACACAGTTTGTTCTCATTTTGATGAATCAGTAGTATAAAACTGCTCTTGCTCTGAGTTGATTTATAAACTTAATGCCATATCAATAAAAGTACAGAATGATTTTTACTTGATTAATTTTTCTTTTTCCCCACAGAGGCATCAAAACAAGAGTTGGAAACAAATAAGCACGTTATGCGTAGCAGTCATCATAACTAGATATGACTATATACTATTCAGATGCCTTTTTGTTGAAACTCTTTGGTGCCTGGTGCTTTGAGAGAATATCACCCATGAAATATAAAAAGAAATCCAAAAATTTCCCATAAGGATACCATATTATTATTAATAAAAAGTGGTATTTCTAAACCCTAGGTGAGATTTCAGTAACTAGGAGAAAGGGACAGATGTTTATTCAGTCAATAAAAGACAAACTTTATATCATAAAGCAGTGTTTTGAAATGGGTCAAAGATCTAAATCTAACATATGAAACCATAATAGTAAAGGGAGAGACATAATGAGGTCGTCTTTAATCCAACTAGCAAGTGTTAAGTCTACACCACATGCCCTGAAAATAATTTTGGAATATAATTTTGGCAAGAAGCCCACAGTAGTCTTCTTAATTTTAGAACACACAGTTCTGAATAACTTTTCAAGGTAGTTGTTCTTCGTGTTAGTGGCTCAATCATCAAGACAACTTTAATCATACAGCCTGAAGTTTAAAATAGTATAGAAAGAAGAACATATGTCATTTCACTTACACATTGATGGATAGGGTTAGTCAAATGGCCTCATCCAATTGTAGTAAGCCTGAGGAAAATAGTCCTCCACATATCTGAGTAGACAATCCATCCCTGAGGTTCAATTACTTCCCACCCGACCCCCTCCCCATTCCCCAACCCCTGAGCTCAAAGAAGAACACTCATTATGAGGATTTACTATGACATCTGCAACTCATTCAACCATGGGCTTAAGTCCACATGATTGGCTGGTTAGACAATAGCCTTCCTCTTTCAGGGCTATCTGCACATTTCCAGAAGCTGTATGATTGAGAATGTGCCATCCTGCTTCAGGATGTCATGCCTGTCAATCCAATTGAGAAGTTGGTCTAAATTACCCAGGTCATGATTTCATGAGTTTATCCCTCAGGGGAGAGGGTCTTTATGTTTAAATGGAAGTTACATGAGCATATTCAGCCTTGTGCAACAGTATTAAATACAGGCTTAAGTCTCCCTCCCCACAGCGTTCCTTAGAAGCTACAACCCACGTTTGTTTCTCTCTTTGAACACCTACTTCCCTTGAAGTTTAAACCACACAATTTAGCTTTTGTTTATGTGCCCAAATTTTCTGTAATGTCTTCAAGGTTTCCATTACAGTCATTAACTGCTTAAAGGAAAAGAAAGTTTCATATATTTGTGTGTGTGTGTGTGTGTAAATATGCATACATATGATTTCTCCTATAATCTTTTGGTTTTTATTCCCTACTCACAAATGAACATTCATAATTGCTAACCTAATGTTTAACACACATAATGAGTTAGGAAATTATTTTTGAGGAAATGAACACTAATCAAAGAATAATAGAATGCTATTATTATCATTCTATTATTATCATTCTAGTATAAGATATCATTGATATTATTATCTTTCTATTATAAGATATCATTGATATCTTAATGTATCAATCTATAAACTCTTAAATGTTTCCATCAATAGACTAAGGTATAAGTTTAAAAGCTTGGAGTGAACACCTCCATATAGACTTTAGTCTTTAACAGCCAAATAGCAGGGTTGAATAATTGGCAGACATGAAAGAACACCACAGTTTCATAATGAGAGGTTTCTGGTTGGGGCTGTTGAGATGGCTCTGCGATTGAGAACACTTGCTACTCCTACAAAGGACCAGATTGGTTCCAGAATCCACACTGGGCAGCTTACTAGTACCTGTATGTAACACCAGATCCAGGTGATCAATAGCCCTTCCTGGTCTCTGTGAGCCCTGCACTCATATGCCCATAACCACACAAAAGCATACATGTAGATATAATTAAAAATAAAAACATTTTAAAGAAAGTTTTGAGAAAAAGTTTATGTTCATTGTCATGTAGTGTGATAAGAAGTCATAAAAGTTAAATATAGTTAAAAGATAATTTTCATCATAGAATTATATGTTTAGTTCAGAATTACCTTTAGTTAATTAGATGCCTTTTTTTTTCAAGACAGGGTTTCTCTGTGTAGCCCTGGCTGTCCTGGAACTCACTTTGTAGACCAGGCTGGCCTCGAACTCTGAAATCCGCCTGCCTCTGCCTCCCAAGTGCTGGGATTAAAGGCGTGCGCCACCACTGCCCAGCATTAGATGACTTTTTTAATGAAAGTAATGTATTCATCTCAGTTGCATGTCTACTTGTAGCCTCTTAGCTTGATATACTAATATTTATCATATACATATAAAAGTCTGTATATACTGATGTATTTATATGTATAAATATTGATAATCTATCACTTTATTCTAAGAATAGCTTTTTATTCTGAAACTATTAATTTCTTAAAGCAGTCACTCTCATAATGAAATGACACCAGAATGCTCTTAATGAAGTGTAAAAGAAAATGTTAGTTGAAATAAGTAAGTCTGACATGATAAGGAAAATAATTTAAGTGAACCCTTTAAATACATATTTATTTTTTAAATAAAAATAATATTATATCATCTCCCCATTTATTTTTTTCTCCCTTCAAGTCCTCTCATGTTCCCCCTGCCTTGATCTCTTATAAACTGTGGCCTCCTTTTCTATTGTTCTAGGTCTCTCTCTCTCTCTCTCTCTCTCTCTCTCTCTCTCTCTCTCTCTCTGTGTGTGTGTGTGTCTGTCTCTGTGTCTTTCTCTGTCTCTCTGCCCTTTCTGTCTCTCTCTGTCTCTGAATCTCCCCCCTTTGTTGTGTGTGTGTATTCCTAAATATATAAATACAACCTGTTCAGTCCATATAATGTTTATTGTATATGTCTGATTTCAGGGCTGACACCTGATACTGTATGACCTATTGTGTGATTCTTCCTTGGGGAAGAACACTTGACTATATGATATAGATAAGATTTCTTTTCTCCTATTCTGATAAATGTTTTGACTTTATCAAGCAAGTTTATACCTTAAAGATATAATTAATGACAGAAACTCTGGTGGCGGCATCTCAGGAGTTGTTGTCATAGGCTATCATTATTTTTGACTGTAGGCATTTGACAGGTCTCTACTTTCTGTCTATATCCTGATTTTGTTACAGTCACCTTACTTAATGTAGATAATCCAGATCAGACAAGGCTTTATATATTTTTCATTTCTCCCAATCATCCCAGTATGGGAAGCCAATTACATGAGTAGTTTTCCTAAGTTCATATTCAGAAGGATCATTCTTCCTTTGAGATGGTATTCCTCCATCAGTATGAAGATATGTTGACCAAAGTTTCTTGAATCAGAAATACATGTTATAAGTTTTTATAAGCTCTGCTATATTAAGTCTTGAAATCAGAAGTAGTATTTCCCATTTTTGTATTTTTAAGGGCTTAAGGATAAAATATAAGATGTTGAAATTAGGCTTAAGAGTGTTGAAGAGGCACATGAGGATGAGGATTGAACTGGGTCAATTATAAAGGGATTACTGCTCAGGGCAGTCAGTGGTCCAGAGTATGGCAACCAAGGTATCTTTAAACTAAACTTGGCTATAGGTAAATTTTTATATATAATGCTTAAGGATCTTCAGTCCAATTTGGTTCAGGCAGACCATGATATTGGGTTCCAGTGCAACTGTTTCTTTTATAGCTGTGGTCTCTGAAAGAGATAGAGGTACGAAGGGCATGCATTACCTTTCCTAAGCAAAGAACAGGTAAGAGCAAGGCTGAAATCCATAACTACATCTGACCGTGGGTCTCCCTTATCTCTGGGGGTTGGTAGCCACTGGCCCATGAGGATGAAGGGAAGAGTCCACAAACAGGGTTTCAGGTGTGCGTACACCCAAAATAACAGTCTTATCTACAGGGTCAGCTCTGAAGAGACAGATCAACTTTACTCCAGGTGAATCAAGGGATATATAGTTTTGAGTTTGTGGAGTAAGTAAGAATATCCATGGCAGGCAAAGATTATTGGCTGAAGACTAAGGTACTGAGATGCCACATTAGCATGGGAAGCCATTTCAGGAATCTCAGGTGCTTGCTGAATAGGTTCTTGTCAGGAGAAGGGATGCTGAACCTGTAATCTAACCAAGGCTACCTGACATTCCACAGGGAGAGGGCATACGGGTTTCGAGCTTTGCAGACAAGGTCAGGGGAGTCAAGGTCCTGCTGGTCAAGGGAATCCGCTAATTTGCACTGAACTCGGGCCTTTCTGGCAATGTTAGACTTTTACTTTAGTTAGCAGAGCAACATCTGACAATCTGACATTTAGAGCAAGGCCACTATACTGGGAAGATATCAAAGCACAAAAATAATAACTAATTATTTTAAATTCATAGTGGTTTGAAAAGATAGGAAAGGAGTTTTCTGAAGACATTGATTTTCCATACAATTTAAGTATGAAATGTATAGCCAAGAGAGAGAGAGAGAGAGAGAGAGAGAGAGAGAGAGAGAGACCATTGGTCTTATTTGTTGGTAGCCTGAGATTATTATTGGTCACTCAGCACTATGGCTTGGTATTGATGAACCCAAGGAGGCTGGCATAGCTGAGTTGGAGAAGAATTTTAATAATTTCAATCAAAGGGAGCAGGGAGTACCAGGAGTCATAAACAATAATCAGAACTTGGAATTTAGCTTAGAGATAGCACAAGCTCTCCACATGCATGGTTCCCAGAGCATGATTTGCTCTCTAGCATGAAAAACAAAACACAAGGTTTGGAGTCAAATTGAATGTACTAGGATTCATGAATCTTGATTAATTATCAGATAGTAATCACTGAGTTTATATGAAATTTAGAAGAAAGAATGGAGGATCCTCAGAGTGATAATATTGAAAATTTCTGTGTAAAGCTCTCTAAGCAAACAAAAGAAAGAATATAAAAAAGAATCAACAAAACATAATCCACACATCAAATGAGGTACAAGAAGAAAGGAGGAGTGGCCCCTTGTTCTGGAAAGACTCAGTGAAGCAGTATTCGGCAAAACCAGAACAGGGAAGTGGGAAGGGGTGGGTGGGAGGACAGGAGGAGAGAAGGGGGCTTACGGGACTTTCGGGGAGTGGGGGGCTAGAAAAGGGGAAATCATTTGAAATGTAAATAAAAAATATATCGAATTAAAAAAAAGAATCAACAAAATACAATAACCAAGAGACATGACATTTTAATTTCAGACATCTGAGAGAACTGGTCATATTCTGAGACTGGAATAATATGTAGTCATCTAGAAATGGTATTATGAGAGATGTCTATGATCCATCAATGAAATGTTAGATTTATTTTGAAGTTTTGGTGCTATTAGAAGAAACTCATTATACAAATGATAAGGCAAAGAACATGTAGAAATCCTGAATTGTTATAGTTTGGGCAGCATGATGCCCTACATATTAGCAGGGTGAAGTATATCAGCAGAGATGTGACTCTAGTACTTCATGTGATTTAGAAAACCACATACTTCCCAAGAACACTGACCACTAAGCATTAGTCTATAATGTCATAAAGTATGTGGAGACTTTCTTTTTTCTAATCCTTAAATTACAGACTTACATACCAGAACCATCTTTGTTTCTGTGATTAGTGCAACAGTTTTCAACCTGTGGTTCATGACCTTCAAAGACCATTGAAAACAGATGTATACATTACAATTCATAACAGTATCAAAACTACAGTTGTGAAGAAGCAATGAAAATAATTTTATGGTTGGGGCTACCACAGCATGTGGAACTGTATAAAAAGGTCACAGCATTAGGAAGGATGAGAACCACTGGGTAAGAGTAAGTTTGAATGCCTTCTGAAGAAGTACCACTATCATTCCATTGGCTTCCCTAGGTGAGAAAGCAACTTAAATATGAAAGCAATAATACCTAACCAGGACAATCTATAAGTTTACAGCTTAGTATCATGTAAATAAAAACAGCTTGCTTTTCTGCTAATTTAATCAATATAAAGTTAATAAGGTGAATATAAAATCTTTGTCATGAGTTGTGAATATAGGAAAAACAAGGATCCAATGTTGCTGACATCTCTTTCTTTGAAGCAGAATAATAGCTTTATTGAAAAATGAATTTAGTTTGTCAAGAACTAATATTTAAGGGGAAAAAATCAGCGGGTTTTTCAAGTATTTTTCTTCCTGGCTCAGCATATAATCAAACATAGTTCATATCAATTTGAATTACCAGTCACTACCAAGTCTGCATGTTGTATTTTTCCCATGTACCAACTGTGTAAGTAATACACAAAAATGTACAATAGCTCCTGCTGAATTTGGTCTTTTTCATACTGCAGTCAGATAGAACTAAGTTATATTTGCTATCTGGGGACAAATTTCAATCTTCACAAATATCTAAGAATGTTTCTTATTTTAGTTCCCAACAAAGTAGTATTATTCATATTATATGAGAAAGGAACCATTTGGTGAGTTGATCAGGCAATAGTAGATACATATTTTTCAAAAGGACACAACACACACACACATACACACACATATACATATATGTGTGTGTATGTATGTGTGTGTTTGAGAGAGAGAGAGAGAGAGAGAGAGAGAGAGAGAGAGAGAGAGAGAGAGAGAGGAGACACCTGCTATTTTGCATGATAGCTTGGTATACAGAGTCACAACCTAGAGATCTCCACTCTCACGGTTTGGGTTGCACACACTGCACATTCAAATTAATACAGGAGGCCCTGCCTTCCCATGGATTCGTTTCCATAGAGTCAACCAACGACATATAGAAAATTGAAATTCAGAGAACACTTGTATCTGCACTGAAGTCAGATATGTTATTTCATAAATAAAAACATATACTGGCTGCTTCCCCAACACTTGCATCACACTAGGTGTTAAAAATCATCTAGGGTGTATTTAAAATGCATGGAAGGATGCATGAGGCATTATGCAAATGCTCCATCATTTGATATGAGATTTGCACATCCATGTCTTGGTAATTGCAGAAGGTTCTGGGGACCGTCTTTGATGAATACTGACAGATGACTACATTCTACTTGACTCCCGTGCTATTTGGAAATTTGCAGAGTTTGTTCTCGAAGGAGGAGAAATCTATGGCATTAGCACTTGTAACTCAAAGCATACTCCAGCGACAGTTACACCACTATGCTGTGCGGAGGGGGTTTTATTCTAGTCTTCTGAGTATAGACAGTGCCCAGAACAGTGCCTGCCACGTGAAACCTTTATGCCGTTTCGTGTGCCAGGTTCAGTCATATTAATCAGATGAGTGAGCTGCAGGGTCAGTGCATTGTCACAGTGTGTCCATATTAGCATCATACAAGCAATTTTTCTGAGTCCACCTTTGATTCTAATCAATTAAAAACAGGAGGAATGGATACAAAAAATGTGGTATATATACACAATGGAGTACTATTCAGCCATTAGAAACAATGAATTCATGAAATTCTTAGACAAATGGATAGACCTGGAGAACATCATACTAAGTGAGGAAACCCAGTCTTATTAGTATGCACTTACTAATAAGTGGATATTATTAGCCTAGAAAATTAGAATACCCAAAACATAATCCACACATCAAATGAGGTACAAGAAGAACGGAGGAGTGGCCCCTTGTTCTGGAAAGACTCAGTGTAGCAGTATAAGACAAAACCAGAACAGGGAAGTGGGAAGGGGTGGGTGGGAGAACAGGGGGAGGGAAGGGGGCTTATGGGACTTTCGGGGAGTGGGGGACCAGAAAAGGGGAAAACATTTGAAATGTAAATAAAAAGTATATCGAATAAAAAAAAAAACAGAAAATTCCATTTGCACTGATGATCTTTGGTTTCATTTGGAATACTCCCTCACTTTCCCCTTCATCTGTCGCCAAAATGACACTTTTGAGGCCTGAGGTTTGCAGGCACACACAGAGGGTTCCTTATTTCATTATTATATTCAGGATGCTTTCCCCAGGAATAATGGTAGTATTGATTTTATCTTTTGTCTCTTCTGAACAGGATGATTCATAATGCCTAAGCATGATCAATAGCCATTGCGCATTTTAAAACTATCATTTTTTTTTTAATTTCATGAGCATTGCCACGTGTGTGTTTGAAGGGCATGTGACAGCCATGCCAAGGAACACATCCTTTTCCTCTCTTGTACTTATTTCCTTTCCTTCAGTTTGTAGCATAGTCCGATTTCAGACTGTTCAATTGCTGACTGTTTTTATGGTCTGATGAAAATGAATTACTCCTGTAGGGCCACAAAGGAAGTTATTTTACCTGTTACTTAAATTGAAAAGAGACAAAAATACTGCTCAATTTTAACCTGTCAGCAGGCACTTGGGAAGAGAGGCTTGCTTCCTAAAAGCTTGAAGAATGGTCTCCTAAAACATCTGTCAACGGTAAAGTGAGACCAAAGGTGGGTGCCAAACAACTCGCTTTTCCCAGCCAGCTTTAGTGAATCCCTAGTCTACTAGTGAAACGTTCAGGGGAACTCTCAAAATGGTTGTAATCTTGTTCTATCTTTGAGGAAAATTTTATTAAAATTTAAATGAAAAACCCAGGGCAGGAAAACTATAAATCTCAGGAAATACTTGGAGGAAGAGAATTAAAAAAGAGAAGATAACAATACTATTGTATTTAAGCGGCCATGGGGATTGGCCAGGTGCTTGGCAGATAAGCATCCTCATGACAAGGAGAGAGGAACTTAAAAGAGTAAGGAAGTCCAAATACCAGGAGAAATGTGCTTAGGATGGTTACAAAGAAGGAAATGAACAAAGGAAAAGTGGATGGACTCACAAAGTTGTATTTCTGTGGCTACCTGACTATGGGGCAGGAATTCTGTGATGGAAAATTAACAGATTTATTAAAAAGGCAATTATCCCAGCTGTTCTATGGCTTAAGGTGAGTCCATCTTCCTAGGGTCCTCTGTCCTTCCAAAGGAGTGCTCTCTTGACCAAGTGATTGATCAGCCTCTAGGGATTAACTCATCTATGTTTTATGTAGCTTGGAAGGTAGAGCTCCACTTGGATCACAGATTTTTATCCTCTTGGCTGGAAAGAACTAATTTCCCACTAATGGGCCATTAATGCTTTTATGTTATACCCTTCTCTGAAGAGGAGGAAACAATTTAAAAGGTGGGTTGAAATTGGAGAATACATAGAATTCATTTTTTTTTTTACCATAAAATTCTAGAGACCCAGTTCTAGAGTTGCTCTCTAGAAGGGATTATTAAAGTATGGCTGGACTTCTGGGCTCTACCCTCACATACAGCCTTCTCCGGACAGTGGTGCTCCCTTAGGAGTGGGTAAACCAGAACTCCCTTCTGGTACATCTAGCTAGAGAACCAAAGGCATTCTGGGACTGCTGTTTTTGAGGCTCCTGCTTTTTTTTTGGGTGGGGGGTGCACCTTCTGTTTCTGTCTTCTGCTCTCACTCTCATTAGAGGACTGCAACAAGAGTTTCTGTGAGATGAGGGAAGGTATTGGATATAAGGGATATACTCTTCCTGTGGATCTGTCCTACAGTACACGAAATGTACTTCAACCACCATTTCTCATTAATGATTTTCTTCTTAATAAGGGATCTGCTGTTCAGATATAGAAAATCAGCACCCTGGCTCAATTTCAACACTGCTGTACCTACCTGAGACCAAGAGAGACAGAGTTACTATATTATAACCTAAATGGCAGATGATGACTTTCTTTCTCCCTCTCTAGAAGCCACATGGGTTGAAGCTCATGATGTTATTTTAGACAGTCCAACAACTATCAAAGGAATTGAAAGCAGATCTTGGTCTCATTACCTGGTCTGGCTTTGTAGTGCAAAGGTAAAGCTGATGTGAAGCCTGGTAAAGGGTGTGCATGCGAGCCCATCAGAATTCTAACGGACTTTGATTTAAACATGTTAAAATTACTCCTTCTCGCAGCCTTTCCTGATATCCTGTCTGGGGCTTGTAACGTCAATAACTCTTGCCCTTGCTTCACATTTCTACCTAGGTACCATCTCAAGGACCATCACTTCCCTCTCTAAATCTGGATGCTGTAATGGATGACCTTTAAGTATATAACGTTTAGCAGAGCATTATGTAACCTTACAGGACTCCTCTGTGTATGAACTCCTGTGGGACTTTAAAGTATATTTAAATCCTCTGGGGAAGACACTGCTGTCAATGAGCCGGAGTCCTGCACTGAGGCGAGCACAGACTTGGACCCTGCTGAGCCAGTCATCTCCTGCTGAAAATGCTCTCCATGTCTGGTGCCATTCCCATTAACCAGCTGCAAAGTGAGAAGCTAGCCTCTTCCATGTTCCCGTGTCCTCTTCCTCCCAGACCATGACACATAAGGAAATTAAGCACACACACACACACACACCCCACCCCCATCTTTCCTGGCCACTGAAAAACTGGTAGAAGTCAAAAAAGTACTTGTTACAGTTTCAGAGGATTCCACATCTATAAAAGTTACAGAATCACTGGAGATTGTAGTCCTAACACACAAGCCAACATCATTGCTGATCAATAAAAGAAACTGGTGCTGTATTAATTCTACCCTAGAGACATTGGTGGCATCTAGTCGCTTGCCCTCTGATGTATTACCTCATAAAGTTCATTCCTCTGTACTCAAAAGTGCAAATGCTGTGTTCTCTGAATGAATGACTTTACTAATATTCTAGTACCTCCCAAACACCTTCAAGCTCTTGGAGATAAAGTCATGAGGGATATATACCCAGGATATATGACTTTGAACCCCTATAGGTTTACAGTGTTCTTGATGGTTCTCAAGTCAAGCATGCCTGAGAAGGGCTGACAGGAAGGTGTGAAAGAGGACTACCTAGGCTGCAGTCTCAAATGGACTCCATGAGAACGTGCTGAGCCTCAAGAAGCTCCTCTCACAAAACATTTACCATTTCAAAACAAAGAGCAGGAAGACATATGTAGAGAACAAGAATGAACGGGAGCAAGTGGGTCCCAGAACTAAGGTGCACTGCAGTCGGTTCGTTGTTATCCAGATGCATTGGAAAGCATGGTGGGCCAGACATTTGGGGTGCAGACATCATGCTAAAGAGGTAGGCATTATAGCATTGTTCTTAGGAAAAGATTTCAAATCACATTTATGCTCTGGTGTACACATGAAGAAAAGTGGGGAAAATAATCAAGGCAACCTTTTCCCAATGTCTGTTGTGTAATCTATTTCTGTCTCTCTGTGTCCCAGATTGTACACAGTGCAGTGATCACTTGGGCTATAACTATGTTCACAAACTTGGCTTAAAAATAAAATAAATCTGAGAAAAGCACTTTATATATATGTGGCTATCGAGATTAACGTAAAGAAACTTGGGGAAATCAAATTAAATATGTTCTAGCCTTGAGTCAAATGCAAAGTAGTAAAACACATAGATATTTATTTAGAAGTCAAGCTGTTTATTACATCTGCAATTATGGAAGCTTATATTGAGTTCCATACAGCTAGGTCATTCTCTTCTCAGTGACAACAGCAAATGAAAAGGTTTCTCTGACGAATGCAAAGCCCCTTCTCGAGTGTCAGCAAAGCACGCAGGTTAAAGATTTTTTTAATTAGATTTTTTAATTACATTTCAAATGTTATTCCCTATCCTCATTTCTCCTCTGAAACCCCCCTCCCCCCCCCCCCCCCCCGTTCCATCTCCTCTCCCCCTGCTCACTAACCCACCCACTCCTGCTTCTCTGTCCTGGCATTCCCCTACACGGGGGCAACAGTGGGCTCCTTATTTGAATATTCAAGAAGATAAAAACAAAAGTTCCAAGGGGGGATGTATGTAGCACCAACCTGGAGGAGAAGCAAACTGACCATCTCAACGTTTTAAATTAGAATTTTTATGAAGAAAAAGGAAGACACATTCCTCTGTCAATGCAAATTGGGGACTTATTTCAATAGCTAATTGTTTGTTGTTTATAAAATGATTCAATCAACCTTGGTCAGACTATACCTGGTTCCCAGGAACCAGGGATTCTATTCTTAATTGACCAAAGTCTTAACAGCCCTGGCCTGGCATTGGGAATATTAAAACTATTTTTCAAGCTTAGTTGACTTTAAACTTATGAGAATTTAATAAAGCAAAAATAGTACTCATGATATTAATCTATTCTGTTGTCATGGTATCTCTTTCTTCAGGATGCTTTCAAGTGTATATTTTTCTCAGAAATGCTCACCTAGACTTATGGAAACCTGACTTGTAAGTTATGTGACTATTTTCAGATCCTGTGGGAGGGAATGTGGTAACAAAGACCCTTAAAAGTTCAAAGAAAGCTGTCTCCTGAGTTTTTGATCTTAGCCATTCTGACTGGTGTGAGGTGAAATCTCAGGGTTGTTTTGATTTGCATTTCCCTAATGATTAATGATGTTGAACATTTCTTAAGGTGTTTCTCAGCTCTCCGAAGTTCTTCATGTGAAAATTCTTTGTTTAGCTCCGTACCCCACTTTTTAATGGGGTTATTTGGATCTCTGGGTTCTACTTTCTTGAGTTCTTTGTATATATATTAGATATTAGCCCTCTGTCGGATTTAGGGTTGGTGAAGATTCTTTCCCAGTCTGTTGGTTGACGTTTTGTCCTTTGGACGGTGTCCTTTGCCTTACAGAAACTTTGTAGTTTTATGAGGTCCCATTTGTCAATTCTTGATCTTAGAGCATAAGCTATTGGTGTTCTATTCAGGAACTTTTCCCCTGTGCCCATGTCCTCCAGGGTCTTCCCCAGTTTTTTTTCAATTAGTTTCAGTGTGTCAGGTTTTATGTGGAGGACCTTGATCCATTTGGAGTTGAGCTTGGTACAAGGAGATAAGAATGGATCGATGCGCATTCTTCTGCATGCTGACCTCCAGTTGAACCAGCACCATTTATTGAAAAGACTATCTTTTTTCCACTGGATGCTTTCAGCCCCTTTGTCGAAGACCAAGTGACCATAGGTGTGTTGGTTCATTTCTGGGTCTTCAACCCTATTCCATTGATCCTCTTGCCTGATATTGTACCAATACCATGCAGTTTTTATCACTATTGCTCTGTAGTAGAGTTTAAAGTCTGGGATATTGAATCCCCCTGAAGTTCTTTTACTGTTGAGAATAGTTTTAGCTATCATGGGTTTTTTGCTATTCCAGATGAATTTGAGAATTGATCTTTCTAGCTCTATGAAGAACTGGGTTGGGATTTTTATGGGAATAGCATTGAATCTGTAGATTTCCTTTGGCAAGATGGCCATTTTAACTATATTAATCCTGCCAATCCACGAGCATGGAAGGTTTTTCCATTTTCTGAGATTTTCTTCGATTTCCTTCTTCAGAGATCTGAAGTTCTTGTCATATAGGTCTTTCATTTGTTTGGTTAGAGTCACCCCAAGATACTTTATGTTGTTTGTAGCTATTGTGAAGGGGGTCATTTCCCTAATTTCTTTCTCAGTCTGCTTATCCTTTGAATATATAAAGGCTACTGATTTGCTTGCGTTGATTTTGTAGCCAGCCACTTTGCTGAAGTTGTTTATCAGCTGTAGGAGTTCTCTAGTAGAGTTTTTAGGGTCACTTAAGTATACGATCATATCATCTGCAAATAGTGATAATTTGACTTCTTCCTTTCCAATTTGTATCCCTTTGACTTCCTTCTGTTGTCTAATTGCTCTAGCTAGGACTTCAAGAACTATATTGAAAAGATATGGAGAGAGGGGGCAGCCTTGTGAGGATGTGGAGAAAGAGGAACACTTTTCCACTGTTGGTGGGATTGCAAGATGGTGCAACCACTTTGGAAATCAGTCTGGCGGTTCCTCAGAAAACTGGGCATGTCACTTCCTGAGGACCCTGTTATACCACTACTGGGCATATATCCAGAGGATTCTTCAGCATGCAATAAGGACACATGCTCCACTATGTTCATAGCAGCCCTATTTGTAGTAGCCAGAAGCTGGAAAGAACCTAGATGTCCTTCAACGGAGGAATGGATACAAAAAACATGGTATATATACACAATGGAGTACTATTCAGCCATTAGAAACAATGAATTCATGAAATTCTTAGACAAATGGATGGAGCTGGAGAATATCATACTAAGTGAGGTAACCCAGTCTCAAAAAGATCAATCATGGTATGCACTCACTGATAAGTGGATATTAGCCTAGAAACTTTGAATACCCAGGACATAATCCACAAATTAAATGATGTCCAAAAAGAATGGAAGAGTGGGCCCTGGTTCTGGAAAGACTCAGTGCAAGAGTATAGGGGAATTCCAGAACAGGGAAGTGGGAAGGGGTAGATGGAAGAATAGGGGGACGGAAGAGGGCTTATGGGACTTGAGGGGAGTGGGGACCCAGAAAAGGGGAAATCATTTGCAAGGGGAAATCATTTGCAATGTAAATAAAAAAAAGTTCAAAGAAAGGGGCCACAGAGACAGCTCTGCGAATGAAGTGCTTGCAGCTAAGTCCTTAGGATCGAACTCACTCCAGCCAGGAAGGATAGAATGATTCATTAGTTCTCTGACATCTATATGTGTGCCATGGTGTGTGCCCATGGGAACTTCTGCATGCACATACACATGTAACAAAGAGCTGCTAAATAAAACACAAATTTTGGTTACTATCCCTAGGCCTGTTTCCCTGAGAACTGCCTGATGTCTACATGGGTAGACTGCATTTTTTCTTTCTTTCTTTAATCCCACATATTCATTTCAAAATTCAGTTTTCTCTTTGGTGCTCAAGTAATCTCAGATATATCCCAATTTCAAGGTTCATTCTGATGTAAGTCACTAGACAAAGGAGACTATACAGTTTCACTTAGGCCTTTGTCTCTTCAGGGAAGAAAGAAGAAAGGCTCCCTTAAGATAGTAAATGAAGGGATTTGTGCAGAGACAAAGATAATTTTTCAAGGCCTTCTCTGGCACTTAGATCAATTTTAGGGCTATTAATCCTTTGATTTATGTTTGGGTGTAAGAGAACAGAGGAATCAAATGACTGGAATTGGATTCTACATGCTTTATCAAATGGAGATGTCAGGGTTTGTGATTTATAGGATTGTTTGTAACAGCTTTGTGTTGCCCACTGACAAAGGAAGAGAGATGTACTATGATTCCTTTGCCTTATACTGGTCCAAAGTCTTACTGCCAGCTTTTCCAGCTGTGAGTGCTCACATGAATCCTGGGACTTAGTTCTGAAATCTCTGAAGTATCAAAATAATGCCAGAGTCCAGTGGAGTGCAACAGTCATTTAGAGCAACTTCAGAGACAGACAGCCCTTTTGTTCCAGATCAGTCTCTGTCCCCACCTGTAGCTGGTAGTCTCTGAAGGTGTTTCAAGCTGCTTCTTGCCTTTTCATGGATGCTTTCAATGGATGTTTGTGGAGCTGTGAAACTTAAAGTACAAGGATGATGGCCTCTCTGACTTAGGATCGTGGTAAACAGGGCCAAGAAGTTTTATGTCACTTTGAAACAAATTGGGCTGCTACTTTTCTTCTCTGCCTTCAAGATGACAGCAGGTCTACCTTCCTCTTTGGTGCCTAAGGAGTCCTTAGGCATCCTAGTCAAGATGGCATCTAAAATTTACCTTTGACCCAAGTACTGTCACCATGCTGTGTGGAGTACGGATAAGTAAATTATAGTGTATGTCTAAGAGGAAAAGAAATGGTAAGAAAGAATAAAGTATTCTTTCACACATCTGTGTAAATGATTCTTTAAAACAACCTTTTGGTACAAACCCAAAATAATGATTTTTAGACATTGGAGTTCATTGTGACAGGGCTGTATGTACTTCAATGGCCCTCACATTACCAAAGGATTTCACCTCCATAGTGGCTAAGAGATGAAAGTTCTGTTGCACCAAGGAATGCATTGTAGGCACAATTATTTGTATACAGATTTCCTGCTATGGTCAAAGCTATTTGACTTGAGTGATTGTCATCATTCTTAGCCCACAGGGAACAGGTTACATTCATTTAAGAAATGGTGCGTGTATTAGGATGGTCTATCTATTGAAGTCATTTATCAACTGTTTTGATGAACAAACTCTGCTTGGAGGGTGGCACAGACATTAGGTGAGGGTAAGACTCTGGTTCATTGGCTGTGATGATTTTGAATAGCATTCATCTCAGGAAAAGAGTAACTTATTTTGGGTTTGCATCACAGTAAGAGCCAAGATTTTAAGCTTTACTAAACGCAAAACAAGCAAACAA
Organism: Apodemus sylvaticus; assembly: GCF_947179515.1. Lineage (NCBI taxonomy): Eukaryota > Metazoa > Chordata > Mammalia > Rodentia > Muridae > Apodemus > Apodemus sylvaticus. The sequence continues at coordinate 49,542,218 of NC_067487.1, forward strand.
GCAAGCAAGCAAGCAAACAAACAAAAATATTTTATCTTTTTATGTTTATTTAATAACATGTCCATCATTTTTATGATTGGTATAAAATATATATTGTGTTGAATATAATTAAAAAATATTCCACTCCATTAGTAATTAAAGTTTACACACCATTTCTAAAAATAATATAAGAAATAAAACAAACTTTTTAATGAATAAAGTAGAAGAAATTCACAATATGAGACCATATTCATTCAAATTTTAAAATAATATATAACATGTCTTTTAGAAATCCACAAATCAAATGGAAGATTTTAGAGTCACTTCATCCTACTACAGTGACCAATGGTAACTCTGTCAAAACTATGACATGACATATATTTATAATCAAGAAATGTTTGTCTGAAATTCACATGTGGATGAGTACCTTCTGTTTTCCTTGGTGACCATTTCTCCTCTCAGAACTTAAATGTTTTCAAGATTACCCATCCACAACAAAATTTCTTCTCATGCCAAATGTTGCTTCAGAATTCAAAGATTGTAGGATGGAGCACTTTTATTTCATTCTGGTTCTTAGAACACAAACGGGTATGAAACAAACTCTAGACAATCAGAAACCTTTTTAAAAGGCTTTTCAGAATTTTAGTTTGTTCTACTATAATCAAATGCTTTTTACTGGGTAGCTAATAGACAGGAAAGTATTTCTTACATTTGGAGGCTACAGAATTTAAGGTAAGTCACTGGCAGTTTTGGTTTTGGTGAGGTTCTTTCCTGACTAATGGAGCCTGTGTTCTCTGTGTCCTCATAAATGTGACACTCATCACTGGTGATGCCATATATTATAATGCGATATCCATGGATTGTTTATTAGGGATATTCATCTTTATTTCCAGAATTTATGACCATCCTAAAAATTAGAAATAGGATTTAAGATTTAAAATATTTTCATCCTGTTCTGCTAGAGTCTCTCACTTCCCTAGTGAAGTTCCTAAAGAAAATATCCACACAGGAGAGAAAAGAATATGTATATGTTAATGGAAGGCTTTTCCACAGTCCTTTGTAGCCCTTTAGTAAGAAAGACTGAACTAAACAAAATTCTAACTCTGTTTAAACCAGAATCAAGATGAGCACCCTCTGCCCTCATCCCCATTGCCTTAAGGTCATATCAAAGCTTTCCCTTTCTATCCTTCCAAATGTAAGGAAAGTAAAGTTTAGAAAGAGGTACAGTCAAGTAGGGTTAATAGAAAGGAGCAAGGTCCACAACTCAGGTGAAGAAATGCAATGGATTAGTATCTGAGGCATATATGCCCACATTCATGGGAATTTAGAGTGTTTGTTGTTCCTATGAAAACTCTCTGTGACCAACGCCCAGTGTTGTTTCACACAGGAGTCAGGATGCTTCTTTAGAAATGTATACATTCTTGATTGCACATTTGTCTCATCATGGAAGCCCTTTTGAGCAAGCATGATACACACTAAACTTACTGCATCATTTTCAAGATAGACAAGAAACAGTAAATTCAATGCATATGTTGACTGTAAAAGAAAATTTAACTTCTCAAATGTTTCATAGAAGGACAAAGATGGTTCTAGAAACAGGAGTGGGAAATGCACCCAGGAAGTTTACTCTTGGTTATTGGTCTTGCACTTTCTTGGGTTGGAATGGAAATCAGTATGTGATAATCTATAAGTCAAGATGCTGTAGACTTCTTATGTGGATGCCCTGCCAGGAACCTCACTGTGTTCTGGCAGTAATGGGAGGGGGGGGGGGAGAGGAAGCACTCTTTGCTTCAATTTGTTCACACCTAGTATTTGTGTGCCTCTAGATCAATCTAATTGCCAGAGATACAGTAAAGAAATAGCCTTCTTTCTACAAGTTGCCACTGTGATGAGAGGATACAAAAAAATCAAAGAAAAAAGAAAAATTTAAGCATCTCTCTATGGAGAGAAGAACATTTTAAAAGTAAAAAATTATTAGACTAAACCAAACTTTGATGATTTCAAAGCACTACTAACATAGGCCATACGATGCTTTCTGATGAACAATAGGCAAAGCATGGTTTCCCTTACTTTTAGTCTTAGCAGCAAATATCCCTTCTTCTAGTGCATTGGCTCTATCCAAATGAGCTGGGCAACTTCTGGTTCTAAAAGTTTACTTTCACCTCAGACAGTGTTTCAAAGGTAGTTCCTCAGTGTAAATTTTTTATGATCTGCAGTCCTGGCTGCTGTTTCCGTAATGAATAAGTAAATGTGCCTTGTGTTTCCTGCTTCAGTCAGGCCTTTCTGCTTTTGTTACACATTGCCTAACACTGAACTTCCAAGGTTGGCTTCTATCCTAGGCTACTATTTCGGTCTCTTTCTCCAGTGAGGAGGCGTGGTCACAGCTACCATCCTGTGGCTATGCTTGCACATACCTGATCCCTGTCACTCATTATTGTGATCCTCCTTAGTGTCATCTTGCTCAGGTGGCCGTGATGCTCAGTGATTTAAAACTCAGAAAGCTATCACAGCCTTCTGCCCTTGTTGGATGAGACGGTCTTGTCCATATCTTGCTACCCAAATGATGCCCAGGCATCACAGCAGTGGTACTACATGGGTCATTGGACATCAACATCTCATTAGACGCAGTGACCAGAAGCTTTATCTTCAGGGAGATGCCAGGTGACCAACATTTACATCTGGTGCAGGAAGCTGCCCTACCGCCACTCTGGGCTCAGTGTTTTGCTCTTGTCACAATGGCTGGTCAACTAAGGGGTCGTATGTCGTCAACTCATTGAATTTATCCATTCTTTGATATGTTTCATTAATTTATTATCTTTCTGGAATTTGATATGAAAAGGAAGTATATTTAGTACTTTAATTCATCTCTCATACCTGTCAAAATAATGGTGATATTCTTATAAGATATCTATGTTTTATTGATTAGTATCTCCCCATCTATCATTCTCTCTCTGTCTCTGTCTCTCTGTATCTGTCTCTCTCTGTCTCTCTGTCTCTCCTTCTTTCCCTAATACATACACACACATACACACACACACACACACACATACACACACATGCACGCACACACGCGTGCGTGCACATACACACACACACACACAAACACAAACACACACACTCACACACCTTTATTTTAATGAGAACTTTGCCTACATAAAGGGTCCTAAATCAGGTCCTCATAGAACTAAGTCATTTCCAGAAGTAAATGGCTGAACCATTCTGCTAAAGGCCTCATGATAGCTCTCTTCCCACCCTCTAAAAACAGAAAGCTTCTGTTTCTAATTGATTTCACAGCCATGCCTCCTCTGTGTGGGCTGCTCAGGGTTTCAAGGCTTTCTTTTGCTAACATCTAGGAGTTATTCTGTCCCAGCATTCATTGGATTTAGATGATTTCTTATCATTTCTTTGTCTGAGTCATGTGTGATCTAATTTGTTTTCTGTTGTAAGCAATTGAAAATCTTACATAACCATTTCCCTGCCATGACTGTTACTTCCTAGCATTATATTTTTAATCAAATTTTCTAAAAAGCAGTAAATTTTACATTATTATTGTCTTTCATGTGTTTATGAAAAGACATTCAGAGAACACTGTGTGGCCACCTGATAGATTACTTGATGTTCCTATTTGTTAGATCTTGCTACATAAAACTCAATTTTCTATAATCAGTGTCAACTCTCTATTTGCATTAATACAATAAGCATCCCAATATCAAATTCAGCTCAGTTTTATGTGCTATACTTCAGCTTGTGAACAAGGAACCTTGATTTGTCCTTTAAAAGTACAGCTTCAAATGTTAATATTATCTCCAATTTCCATATCTAATGCGGTATAGGGTAGATTATATCACTATGCTTTTTCTTTGGTTTGAATAATTCTATGCAGAAATTAAAAACCCTTCTTCACCAGTGTATGCTCTGTTTGGTTCCTCTGTCCCATCAACTTCTCTTCATCTTCCCTATTTCTTAGGTTGCAATGGCTGGGATACTTGCATTTCATCAAGGTTTGTATACTGTAACTTAAAACCCATTGATAGTTTAAGAGATGATGGTTTGGAGCTAGTGAGATTTCTGAATCTCTACTCATGAACAGAATTGGTCCTCTTATCAAGGAAGCTTTAGAAAGCTGCCTGGCCTATTATGTTTTCCGACATGTCAGGATACAGGGCAATATATCTTAGACTGAACCCTTACTAAACAGTGAGCCTGCCATTACCTTGACCTTAGACTCCATAATATTCACTACTTTGGGTGATAATTTTTTAAACTAATTACAAATTGCCTAATTTGTGATGTTTGTTATAGCAGCAACAGTAATGGACTAAGATATGGGCTTACTTTCTTTCTACCTAGACACTGAGTTGGCATTTCCTTACAATTCAAGCCTGAACTTATTCCTCTTCTTTCAATAGGTTTATTATCCTTAGGCAATACTACCTATTTGTAGGGTCTGGGCTAAACATATGTATGGAGGATTTGTGGTGTTTGGTGTGGAACACTTACTCAATTTTCAGTTCTGTGTATTGGACTACATGGATACTATAGGATCTTTCCACTTGAATGATCCAAAGCCAACACAAACTCAACACATGAAAAACTGTTTTCTGAAATGCTCAGCACAGCTGGGGAATCTCTGTGAATTCATTCCTTGGTGCTTATTTTTCGTCTCTGTTGCACTGGGAGGCATGGCATCCCTCAGGCAGCTGTCAATCACTTCCTTTGTTTTTTGATTGGATGCTTATCCTATAGCCACAGATAGTTAAAATCGTGCTAGAAAAGTTAGTATTAATAACTTTTAATAACCCATGAACAAGCCATTCATCAACAAAGAACTAGAATTGGTAGATGAGAGTCCTTGCTTCCTATTTAATTGGAAAGAAAATTTAGAGCTTTGTCATATTCTCTGAGAAGGCGCTAGTGCAGGTTAGGCACTAGTTTCTAACAGTAACAAGAAACTTATTAATGTGTCCTTTATTAGTTTCTTTCAGTATTTTGCCATTGTGCTTCTTGAGTGGGTTGCAAAAATTGTGTTTTTTCCTTTATATATTAGATATTTGCTTTATTTACATTTCAAATGGTATCCCCTTTCCTTGTTACCCCTCTGAAAACCCCCTATTCCCTCCTCCCCCATTCACTCACCCTCCACCCCCACTTTCTTGACTTGCATTCCCCTACTCTGGGACGCCAAGCCTTCACAGGACCAATAGCCTCTCCTCTCATTGATGTCTGAAATGGTCATCTTCTGCTACATATGTAGCTGGATCCATGGGTCCCTTCATGTGTGTTCTTTGGTTGGTGGTTTAGTCCCTGAGAGCCCTGGAGGTACTGATTGGTTCATATTATTGTTCCTTCTGCGGGGCTGCAAACCTCTTCAGCTCCTTAGGTCCTTTCTCTAGTTGCTCCATTGGGGACCTACAAATATTGTTTTAAACAAAACTTTTTGTGTAGTATGAGTTTTGGATAAACCAAAGCATGTTAGCTTTTCTGGGGACATGTTGTCCCTTCTGATGACCTATATTTCTTCTGTACAAATAACTTCCACCAGGGAGAGGTTATTGAGCATATCTTTTTACTTTACTTTGGGCAAAGGACTGAGACCCATCAATGAAAGAGAATTGGGAATAGTTAAATAAGGAATGTAGGATTCTTGGCACTAAGTATAATTGTAAATAAAATAACCTGGGAATCATAAGTAGCTAGAATGGTAACTCTTGACTAACCCTATCTTACCATGGGACTGTCCTCTCTTCTGGTGCTACCCAGAAGTGTGTGCAGGCATGGAAATATTGCACTTCTGTACCAGCTGTTTTGGCAGCCATGAGCTACACAAGCAGATCTGCCTGGCATCTGGAATAAGATATGTAGGAGCAAAGAACTGTTTTAATTTTTATTTCATTCTAATGACTTTAACGGCTATATGAGGCTGAAACTTATCGTATTAGATACTGTATTTCTAATTGTTTCTGTCACAGGAAGTGATGTCACCTTCTATTTCATATTACATAAGCGATGATCTCCAGAGTCCATACACAACCCCCTCACATACAAAATGTAACTGATCATATTATCTTAGTAGTTGGACTTCTCTTTCCTATGGGAAACTATGCTTCTGTTTCACTGTGGCTCCTGGAATATCCCTCCATTCCTTCCTTACTTCTTACATTCAGTTTGCTACCCAATAACTTTTTGAAATATAATTTATTGTTAGCAACTTAAATCATTTTAATGGCTTTGCATTAAATCCCTACACTCTGAACACAGACTGGTAGAAGTCTCATGTGTTCTGGTCCTTCCTGTCTTCTTATTTCTCTTTCTTGGGATATATTTCTCCTGAAAGCAAAATGCCAATAAAGGTCAAATTTTCATTTGCTTCATTCATTAATCTACTAGTATGCCATACATGTCTTAAGGAAAATTATTTCATATGTATTCATTTCAGGTATATACTTTAAATTCTGGGGAAGTTGTCTTCAAAGTAAGTCAAGATTGGTTTTAGCGTGCTAACAGAAGAAAGCTTTGACATTAAAATACCCAGAGGATTACCTGGCATGCAATAAAGACACATGCTCAATTATGTTCATAGCAGCCTTATTTATAATAGCCAGAAGCTGGGAAGAACCCAGATGTCCCTCAATGGAGGAATGGATACAGAAAATGTGGTATATTTACAAAATGGAATACGACTCAGCAATTAAAAACAATGAACTCACGAAATTTTTAGGCAAATGGTTGGATCTGGAAAATATCATCCTAAGTGAGGTAACCCAATCACAAAAGAATACACATGGAATGCAATCTCTGATAAGTGGATATTAATTAACCCAGAAGCTCTGAATACCCAAGGCATAATTAGCATAACAGATGACTCCCATGAAGAAGTAAGGAGAGGGTCCTGATCCTGGAAAGGCTTGAACTAGCATTGGAGGGGAGTATCAGGACAGAGAAAAAGGAGGGAGGTGATTGGAGAATAGGTGGAGAGAAGAAGGTTATGGGACTTATGGGGAGGGGGGAACTGGGTAAGGGGAAATCATTTGGAATGTAAACAAAGAATATAGAAAATAAAAATATATAATAATAATAAAAAATATGTTGCTGATACTGGGAGTGTTATTGATAGTTTTGAATGAGGAGAGACTTATAAAGGTCAAAAAAGTCAAAGCTTTGGGGACATAATTGATTCAGCATAAAATGTAAAATACTCAGAACGTGTTATGTAACATTTGAGTGTTGGGAGAAATGAATTTTATCTTTTTTAAAAGAAAAGATGTATATCTATCTATTATATACCTATCTATCTATCCATATGTGATTAAAAAAATAAGAAGCCATGAATTTTAGAGTTGCAGGAGGACACAGCAGGAAGAAGAGAATGCTATAAATACAGTACTCATATATAAAATTCTCAAAAAAAATTAAGAAACAAGAGAATTCTTAGGTGAGATTTAGAAAGATTTGTGAGTGGTGTTTATGAAAGTCTCTGTACCTGAGAGTGGGGTTATGATGCAAGGAGGAAGACAGAAGAAAGGCCTGGGGGTTTAAATAGTCTAGGGAATGGTAGCTATGAAAGAGTATTAACTTCAATTTAAGGAAACTGTCCTACAGCCACATTGAAAAACTCATATATTATATGTAGACAGCATAGAATGAAAACAGTATATATATGATGACTCTATATCTCTAGTACAATCAGGGCAAAAATGTACCTGGTGTAAGAAAAGAAAGTCGTAAATATGAAAAAGGGAGCCTTTTAGGTGGAAATAAAAAAAAAATAGGAAAACAGGCATTATGATATCACAAAGTCAGAATGTGAGTAAACTCGAGTTTCACGAACAGTCACCCAGTGCACATCTAATTCTTTTTATCACTATGGAGTTTAAATTCCAAGATCTGTTGCTGTGAAAACACCCAGTGTCCACATGTAGTGACACAAACAATTGCTCGGGCACTGAGTGTCCCAGGAGACACTTTCACACAGTAAGGACAGTATGCATCACGGGGAAGCCTCTCTGAGAATGAATAGACAGAGATAAACAGATCCTGTTTATTAAAGGAGATAAAAGATGACAGTGTAATTTTCTTTAGAAACATCTCGTTGTACTCATGTGCTAAGCCATGCTGGATGCCATGCATCTTAGGACACAGGCTTCCCAAGAATGACAGCTACACACAGAGCTAGTGGCCTGAACTCCAGCCAGGCAGCCTGTTCCCAAGCCTCTTCCTCAGAATCATTATGTCTAAACTGTTTTCTTTGGAAATTTTTTCAGGTGGATGCTTTTATAAGAGCGGATTAAAGTTTCATGTTCAAAGTCATGTTCTTTGTTCTTCTCAAGAGTATGTTTCCTTGATTATTATTATTGTTTTGTTTTTTATTTGACTTTTGAAATTAGTTAGTTAAAAAAAAATATCTCATGCATCTCAGGCTGCTCTCTAAAGAGCTAGGTAGCTGAAGATATCCTTTCTGATCATTCTCCTTCTGCCTCCCATATTCTGGGCTTACAATTCTGTACTACCACACATGTCTTGAGAAACCGCACACACACTTATAATGTTGGGAAGTAAAAGAAAATCATCAGTTGGGAAAATGAAGCAGAGTAGAGAGGCACTGTCAGCTAGAGCTATTGGAAATAGGTGTTTTTAGGGAAGGTCTCAGTGAGAAGCAGAAAGCCAAGCCAGCACTTGAAGGAGGCAAGGGCGTGAGTGTTACAGGGAGGAAGAGGATGCTCAGGCAGAGGGGATGACTGGAGCCTAGACCTTGATGCCAGGACACCTCGTGTGCCTGAGGAGCAGCAACATGTCCGAAAAGGCCGGTGCAGTGAAGAAGCAAGCCAATGACCCTCAGGAAGGAAGGGCATGGGGGAGTGGGGAAGGACTGTAGAACCTTCTACATTTCTGTCATCTCATGAAGGAGTAGAGGTGGCTTCTGTCTCCTCCTCCACAGTCCGCATCACACTCTGCATATCTCTCCTAAAAAACAGAAAACAAAGACACTTTTTGTTTTGAAATCACTTGAATCAATTTGAAGTTAATCTAAATTACAAGCACACACGCTGTGAGTCTTAGGCCAGGAATCATTTTTATGCTGATGGAGACCAAATTATTCTCCACTTTGCTTAACTGAATTACTTTAGTACATATTGGCCATTCTTAGATATTCTATTTCTAATCCTCTGTTTTGCTCCCTCCCCTACTCTTTCTCCCTTCCTTCCCCTCTCTCTATCTCAACTTGCAATAATGCGTTGTTTATCTCAACTTTGCTTCCATAGCAATTGGCACGATGTCTGACCCACAGTAAGTACAGAGGAAATAAAAGCTTATGAAATCACTGACAGAAACTTGGCTCCTTCAGTGTTTGTCAGTGATGACCCAAGTAGCCCACTCACATTCACAAGAAGAAATAAAAAGCATTTTCACTGATTTTTCTGTTATTTCTCTCAGTATTTACTGAGTGTCCATCTGTTCACATTGCTAGAGGCCTTTCTGAATCAGCCGTGGTGTGATCGCATTATGTGTAATATGTGCACAGAACGCTCAGTCGACTGGAAATACAAGTGAGACATAGTCCTTGGATTAGAGTTTGTCTTTTATAGTTCATGGTAGTAACAACAAACAGGGATCCTATGACCATGAAAAAGAAGTGAGATGAATCCTAAGTTGCAACTTGTGAAGGTTATTTATTTAATTACATTCTAATTAAAATTATTTATTTTATCCTTAAGTATGTGTATATGTATCTCTGTGTACAACTGAATGTAAGTACTTTTAGGGTCTAGAAGATCTGTGGTGCTGGAGTTACAGGCAGTTGTAACCCACTTCGTGGGTGCTGGGAACCAAACTTGGGTCTTCTGCAAGAACAGTACACTCTTAGCCAAAACGTCATCTCTCCAACCTCCATTTTAAATTTTAAATCCTTGAGCAATAATGCATGCAATGGTAATTAAAGCATGAATGTAGAAGTGTTGCAAAGGTATAATTTAACGATTCAGTTAAAGCCTTAATGTAATGCCTGTCTGGAATTTAGCAAATCCTTAGTAAATCTTAACTACCATTGTCTATTTCAATTTATTAAATTTTTAGGTAGTTTTTTTTTCTAGATAATATCACCAGACCTCAAGTAGAGTTCCTTGGAGAGACCAGATTTGGGCTGGAGTAATATAAATGAAGATAATTCCTCTCTCCAATTTTGCCAGTCTAAGTAAAAATAAAGTAAAAACATGTTGCCAATGGATAGTACTTCTCTAGCTAAGTCACAAACATGGTGTGAAAAACCCTGGAATACCTACAAATCTACAATATGTACATGTTTCAGAATTGCATCAGTAGACATGTAAATGGAGTGAGTTGTTGCTTTTACAGGCCACAAGTTTGCTGTGGCTTACTGATCCCCTGGAAAAGTCAAATCAAATTTTCTTCAGCTTTCAGGAAACTATTTGCTCTTTGCAGTTGAAGTTGTGCTATGAGAATACAATACTCTATATGGCAAAGGTTCTCAACCTTCCTAATGCTGAGACCCTTTAATACAGTTCTTCATGTTGTGGTGACCTCCCAAACCATAAAATTATTTATTTTGCTACTTCATAACTGTAATTTTGCTACTGTTATGAATCATAATCTAAATATCTGATACTTCCAATGGTCTTATGTGACCTCTGTGAAAAGGTCAATCCACCCCCAGATCTGTGGGTCCTGATCCACAGACTGAGAACCACAGGTTGATGATCACTAAACATGATCTCTTTAACATGGCGTGGAGCCCAGCACATTTTCCAGTCATTGTATGCTTTCTGTTACAAAAGTAATCTAAGTGTTAATTATAAGCAAACAATGTATAAACATTTGGTGTTTAAAGATAATTGCTCACCTTTTTGCTAACCTCCAATATGTTTCACCTTCTCTGTGTGTACACAGAGGCATCCTCTAGAGCTACTAGGTAATGAACACACAGGAATACTATCATGGAACACATAAGAATGGTAACTGGTGATTCTCTGAAAAGACCATGCCAACGGCTTTTGGGTAAAACAGAGGCAAGTGTTGAATTGAGCGAGAATCTGATCTTGGTGGCATCTCAGTAGCATCTTAGAGAGGAACACCTGAAGCAAAATATGGACAGGGATTCAGAAGCTGGTTCAAGAGGAAATCATTCACTGTGGGGGAGGGGCACAAGTGAGGAGCTTGACTGGGGCTGAACAAGGGTCATGGCAACATTATTATCATGGGTAGAGTCAGGTAAAATTTAGAAGGAAGCCTAGAATAATAGTTAATACATGTGCCTTGAAGATAAGTGTGTCTATTAAGAAGGGACAATGAGGTTAACTGAATCAGCTACTGCTTTCAACTTAATAAAAAGACAATAAAATTATTTTAACTCATGTCATCTTTATCAATAATTTCTTCTTCTAGTAAAAAAAATGAAAATACAATGAGCTACATGGTTGTAGCTGGTTTTAGTTTTCATCGGTGTGAGACATGTGTGAATTTAAAACTTTAGTTTGACCATTGAGATCTGTTGCTTTAGATTGTTCCTCTTAATTCATGTTTTTCTTTGAGTTATGACATAATGACTTAGAAATGTCATCCCTACTGGGTAGCTTTCATAGTGCTGGAAAGTACAGTTCACGCTACTGGAAGAGAAAGGTGATCATCGAGTTTACCCAGCCGTGAGCCTCAAGAACTACAGCACTAACTGCTCCAACAAGACATGCCAATTTGTGTAACCAGGGCATGAATGTCATGGAAGCATCCATCCACTTTTTTATCAGATTTAAGTTCCGCTCCTCAAGATAAAACTCATACCTAGCACCATTATCAGGCCAAGGACCTATAGATGGATGAGTCAGAGACCCTTTGGCAGAGAATCTAATACTAGTATTCTGCTAAAAACCAAAAACACCAAAAAAAAAAAAAAAACCTATAGTATTCAGCAGACTTCTAACAGGTCATCATTATGGCCATTGAGTAATGTGTTTCTAAACTCTTATCAGAGAAGCCTCCATTTGCAGTAGATAGTGATTAGAACAGAGACCCACAACTAGACTAGATGCAGGAAATAAGAGACTGGGGGGATGCTCAGCCCCAAATCAAACAAATATGTCACTTCCTCCTCCAAAGGCTCTTGGCAAAAAAGACAGCAGAAAGAGTATGAACCAGAGGTAGTGAATGGGAACAAGGAACTGTGACTTTTGGAAACAGCAGGCCAGTTGCACGTATGAACTCACAGAAGTTGAGACAGCATGCACAAGACCTATGCAATCCCAAGCCAGACCAAATTCTAGTATGAAGAATGGAAGTGGGCCTGAAATCCTACTCTTGGTTGAGGTGCTAGTGGTCATTGATGGCTGCTGAGAGGCAGAATCCATTTTCGAGTATAGCTCCTTGTAAGTCAACCATGCTCTATATGTGGAAGACCACATATAGAATAATATTTGGCTGGCATAAATTTGTCTTAGCTGGATTATTTTTCAAGGGACACAATGTTGAGCAGGTAGAAAATGGTAGGATCTGGGAGGAATTGAAGGAAGTGGTGTGAGTATGATCAAAGCATGTTGTATGGAGTTATCAAAGATAATGGTGTATATATACATATATATACATACACACATCTATCTATCTATCTATCTATCTATCTATCTATCTATCTATCTATCTATCTATCTCCATCCATCCATCATCTACCTATCTCTACCATTATCTATCTTCTATCTATCATTATCTGCTTGTCTATCTGTCTGTCTATTTGTCTGTCTGACTATCATCTGTCTATCTATCCCTCTCCAAACAGCTTTACCACCTGGAGACCAAGCATTATGAGCCTATTAGATCCATTCTCTCTCAAACCACCACAGGCTATCACACTGAACTTGAAGCTTGCTCTGCAGCCAGGAAGCTTCAGTCTCCTGACTGAATTCTCTTGTCTCCACTCTCAACTCTGTTGAAGTGACAGCTACATACCTGGCTTCTTATGTGGGTGTTAGGGATTTGAATGCATATCTTCGGCCTTATTCTGTAAACCCTCTTATCCTCTGATTCATTTCCCGAATGCTGAATTAATTTATTATAGTTACTCTAACAAATTACCACAAACATCATGCTTGAAAGGATCAAAAAATTCTTAGATTTCTCGTTGTGGAAGTTAAGAGTCCAAAATTAGTTTCATGAGGCTAAAACCTGTTGTTAGCAAAGCCACTCCCAGAAGCCCTAGGGAAGAATCGATTTCTTTACCCTTTCACCTTCCAGAGGCTGCTTGGATTCTTTGGTTTACATCCATTCTTGGATTTCCAAAGAGGTCTTGGCTATCCCCAGCTTTTGCTTTCATCTCCCAGATGGTACCAGTTGTTTCTTCTCAGGGGAAAAAATAACAATCAACCAAACCAAAGCAATTCAAACCAAAAAAATCTTTTTTTTTTTTTTTTTTTTTTTTTTTTTTTACATTGGGTCCAGAATATGATCCAGGAAAATCTCTCAAAAAACTGTTTACTTGGCACACCTGCAAATTACCTTTTATCTTGGATGGTAGGTACATTCACAGGTTTTGGACATTAGAACATGGGCACCCAGGGGAAGGCTGTTCCTTTCATATCAAGGACTTTTATTCAAGAGATGTGCTCTCAAACTTTGAATGTAAACAAAATTGTTTTACCCATAATGATAGCCAGAGATAATTTAATATCATGAACAAAATTGCCAGTGAGATCCACGCTGCTCCTATATTCTGTTACCTGTGTGGGTCTATTGCAGGCTCTAGCATAGAAAACTCAGAATCAGGTAAGAAAAAAAAACAATAGAATAAGTGTGATATATAAAATAAATTTGTCACATTATCTGTAATAGAGAATAACTAGGATGGTGATCTCTGAGGGAGAAACTTGGAGAATTTAATGACACAAAAGACCCAAATACATAGATATCTGAGGGAAGAGCATGAGATTGAAAGGAAATGCACGTTTAGAGGTTGTAAGACAGTAGGGATCATGCCTAGCTCCATAGGGACAGCACTGGGTTTGCAGTAGAGATGTGGGCAGGAGTTATGGAACTCTTTTAAACTTAAGGAGGCATTCTAGTTATATTAGCTAAGGTTGGCAGTAGGCTACTGGAAGACTGAGGAGAACTGATAGCATTGTTTGGTGGTAGGAATAAAATATTATTCTGAAATTTCCTGCTTTGAGGAATGGAGTAAAGACAATGTTTACCAGATGAGATACAGAAAAATAAAGTGGATATTTTTGGGGGAAAGATATGAAGATTTGTGTTGACATGTTAACCTCATTAGGCTGTGAGTCCTCTCAATGTCTGTGTTCAGGGCACCTGAGTCAGCTGTATCGATCTGGGACACTGCTGTGTGCTGAGGTGTATTCTGTAGTCTGGATGCTGGTTAGAATTGGATGAGTTGATCTGAGGAAGGTATGAAATGATTTGAAAGGATGCAAGTAATAGTAACAGTACCAACCAGTGGACTCACTTTGTGCTGTGTCCTGCATTTCAATCTGTTCGTGGACTTAGTTCATCTTTCCAGCATTTCAGTGAGGTAGCTTGTGCTCTCAGCCCACTCTCATTTTGTTGTTGGGAATGGTTAGATAGATTAAGGATCGCTGCCAGACTTTATGCAACTAGCAAGTAATTAAAGTGGGAGGCACACTCAGGAACTCTGCTTCAAGATCCTAAGGATCTCAACTTTTGAGTGTATACAATGTAAGATTGTAGATACAATTGCCACTTTAATTCTTACAGACTCTATATTCTAATATGTCAAAACATCAGCTGGCATTCAGTTGGCAACAACTCCCTATGCCATGGTGACCAGCTTGTCTGAGTCTGGTGAGCCACTGTACCCAAATATACAAGATACATGGAACAGGCTTCTTGCTCATATACCAGCAGAAGAGGACCATGAAAACCCAGGATTCATTGTGGCTGTTCAAGTCTCAAGAAAGTTTCTTTGCTTGGGGTGGCAGAGACTCTCACACACACCACTTGTTCTCACTGGTATCCAAGGAACTCCAGAAAAGCAGAATGCTCTGGATTCATACTCTGGAGTCATGTGACTCATGGGCTAAAATTTAGAAGGGAAATTCCTAGGGGCACCAGAACAGTGCCATGGCAGTTCTTGCCAGTCCTTCCCTGTACATGTGCCACATTCTGCAGTTATCCTTGAGAACTACTAAAGACTTCATCAGTCCAAAGGCAACCTCAGGAGCTTTCCTATACCAACAGGCAGACTTAGCAAAGGACCAGCTCCACTAACAGAGTCTTTCTTTCCAATGAGCACTATGCTTTTGAGAACTGTTATTGTATTCGTCTATTTTTTGACAATTGCATACATGCATACAATGTGCTTTGTCATCTCTACTCCTCTCCAGACTTCAAGTGAGTCAAGTTAGTGCTGCCAGTAGGCATGGAGGTATAGGGACATCCACAGAGTATAGGCAACTAGAGCAGATACTTTAAAACTGGGAAAAACTCTTTGACCACCAGGGGTCAACAGCTTCCAATAGCTCTCAGCTATGGAGCTATAGGTTTTTGGCCAGGTTGACAATACCAGTAGCTTCCTGTGAAGAAAAGTTGCCTCCTAAGATGGTGGAACTTAATCTCATCATAAAACTGTTGGTTACCCATTTTTTCATGTTCTAGAATCACTGCTCTTGCCACACTATTGGAGCAAATTTTAATAAAAAACATTTTGCAAATGTTTCTCTTAAATAGGTCTCTCGGCAACACCTAAGAATTACTCAACAAACAATACTGTGAAAAAAATCAGCTCATGACAAACAGCCAGAATAGCTTTGAAAGTATAAAGTGTTTAGAATTGATTTTAGGATGAATCACACACTTAATAATTGCACTCAATTATTCACAAATGCAAAGGAGTTAGAGTTTTTTTTTTTTTTAAACCTGACATCAAAATTAAGTGAATACAATTTGTGAATCATGCTTACACTGTGTTCTCCTATAACATCAACTTTTTGCTTTTTGGTGAAGATTCAACCCCAAGATACAGTAAAGGGAAATTTTCCACTCATGCCTTCTTTGTCAGTATCACGGTGACATTTTCAGAGCACAGTGGTGATGTGCAGTGTTCTTATTTCATTGTGTGGGAAGTAACAGTTTGCTTCAGTTAACTGACAAACAATTGTGTGTCTGAGATAATCTTGAAGTCTGTAGATGAGTCAAAGGATCATATTCAGAGCTGCCACCCAGAAACCTTGGAGAAGTATGCATCTCCCAAATCTAACATGAATGTGTGCATTCATGCAGATACATGAAAGCTGACTCTCCCTCAGTATGAACATGAATAATAGTTGGACAGTCATTTGCCAACCACTACATGTGTAATGTGTGAGAAAGACTGGGTGACAATGGTGAGTTAGAAGGCAAATGAGCACTGCTTATAAGAAACTCTCGAAGTAGCAGGCAAAGCATAAAATCACTAGTATAAAATAAAGTGTATCAGGGAGAACGTGAAGGGTTATAGCAGCAGAGTAGTCAAGGGATTTTGCTGTTTGGTTTTGATGGTCTGACTTTGAATCTTACACAGGCTCTTGACCATACACTTAAAACTTATTTCAAGTGTTAGCATTAGTCAGAAGGTTTAACTTCCATTTTGGTTCTCTGGACTGACCAAGAATAAGGTAGAGGACCTTCCTTCCTTCCTTCCTTCCTTCCTTCCTTCCTTCCTTCCTTCCTTCCTTCCTTCCTTCCTTCCTTCCTTCCTTCCTTCTTTCCTTCCTATCTATCTATCTATCTATCTATCTATCTATCTATCTATCTATCTATCTATCATCTAGTCACTTTATATAGTCACTGCTTACTGTCCCCCTCCTGGTACATTCTCCCATAATTCTTCCTCCTCCCTTCTTATCTGAGTGGGTAGGGCTCCTATAGGTATCCCTCTATCCTGCTACATCAAGTCTCTTCGGGACTAGGTGCATCCTCTCCCAGTTGAAGCCAGATAGGGCAGCCCAGCTAGAAGAACATATCCCATGTTCAGATAACAATTTTTGGGATATACCCTGCTTCACCTGTTCTGGACCCACATGAAAACCAAGCTGCACATTTGCTACATGTGTGTGGGGAGACCTAGGTCCAGCCTGTGTATGTTCTTTGGTTGGTAGCTCAGTCTCTGAGAACCCCAAGGGTCCAGGTTAGTTGACTCTGTTTGTCTTCCTGTAGAGTTCCTATCTCCTTTGGGGCCCACAATCTTTCCCCATGTTCTTCCATAAGAGTCCCCAAACTCTATCCACTGTTTGGCTGTGGGTGTCTGTATCTGAGTCAGCTGCTGTGTGAAGCCTCTCAGAGGATAGCCATGTTAGAAGATGGAGGAAATGTCAACAATATTAAGTATAACTCAGTAGCAGAAGTCCTGTTGGACCAAAGGAATCCTTCCCTTCTAATGAGCTCTACATCTTTATGCTTGATGTTTCTCAGATGCTAGAAAGCAGCTTAAGAGGAGACACTTCTACATCTTGAGATACAGACAACAATATTCAGACCTGGAATTGAATATTGTTTTGCTTTCAGAGTTTCCTTTGGCCAATTACCAAGCCTCAGAGAGATGCTAATTTTAAACTCTTCAAAAGTGAGTTGAGCAGGCAGACAGAGGAAAACATCCTGAAGCAGGCATTGGGAGGTGTACTTATTAATTAGTTTGCATCTATTGGGTGCTGCTACCTTTGAGGTGTTTTGCTAAGAACCATAGATGATAAACATTAGTAGTCAGAATAATGCCCCTGCCTCAATTTCTATATCCCAGTCCCTGGAAGCACTGAACATGTTAGGCAATACAACAAAAGATGAAGGTGTTGATGAGATAAAAGTTATCAAGCAGCTGATTCTTCAATGGTGAAGTTAGCCAGAGGTATCCAGGTGGGTCCTGCAAGGGCGCTTGTCATAGGGAGAAGGATTGCCTGGTAGAAAGAGAACTGGGGCCAAGAGCCAAAGAATGCAGTGTCTCGAAACAGGAAAAGGGGAGGAAAGCAATTCTCCTTTGGATCCCCCAGAAGGCAGTACAATTCTGTTCATGTGTAGCTGAGCTCCCTGAGATTGACTTGGTGGCCTTCACTCCCAGAGTTGTAAGGTAAACTTTGCTGTTTTAGGTTTGTGCCACTTTGTTTAAATAGCAATGGAAAACTCGTATAGTTTAGAAGAAAGTTCTTGCCCCCACTGGAACGATGAGTGTGAGTCATGGAGGCCCATAGAGGGCACATGATTGACAGTCATATTCAATTCTAAACAAGGTTATCACTGGAGAAAATAAGCTTGTAGACAGAATCAAATACCTTCTCTGTTGGGCAAGGGAGGTATTTTTTGCTTTCCATGATGTTGTGGGTGTCTGAATAGAGGGGCCAATATGCCAAGTGGATTTCTCAATACAGCCTGGGATTTTACTCCAAACTAATAAATCAGCAGGGCCTATGAAAACTTGAAAAGCTGAAGATGAGGTTATAGCCACAAGTTAAAAGATTTTGAGTTGATTCTAGTTTGATATATCATCTTATAAATTTATATACAAACTTAGCAACAGCCCTTCTTCAGCTCACGGCTCTCTCCAACCAGAGACTATGCATCACTGGTCTCTTCTTGGATATACTAAACAACCCATTTCACTTCCTGGCTTTCCCCCTCGCCCGGGCATCTGTCCCAGTGTTTTCTTATTCATAATGGCGCCGCCCGCTATATTTTAATTCACCGGGATAAAAGTCTTGAAATATTCAGTGGTTCTTCACTTTCTCTTATACTCAACATCAAATACTCTCACACCTCACATCAAATCTACAAGAGTAGTGAGCTTCCTCTTTTGTACATTTGCAGAATTTCATCACCTCTCCTCACTTGCCCTGCAAGATTTCCACCCAAGTCACTCTTGCCTTAATAAAGTGCTCTCCCAGCTGGTACCCTCTGCCAATTACAGTTTGTCCTTGATTTTTAAAAAAATAAATTACGTTTATTTATCTCATGCAATTGAACACATGTCAAGGCCAAAGGTCAGTTTTGGAAGTTGGTCTTCTTTCACTAAGTGGGTCTGGGAATTGAACTCAGGTCATGAGGCTTGGCAGCAGGTAGCTTTATCCACGGAGCCATCTTGTGAATACTCTATTATCTGGTCTTAACATAGTATATAGCAATAGTCTTTCAACATGTAAATAACCCAACTGGTCAAGTCACTGGTCAAGGACTCGAAATGATATTAAAACCCAAATTCTTCTATATATTCTCAGGGGCAATAAAAACATATGTCTGTACAATACTTCATAAGAATGGTTATAGTCTTTCTGAAAACTGTTAGAAACATGGTGGGTTACAGGAAATAATTTAAGTGGAGCTTTTAGAGGAAGGAACATGCATGCTAGGACAACATCATATTCTTAAGGGCCTTCAGCCCATGTTGGAAATTTTTCCATTAAATGCAAGAGCATTGAATCCACTGGGGTACCAGAATAGGGCTGACAAATTCAGATCTTTCACTTTAGCAGATGCTTCCTACCCATTCTAAAGGCCATATTAGTTAGATAGAGAGACTTAAGACAGGGGTGTAACAATAAGAGTGTTCACTAAGCTGGATAGTATTAGATAACTAGATATTCTGATTGACTGAACAATGAACCTAAAGGAAGGGGGAGGATATGCCAGGAGGGATTCAAACTGTGACCACCCACAGTGAATAGTGATACAGAAACGAGGCCTGAAGTCAGTGGAACATTTGGGAAGAGTTGGACGAGTTTTCTAAATATAGAAAACAGGACACATTTTAAATAAATAATAAAAACCAAAGATCAGTTTAAGAATAGCTGTCATTTCAATTTAAATGTGATTTAATATTTTGTTGGTCTGTATGAAGTTCACAGTAGCTTATAGATATGGACCATTTCATATAGTTCAGATTAATAATACATTCACAAAGGAAAACTAGAAATACACTTAGCTAGCAGAGAAGTATGTGGAGTTAGATTGGAGTGTTAGAGGGTGAGCTGCAAAGTTAGTAGCAGATAATGGGCATGGGGATCTTTGGCACTGGGGTCTCAGTTGCTGTTAGTGGCAGGTCTAGGGTCAGCAGTGACAGGGAACGACATGCTTTGGGATAAATTCTTATATCCATTCTATCATTTAGTCCTTATTAATCCACGTGGGCTACTTTATATACATGAATATGTGTTTGTGGGTGGGTATGTGTATGTGAGCGAGCCTGTGGACATTTCCTCTATCTCTCTCCACCTTGGTTTTTGACACTGAAGACGAAAGTCATGGATTGTGTAGGCTGGCTGACCAGTGAACTCCCGGAATCCCTGTGTGTTCAGTTTCCCTTGGACTTAGAGCTATAGACACCTACAACTATGTCGAACTTTTGATATGGATTATGAGAATCCAAACATGGAATCTCATGCTTGTGTGACTGAGCAATCTCCAGCCCATTATAAAACAAAACAAAGCAATTTTGCATATAAAAATGGAGAAAAGATATCCTTCCAACATTTGTTATTAACAGATACCAATACTACCTCTTAGCATAAAAATGTCCTCTTTTCACAGACAAGTTCTTCAAGCTCTTAAATTTTAAACAACACACTCATGATCGTACAACTCATTAATGAAAATCTGAGGGCTGCAGCCTGGGCTTTCTCATCATCTTATAAATCCTACCAGTGCTCATGTGAAGCAGACCCTTGGAGGATTAACAGCCTGAAACCTGCTGTGATGCTCCTTGAGAAATAATTTTTTTCCTTGCAGCTTTTCTTCAGTAATTTGCTCAATGAAATTCAGCACTCAGATCAATCATCCCTCCACTAAGCCTTTTTAATAGTTTGGAGATTGTAGCAGGTGGAAACAGCATGCTGGTGATTTACTTGAGCATTTCCATTGCACAGTCTTATTTGGAACTGGTTAAGCTCAATCTTAGGGGACCTGAGAGCTCTTCTATTAATGTCAAGCTAGTTAGAAAATTTTGAAGTAGCTTTACATCTGTTTCATTAATGCATAAAACATAAAATCTGAATTTTGATGTAAGAAACTCTCTGAATAAGTTACTTCTGCAGATTCTATATGCACGACAGTGCATATATGTACATGCATGCACCAGTGGTCCTACGTTTCCTCTTCCTTAAACTGATGATATTTTGCTACATTGATGGCTTGTCTCAAACTCATGATCTCAAATTATCTTCCTGCATTTAGTCTCATGAGTATAGTATGCGCTTTTAAGAAATGAATTCATAATGAACTTGGTGGGGGGTGGGCGTTGTCTTCTATTCTCTCAAGTTAAGGCAATAGTAGAGGATGGGCCGCAGGAGGCACTGAGTTCAGTAGTGTCTAAGAGGTGGTCTTGTGAGCACTGAGATTTCTCCTTTTGTTCATAGTGATCCATCAGGTATGCCTTCCTTCTCCCAGTTAGCAATGGCAATGATGTTAAAGGGGAATGGTTGTCAGTGAGGAGCTTACCAGACAAGCATGAGTAGCTGACTATAACAGATCATTGCTGCCCACATAAAATGCTGATTCTCTGTGAGCATCCTCCTGCAATCTAAGCACTAGAGGTGGAATCAAGAGGGTCAGAAATTCAAGGTTATACTTAGCCATATAGTGAGTTCAAGGACAGTCTGGGGAATACATGAGACTCTGTTTCAAAAGACTTAGAATAAAGAGAGGAGTAAGGAAAAGGAGAAAGAAGAAACAGCAAATGAACAAGACTGGCTGGACACATTTCAAAACTATTGTTTTATTTGCTACAAAAGCAAGCCTCTAAGGTCTTAATCAACATTCTGCAATGCCCTGGATTATTTCTCTAGTACCTAAGAGTTCATAAGTGCCCCCCCAAACTCAGCAGTTGGCCTTTTTATGTTCTAAAATTTTGAGGTAACCAATTAGTGCTGCTGGTTTCCTAGCGCTGCTGTACCTAACACAACATAAATTTATTATTTTATAATTACAAATGTAAGAAATTTAAGATTAGTATCATGGGACAAAGTCAAGGCGCTGCAAATCTGTGTTTCCTTGTGGAGCATTGGGAGGAAAGGTCATATTCACCTCTTCCAGCTGTTAGGCGCTGCCTGCACTTCCTGGCTTATGGCCTCCTTTCAACAGAGCCTTTAATCTGGTATCTGCTTTTGTTGTTAAATCTCCTTCTCTAACTTTGAGCCTCCTGCATTTTGTCCTTAAAAAGATCCTTGGAATTACATTGGCCCTGCCTGTATAACTCAGGATAACCTTTCTACTGTAGAATCCTTAATTAAGTTACAGCAACAAAGCTGCATAAACCATAAAAGGCATTGTGATACAGCTTCAGGGGTCCAGAATGTGGATGTCTTTAGGAGAGATTGTGATATACTTTCATGCTCTGCCAGGGGGTACCGCCCATATGGTCACTTTCTTCACTATGAGCCTGTCTTGTTACATGGAACCATTCAAGCTTGATGTAGCCCGACTATATATATATATATATATATATATATATATATATATATATATATTGAGAGAGATCCTTAATCTGTGATACAACTTTACTCAGCAAAACCTGGCTAAGCGATCTCTTAATACTTAAGTACAAGCAGCAGGCTCCCTCTCTGTCATTGACTCTGCCTGCCCTCAGGGGCATTCTACAAAGCCGTTGATTGTGCAGTATAGTAGATGTGTGTGTGTGTGTGTGTGTGTGTGTGTGTGCACTCATGTATACATGCATTTGTGACTTTTTTCTCATGATATACATCCCTACTCCATTCTAATGGTTTCTTTTAGAGTTTCCTGATCTAGAACTGAGGTGAAGGAGAAGATAAGGAGAAGGTTGTACTTTTGCATCTGTTTCTGGGAGATTTTCATTCTTTCTCTAAACCATTGCAGTCAGGTAGGTCTATGACAAGGAGAACAAACTGTGTGGGTTATAAACAACTATCAGGTTCTCTTAGTCATTGTTTAATCAAGGCTTCATCTCTGGTTCTCAGATGATGCTCCCTGGTTTCTATGGCTACCACTTAATGCTAGTGCACTTGGAACTGGGTCTCACAATGTGAGGTTTGTGGTGGCATAATGATTCAGCCACAGAACTCTTCACATTTTAAGAATATCTATCAAAAAGGTTGCCCAAACTTAAAAAAATCTTTATACCCAATTCTGCAATAGTGTGGTGGTTTGAATATGTTTGGCCTAGGGAGTGGCACTATTAGGAGCTGTTGCCTTGTTGGAATAGGCATGGCCTGGTTGGGGGAAGTCTGTCACTATGGGGCTGAGCTTACAGACCTTTCGCCTAGACATGTGGGAGCCAATCTTATCCTATTTGCTTTCTGAACAAGATATAGAACTCTCAGTTCCTCCAATGGCATGCCTGCCTGGATGTTGCCATGTTTCACCCCATGATTATAATGAACTGAACCTCAGAACCAATAAAGCTAGCCCCAATTAAGTGTTTTCATTTTTAAGAGTTGCCTTGGTCATGTTGTCTGTTCACAGCAGTAAAAGCCAAACTAAGACAAGGAGTAAGTAAAAATATAAACTATGCAGGTTGTGGGATTGATTGCTATCTATTTGGTCTCAGACTCCAATTGATATGCTGAGATTTTCGGCATCTCTCTATATTGGTACAGGTACAGGATCAGCATTATCACACAATAGGAAGGACATAGAGAGATCTCAGAGTTCTTTAATAGTGGACGCAAAAGTCCTGTGTCCAACCCTTGAAAGTTCCCCCATCCAAAGCCTCTGTGGCAGTTGTGCCAGGTACACCAACTCACAAAACGGGAGAAAAATATCTGCTAACTACACATTTGACTAAAGCGTTTGATCTCAATTAGTGAACAGGGGGACAGTCTTTCAAAAATGGATCATTTTTGTAGTGTGTGCACAGTTCACAGTTGTTTGTATGACCATTGCAACAAAACTACTCCCTCATGTAAGGCTTGGGGAACATTGTGGAAGAGAGGTAGAAAGACTTTAAGAACCCAAGGATCAGGAAGTTTGCTATAAGATTGTGTCTTCTTGGAATGTAGGAGAGTATAACCACACTTATAAACCATGTCTCAGTTAGGATTTCCCTTGCGGTAAAAAGACACCATAACCAAGACAACTCTTCTAAAGGAAAACATTTAACTGGGGCTGGCTTTCAGTTTCAGAGGTTTAATCCATTATGATCATGACAGGGCACATGGCAGTGTGTAGGCAGACATAATGCTGGAGAAGACACTGAGAGTTCTACACATTCATCCACAGTCAAGAGAAGGAGACTGTGAGCTACACTAGGCATAGCTTGAGTATATGAGGCCTCAAAGTGTGTCTCCACATTGAGATGCTTCCTCCAACAAGGCCACACCTTCTTTGTGCTAAGCATTCAAACACCTGAGTTTGTGGGTTCCATCCCCATTCAAACCACCAGAATTTATATAGTATCACCAACATGACTGCCTACATCTGAGCTGAACAAGGACAATGACCGACAATAGACATCCTAATACAAAGCTCTGTTTATAAAGCTCTGTTACCCATTCATACTTTTAAACTTTTCTTTTTTACATTTAATATGTGATTGATATATGTGTAGGTATATGAATGCTATGGAATGTATGTAATGAGAGGTCAGAGTACAACTTTCAGAAGTCAATTCCTTCCTTCACCATGTGGAATTTGGGTATAGGATTTGAGAAGCACCTTTACCTGATAGGATATGTTGGCTGCCAATTTTCTGTATCTATCGGAAGCTAGAAAACTACCTTCTGAATTTTAAGATTGGTCATGATCACAACTTTAAACTAATGTATATCATTCTATTGAAGATGTCAATAGACTCTAGGTACCATAGAAATTTGATGCACATTGTCATTAATAAAAATAGTTATTAAAATTATATCTTCGCTTAGTTCTCCCACAAAAGTTAATTCTCTATAATAGATTTATGCTTAAGGCAACATATTATAATATTTCTCTGTGACACAAATAGATATATGAGAATAATAATTATTTTGGAATAGCCTGTCTTCAACAGTTAAATTATAGGGTTAGGGAGATGTCTTTTCATGATAAATTTGGTTGGTATACAGAAATTTTATCACAATTCCACACTCACCATTACTTCAATGAGGTCATTCTTCAACACTAAGCTTGGTTTCAATGACTTCTTAATACACAAAACAAGTATCTTCTCTTCCAATTCCATCAAAAACAAAGGATTGTAACCATTTCTATGCAATAGCGCTTAAAAAGTCATTTACTAGACCATTTTTACATGGCTACTAAAAATTGACTTTTTACTGGAAAAATTTTCTCTGAAGAGTAATTTTTGATGGATAGAAGATGCATTTCTGGTTATGGAAAATAAAAATGTTTTATAAAGTACAGCTGTGGGTGGGACATTTTACTACTGAAACTCATACCCAGATCAACAATTATCAGGGTGTTTTCAGCACCGCACAGATTTCATACATCTTCCCTTTTGCCCCCTCCCTGTTCCCCATCTCCACTTTGCCCATTTTTTGTGATTAGCATATAGATAATCATATAGTGAACATTCCTTAATTCAGTATCAATTTACTGAGATTGAGATTAGGGAAGTTATCTCATATCGTTGCAAATTGTGTCAAGTGTTTGCTTTTGTTTGTTCTGTAGTTGACTGGCATTTGGTTAGTTTTACAACAAGGGACTCTCATGAGCAGTGTAATCAAACTTTCTGGTACATATGTTGGAAAATTTAGAATTTCTGGGACCATAGGCTATTTAATAGTTCATAGTACCAAACAGTTTTTCAAAAGAACAACTAATTTATGGATTTATCAATAATAAATGAGCTTTATGGATGCTATACATATTTGCCTACACCTATATCATTTGTTCCTTTTAATCAGATTCTTAAGTGCATTTATGTGCTACCCTGTTTTTTTTAAATTTGCACCCAACACCTACATGATAACTCCAGTTCCAGGGGATCATGTAGTAAATAAAAATGTAAAGAATTCAGGTGTGAGGCTTCTTCCCTACCTTAGACCATTTATGTTCCTGGATGAAACACACACACACACACACACACACACACAGCTTTATATTTTTAAATATGCCTTAGTCAGCATAATAGCCTGGCAGCTGCCTACCTTTTATGCTGTTAGCATCTACTTTCAATAATCCCAATTATCATGTACTATTTTCTATGTTCCAATCTTAACCCAGTTGGGCCACCCTCTGGGCCGTGTTCTCTTAGCCTTTAGCTCATGGTGGCTCTCCTTCTCCCTCCTGTAAGTCCCTCTTCCATGGCAGCTCCTGATCTCTCTTTCTCCTATTCATGGTTCTTTCTCTCTCTAAACCTGTGAAACTTCCCCCTTAATCCTATCTATGTCTCTTCTACCCAGCTGTCTGCTGTTGGCATTTTTTTCACCAATCAGAAGGTCTTGGGGACGAGCACTTAGCATTACAATAGACAGTAAAAGGTAAAAGCTCACCCGTCTTAGACTAATGAAATGAATTATTACTTCAGATGTTTATTAGTCATTTGTTGTCTTTCTTTTGTGAAATGTTTGTTGCTTTTCCTCATTTACTCTAATGCTTTTCATTTGGTTTTGAATAATAGTTTCTATCAATAACTATTATCTTCTCTAAAATCTAAGAGAAGAAATTCTAAAGCCATAGAGTCAAATGTAGGGAAAAGAATACAGAACTGTTCTGAAAGGGATTTCAGGCACTCATAAAACCATGTTGGCCACTTCACTGATGCTGAATCCAAGCTGATCAGACCCTTAAGTTCAAGCTGTTGAA
This sequence comes from Apodemus sylvaticus, assembly GCF_947179515.1. NCBI lineage: Eukaryota > Metazoa > Chordata > Mammalia > Rodentia > Muridae > Apodemus > Apodemus sylvaticus. Next base: position 49,568,900 of record NC_067487.1, read on the forward strand.
AGTTTTAATTTAAAATACCTTTAAGATATATCATTTCATTTCTTCTGCTCAAATCCTCAGTTCATAAGAAATGAATGACTGAGCACAGTGTAAGGTGTAGTCAAAATATACTTTCCCCAACATGTATATTCAAGTGAAACAATATTTCTTTAGTTGACAGTTTTGTAGGTGGGAGAAGGGGTATAATAAAGAAGGAAAGCAAGGGAGGCAAACCTTGGCAACAGGCGCATTCCCATGAGGAACAATTTAAGAAAAAAAAAGTCAATATGAGAATTTGCCACCGCTGTTCTAAACATAGTTCTGTAAACATTTTATACTCTAAAAATACCTCTGAAATACTTAAGATATTTACTAGCTTAAAAATAACTCTTTCTTCACATTATTTGTAAAGTTTTAAGTACCTCTTGGGTGCTTTGAATTTCTGAAACCTCTATACTGTAGTATATGTCAGGAATGGGGAAGGTCAGAGGTCCTAAGAGGAAGAATGGAACCCGTGTTGCAACTTGCATGCACTACACACTCCAGAGGACACTCTTGGGCACTACAGTGATAGAGCTAAGGACATTGCAGCGTACAAGTGTCTACAAATGAAGTGGAATCTTTTTCTTCCTCATTCTACAGCCCATTTTGCATTGACTTTTCTGGTAGCTGCCCAGACTTTTGATGGTGATCACTAAATGGACCATGATAGCACTTCTTTTTGATCACTGTGTCTTTGCTTCATCAAGGATCATTCAACTGAAAGTTTCATTTTAATGGGACTGGAAGTTATCGCTTTCTACAAATGAAAATCCACAGAGTCCATAAAGCAGTGAGGGCCCAGCACAGATTGCTCAGAGGCACATCCTGGGCCTCATGTTCTGGGCCACATCTTGGGGTTCATATTCAGTTTGTAACTGAAAACTGGATTTGGCAATTACCAACATGAAATTATATCAAAGAAACCCCAGCTCTTCAGTGTTTTTATCCTGTGCCTGGTGAGGCAGGCAGAGTCTATGACCCAACACATGTTAGGTCAGTGCCCTGGGGTTTAGCTTACCTTTTCACAGAAAGCAGAAGTGAGCAGATCTTGGTTGATTGGGCGGCGCTATTTTCCATGAACTGTACTCAGGAAAGAAGTTGGGGAGAAAAGGTGATTTTTAACTTCTTGGCTTTGTCAAAAAAAAATTTCCTCATTTGTTTAGACTCTCAATTCTGAAAGTTGAAAATTGTTACAGGCAAGAGAAATAGGTTTTAGATGTACAAAGATGACCTTGAAACTAAAGATGAAAACGAGAAATAAGACAATAAAGCTTTAAGAGCAGTTATTTTATGAAGTTATCAAGAAGACAATACAGACTTTTTTTACCCTACGATCAGTTTTTCCATAGTAATACTTTACCTAGCGTGATGAACTCATTACCGATAGTTAATGCATATTGATTTGGTTTTATTAACTAAGGCCTGTTGTTTATTATGATTTTCCACATTCCCCAGGATATAAAAAGGTTCCGGGAGCCCATGCATATTGCTTCATTATATTTAGTGATTATCTTTTCTTTGGTCCTTCTGGTTTTCACAGTGTCTCCGTACCATGTGTTCTTTAAGAGTTTCAAGAATCAAGTATTGTGTTAAGTATTCTTAAGTGGGATTTGTTTGATGTTTTCTTATGATTATGCCAGAGTTGTATGATTTTAGGAGAAAGGTCATCTGAGTAAGGTATGGTACTCATCATGGGATACACATATAGCATACTGTCATGTATCAGTCTGGATGATCTTAACCTCAGCTATCTAGTGATAAGTTTTGCCATTTTTCTTCACTGCTACCAGCAGGGCTGGATTAAGACCTCTGAAAATCCTAATGTATTAAAAGGGACACAAATCGCATAGTCTTCTCATATTTATATATAAATTTACACATGTATGTATATATATATGTATATACATTATATCTATTGATTATATATTTATGTAATGTGTAATATATGTGTATGTATATTTACAAAATTTAAAAGTAAGGTTTGTTTTTTCCAAAGATGATGATGTGATTTATTCTTGTGATTTTTTTGAAGTTATGAAAGTTTTCCTAAAGCAATTTTAATGTTTTCCTTTGTTGCTGTTTTAAGGACATGCCTATCTGTCCTCAAAGTAACTAACCAACAAAAGGCCTTTGGAAGTGGTCTTACTCTTCAACCCACTTGTAACTTTTTCTTACCTTCTCTCTTAGCCCCTTTCTGTCAGATATAATAAGTATTTTCCCCTCCACATAATGGGTGGAAATGCCAGGATTCCTCGTCTTGAAATTAGTCTAATTTTCTCAAGATATTTATTTAGTTATGAGGGTCTTAAAGCAATTGAAAAGTTGAAATGGAAAAATAAAGAGTATACAAAGAGTAATAGTTTACCTTTTCCCTCAGGGAATATCTACTTCTCAGGAAGCTCTAAACTCAAGGCAAATGTAGAAATCATTGCTCTCAGGGGCTGTGCCACGCCAGTGAGATGTGACTGGGGACTTGGCAGCCTTGTAGAAACTTTCCAAATCCCATTTCTATCTTCTCCATTTGACCTTGTTGAATTGGGGCCTGGATTAAAGGGATGGCAGACATGAGTTGAGTTTCTCCCCATGTGGGGGAGTTAGGCTGAGCCTTATGAACTCAGGACAAATGACTAAAGCCACACTGCTAGCAGAAATGTAACCATGACTGTCATCCTGCTCACCGGCCTAGGGTTGGCTTGACTCCTATGCTGGACCACTGCAGCTCATTTTGTCATGTACAGCTTTCTTATATCAATCTGATTCATGTAAAATCCTTGTACAGTATGAACTATTGGGTAAAAGAAAGAACAATTTTCTTATCTCCCCTGAAGTACTCTGTTTTCATGTGTGTATATGAAGGGGAATTTAATAAGAAAAAACAGCTAAGACATAGAATGGGACGCAGTGTCTCTTGTTCTAAGGTTAATCCTCGAGAAAGTCAAGGTTAACTACTTAAGGAGTGACATTGTTAGCTTAATTTTAACATTCATCTATAAATCTTGCAGAAGAAGATGCCAGTAGAGTTAACACCTCTTCATTCCTGACTTTTTATACAATACAAGTGCATATAAAATAGCAGTAATGAAACATCTACTGTTAGGTGGGTAGCACTTAGAGCCATTAGGGAATGAGTCTACCTTCTTTAGTAATTCTCGCACTTAAGCCCATATGTAGTGTTATCCATACCAGACATTTACATTGTTTCCTATTGGATAAGACTTTCATTATATTCTCTTTTAATGAAACCAGCTAGCTAGTCCTAATTTACAAAACACTAAGCAGGAAAACAGATTAACCTGAGTATTATATTACTATCAGCAAATTTTTGGACATATTGAACATTTGGTGGGAAAAAGAGAGAACACTTTTGAAAGTCAAGGTTGAAGTTTATAGTTCACTCACTGATTTTTATAAATTTCACCATACACATTTGCTACCTAATCATTATTCTCTGTTAGAAAACTAGAGTCTCTCTCTATACTCATTTAAGAAAAGTAGTTAATTTATTCAAAACTCTGCACCCATATGTACTTAGTTGCCTCCTAAGCATTCCAACAGCTATTTTCAATCTCCTTTCTTGTTAACAGAACCTCCATTTTGTTCAGAATAATAATTACAAATTTCAGATCAATGTATGCTACTCATGAAGTCCTTTTCTCTTTTTAACGAGCTTTCTTGACAGAATTCAAAGTACTTGGACTTCATTATAGAAACTGAAAAGATTATTCTGGTAAAATCTGGAGATCTTCAGTTTCTGGAGAAGGCTGGCTTTTCAGATGACCAGTTGTACATCTGGTACCCTGTCTCCCTGCTTCTCCCTCTTTGGAATAAATGTGATGGCCAGATGCTATAGCGTGCATCTTCTGATCATGAATACACATGAAACAGAAGAATAAAAGGAGTAACTTCCATACAATCATCACTGACTTTTCCATAGCACCTGTCTTCAGGCTTCCTCTTACATATCCCATTACATTTACGACACTCCCCCATTTTGGAATTCCAGCATCTCTACAGTTATGACTATGTTAGTGGTTTAGGAAGAGTGGCAGAATGATGTTCTATCAACCCTAGAGCCTAAAGAATAAGATGACGAGCCGGTGACATAGTCTTAACAGCACTCTGAAAGGGGTTGCTGCTGCTTTCCAAACTGGCTGCAGTGCACAGTACCACAGATACTTTAAAAAGTATTTCAAGGAATGTGGCACTATTTATGTCCTTGTTGTCATGGAGATCAATTTGCATGGGAAACTCATTGGTAGTTTTGAGTTGAAAATGAGCCAGAAGAGTTGAATTTGAAGAATAGTAGACATAACCAGTTAAAAGAAAACTGTAAGTGTACATAGAAGTGATATGAGATGAAGTCATCCCAAATGCATTTATATATTATAAATATTATGTGTAACATGAGAACACTTTTTATAGCCCCTTGGTGGCATGTTTCTTTCTTTGGGGACATAGCAGAATGATTACTCTTACAGCTGATTTTCCATCCATCCTCACACAGTGTGGTGGATTATAGAACCTTCTATTTGGTTAAGCCATTCCTTGTTAGAAACCTTTTGGAGCTGAGCTAATTCCCACCATATACACGGAAATGCTAAACTCTGGTTCTACAAGCTGCAAATGCAAGTATGTTAATCATCTTCTACTGTCATGGTAAAGATTCCACTTAGTATGGCCTTTTAGGGGCTGGTCATTGAAATACTGCCTTTAAATACCTGACTTAAGTCTATTGTATATTATCTACTAAGTTATAAAACTCTCTCTCTCTCTCTCTCTCTCTCTCTCTCTCTCTCTCGGCATCAGTTTACTTCTCCCATCAGACTTGAGCATTCTGACAGACATAAGCTCACATAGTAACATTCCTGCTGCAGCTATTAGGTTGTTGAGCATGGTCTTGAACGTATGTTATTGATCTCTCTGGCTCAATCCTTTGGTTTTTGCTGAAGTACTGGCTTTCAAAGCCCCCAGCCCGAATACAAGAGGTTATGGGATTTCTCAGTTGAACCCAAAGCTCAGAATAAGTCTTTTTGGATAGCTGTGTATATCCTATTGGTTCTGCTGTTGTTGAGAGCCCTGGCTAAAATAAGCTCCCAACCAGATTTTACGATGTGAGTAAATCAGTCCTCTCCCAGAATGACGGCTAGATATTTTTACTAGATGTGTTCTCAATGCAGGGAATAACGTGTTCCCAGTAGAATTTACTATCTTTTCATCTTGCAAAAAGCTTTTCTTACTCAGAAAGACTTGTCAAGGTTTTTGTTGTTAGTTATTTTATGGTTGTTGCTCTTTATAACTACCATCTATGATTACTGAAGTTTCCATAACTGTTTGGAACTAATTCTACCAGAGTGAGTACAGACATTCCTATTAGATGCACACCTTTTGCTGCCCCAAATAATGCTCTTTTAGGAGAACTGTCTAATTCTTTGTCTTACAACAACTATTTCGTACTCTCTAGCTTTGTGTATTTGTTATTTTATGATTATTATTACTTTTTATTATTTGGTGTTGACTTCCCTTTTACTTAGGGGCTTAACTCCAATGTTGTCTGTGTACCATTATACTCAATGAAGGGAAGATATGCATACTTACTACACATACTAAATGTATGTGTAGATTGCAGTCACATACTACTTATATTGACTCAAAATGGTACCTGAACTTGATATCCTTGGTGTCAGTTGTCTGGTAACTAAAATACTTGTGGAGACTTAGTATAGTGTCCACACTGATCAGCTTTTTTGAGGCTTGTTCTCAAAATGGGAGGCCATACTCCCATTTCAAGTAGTTTCTAAATCACCATTTCTCATTTCACTTTCATCATATTTGTGAAAGAATTCACAAAAAGAACTTGGGTCTACTGGGCCAGTCATCACAATAGCACATCTTCCCTGTTTTTGCAGTGCCTATGGACTCATGAGAACTAGAGTCATGTGTAAAAGCCATTTGGCCTATGTGACAAGCCATTTACATGACCAGAACAGTTGCTCTTTGAAATAGATCCAGGCAGCTTTTTAGTATAGAGGATAGTTAGGAGCATAGGATACCTGCCGTAAAGTCAAGTTCACAACTTTATAATTTTCATCTGGCTTCACTGTGCTCAACGTAAAGTCACATAGCCTTTGCTCATCATTGCCATGTCATGACTGAAAAGCATTACCAGTTGCATACAGTTCAGCCTAAGAATTCAACAAGATGATAAAGTTTGCAGATGATTTCTAACACTTAATAGGACCCTAGAATTTCTGTAGGGGCAAACAGAAGGAGTCCAATGAATAGCTGTCTCAAAGTCAACGTCCTGACTGTGTGTCTGTGGGAAGGGCTGGAGAGTGTTTAGGAAGAGCATTTCTTATGAGCATACTCCTCCCTTTCCTAAAAATTGTGTTGATTCAAGAAAGACTTGGCGCTTGAGGCCCATGAATAAGGCAAAGCCACTCCATTCTAAACTACTGACAGCTGTTGACATGATTACAGAATCAGCCTTGCCATTTAAAGATGATTGGACACCACTCACAAGATCATCTGGGCACCAAAAAATGTGCTTTGCCCCCTTTTTTCCCCTGGAGAACAGTTGTGGTCTCTGTTTATAGGGCTCACCATAATTTGAATTTGAGTGCTTGCGCTCTGCCTTGAAGGCTATAAAATGAGCCAACTCATCCTGATACTTTGGTAAAACATCCGAAAGGGCACTGCACATTGGGTCTGTAAATCTTCCTTTTCCAACTGAACAGCTGCATCTCCCTAGACCCCACTGAGCTATAGGATGCCTCTCTCTTTCCCCTCCCCTTCTCCCTCCCTGTCCTCCTCTTCCCTTCCCTTCCTCTTCTCTCCGCTCTCCTCTCTACTCCCCTCTAGTCTATAGGTCCCTACAATTCTGTACTATTGTTAAGAAAAAAACCCAAGTCCTTATTATTAGGTACATAAAAACAAGACTGCTTCTATAAACCAGACCACAGCTTCCTCCTGAATTAGTTTCCCACACAATATTGTCTTAGAAGACTGATTTTGTCAGCTTTGCCTGCAGGAGAAGTTAGATAAATATTAAGTATTGCTTTTTATATCTATCCAGACAGTCGCATCAAAAGCATTAAGTGCTTCTTTTCTGCTCCACATTTTGTAGCCTGCTACATTTTCAGCTGCAGGCTCTCTTTCCTTCTGTTTTTAATTGTTATTAGGTGTCATCTGGCTGAGAAGGAAGAGTTTTCTTTATAGGATAATGTGTGTGTGTGTGTGTGTGTGTGTGCACCCATGTGTAGGAGTTCAATGTGCCAGAGCTTCCTTTGTGCAATACTTAAGGAACAGTGGTAAGTTAGACAATGGTCTGTACAACCACGGACACAATTAGTGAGATGAGTTGAAATTTGAACACATCAAATAACACCATACTAAGCATCCCTCCAGGAGCAGAACTAGAAAAGGTGAAAATCACAACTTCCAAAAATGCCATGGATAAGTGTCTAGCAGGGAGCCCTGCTGCAGATCTGTCATTAACAGCTTCACTATGGCCAGCAGATAGAGGAGAAGGTTGAACAGGACTTTCTAATTAGTGTTTGCTATAATGTGCATTTGCTGGCCAGTGTTGAACTTGGAACAAGGTAGGACCAGCTGTCTGAGGGGAAAGGCTTAAAGCATCACAGTTCCTTAATTCCCTCTCTGCTCTTCTGTAGCCCGACATCTGGGCAGCCATCTGTGCTACACATCTCTCTCATACTTTTTCAGGGACCACTAACACTCTAGCTTACTGGCCAATTGACAGGGAAATTTTTCTGATTCTCCATAATGGTTTCCAAAGACCAAACTAGAAAGACTGTTCAGTTCTTGAGGCCAAATAGGAAACCCCTGATTTCCAAGAATGAAGAACATTTTCAAAGCTGGTGAAGAAATCCAGAGTGGTTTCCACAGTTCCCTTTCCTGGACTTCAAGGATGAGACACTGAAAATTCATTAACCCTGACAGTGGAGTCCAGGGCTAACTGCTAATGGAGACTGTTGAATTCTCAAGCTAACCCTCAAGCCATCATTTTCTAAGTATTTCTGTTTTGAAACAAGATTTCATAGAGCTCATGGCTCTGTGTAGCGGAAGGTGACCTTGATCTCTTGATCTTTGGGCCTCTAGAGCTCAGGCTGTCCTTCTATCTACTAAGAAACTGAAGGTGGCCTTGAACTCTCAATCTTCCGGCCTCTAGCTCCTGTGTGCTGGGGCTATAGACCCATGAAACTGTACTCGTCTCCAGCTTTGTTTCTGAATTTCATCTGGAGCTGCTCACCCTTTCCTGGATGCTGGCACCTGCCTGAGAAGATTGAACTTGCTGGGTCAAGCATGAGTTGGCAGGAGACAGTGGATAAAGAGACAATTATGGATTAAATAGCCACACCCACATGTTACATGAGTTGTATAGTTTTGCATTCTTTCCTTTCCATTCTTTCATTATGAGTCGAGAAGTACAATTTTACCCACATACCACTTTAAAGTCACCTTCTAGTAAATCATGATCAGATGAGAACTTGAACATGACGTTAAAAGCAGAAACCAACTTGCTGAGAAATCAGCTGGGCTTCCCCCAACAGTCATTTGAGTGGGTTTTTCAAAAAGAAGAAAATTTCCAGTTCTAGACAGACTATCTGGTTTTCAAATCTTTCCCATAATCCTTCAAATTTTGAGTCTTAGGGCCAGCTGTTCTTCTCATTACTGACATACTTTGTCTCATGTCCTGGGAAATCAAAGTTTCATTCCAACCTGACTATAGATAAAGGCCACTAAGCCAGACACGGCAGGGTATGGGGGGATGGAGTTGGTAGCCATCTTCACACCCCAGAAGGATGCAGCATTGAAGATGATTAAGTGGAGAGAGCAAGGAAGCAAAGACAACATCTTTCTGATGCGTATGGCGATCTCACGGTGGGCCTCTGCAGCTGGTGCCAGGGTGAGAACGGAGTTATTATAAGCTCTGTACAGGGACTGGCTTGAAATTAAGAATCCCTACTAGCCCTAGCTCTGCCGGTGGAGTATGTAGCGTAAGGCATGTTACTTCCCATCTTATTTTAAAAGCAAATAGATGAAGTAATTTATGCATTGGTTCAGTGTTTCTTTCTTTGTTTGAAACTTCATGATGAAACAAAAATAACAAATTTTAGAGCAGAAGAGATCTTTTTGCATAGTCTATGGCCTGGTCTAGTGATGTTCCTTAGTTTCTTATTCATAAAAGGAAAAGAACCATGCCCCAAAAGTTGCTATAAAATGATAGCCAGCATCACAAACACTTTCCAAAGTTCCAGAATATAGATGACAATAACCAGATGATCACCATATCCAATGGTGCCATGACCTAGTCTGAAATAGACACATGTTGCAGAGTGTCCATTGCTGTGAAGGGCTCTATGATCACACAACTCTTATAAAGGAAAACATTTAATTGGGGCTGCCTTACAGTTCCGAGGTTTAGTCTATTTTCATCACGGCAGTAAGCATGGCAGCATCTAGGTACGCATGGTGATGGAGAAGTAGCTGTGAGTTCTACATCTGGATCTGAAAGCATCAGGAAGAAAGAGTAACACTGGGCCTGGATTGAGTATTTGAAACTTCAAAACTACCTCCAGTGGCACACCTTCTCCAACAAGGCCACACCTCCTAATAGTACCACTCCCTATGAGCCAATGGGAGTCCTTTCCATTCAAACCACTATATAGGGTGCAATGCTAGATTGGCTTCTGTCCCTGATGATAAGTAGAATGTCGTCTATGTTACTACGAGTGAAATAACTCAAACCTCTGGCTCTGTCTTTAAATAGAAAACTGATGTCACAGGCTTGAAAACATTTTAAGACGTTCCAGTCCCATTGTACAACATGCCTCATCCTAATTCTGTGGCCAGGAGAATGTTACTTGGCTCTGTTGGCTTTTTCAGAAAGTTCTCCTAGTGGAAGAAAATGTGGCAAAGTGTGTCTGGCTGCTTCACTCCTGTCTGGGAAGTGCAAAGCCCCATTGGCTTAAAGGGATTGAAGAATGACTCATTTGCAAGTTCTTTCTGGCACTCTTGGATGCTCCTGTTGAGAAAGGAAGGATGAGGATTAGGTCGAAGCTCCAAAGACATTTGCGTAAGCTCATCTCATCACCACTGTTTGGCCAATTTACGCACCTGTAGGAAAAACAGAGAAATAAATCCGTATGGTATTACATTTTCACCACCAATGAATTCCTGCTTATAAGAAAATTGACCTTTGGTAAGTTAGATGCTTGGGAATCACTTGAAAAAAAAAAGATGATTTTTTGAAAGCTGTGGTGTTTGTGTGAGCCAAGAGCACTTCACAGCTATGACTGATAATTCACATTATTCACAGAGCAACTGTTTGATCCTAGCATTGATCGGAATTCTGTCCTCTAGAGGTCACTCATGTACTAGATTTAAAGAACAAGATGGTATTCCCGAATACCAGAACAGGAAAGTGGGAAGGATTGGATAGGGGAATGGGGTGGGGGGAAGAGGGCTTATGGGACTTTCGGGGAGTGGGGAGCCAGAAAAGGGGAAATCATTTGAAATGTAAATAAAAAAATATCGAATAAAAAAAATTTATCACAAAAAAAAAAGGAAAAAAAAAGAGCAAGATGACTTCCAACATGCTTAGAAGGAGCCAAATGCCCTGTTTACACTTGTGTGAAGGAGGAATGGAGGGAAATTGACTACCTTAAGCTAGTCTCTTAGACTAGAAGCAGTAGGACATCTTTGTCTTGAATATTGAATAAGGTATTTTTAAATTGACATTTTCCCCCTTGGTTTATCTTGGCTTTCCTTTGCACCAACCCAGCTAGTCCTTGTTTTCATTTTTGTAGTTTTGTTTGGCGTTTTTTAGGTTTTGTATTCTAGGCTGGACATGAAATCCCTATGTTGTTCAGGATAACCTCAAATTCCTGATTGCCCTGCCCCGCACCTCCCACATGTTGGAATTATATGCATGTCCCACCACACCCAGCTAAGACATTCTTATAATGATTAAGCACCTTCTCGCTGAGACATTAACAGTGGAAGTAAGTTTCCTTGGCACAGCCCTTAAAGAGCATGGGGAGGGCAGAGCCTGGAACAGGGAACGGAGATTCTACAGATCCAGAGTAGCCTAACATTAGAGGATGCTCTGCAGATTAATCAGAAACTGAACACAAAAAGATCACTTAGGATGTTAAAACATAGAAAATGTCCATCAGGAGCCATGGGATTGGCAGTCTGAGAGTCTTAGAAGGCCTTTTGTCCTGTGCTATGGCTTTTCAGTTAACCCAGTGCTGGATGTTCTTTGTCTTCCTCCAAGAGAAATTGCCTTGAGAATGTGTTTCATGTTGGCAGTGGGATTGCACTGGGAGAGTGAAACAACAGGCTGCCGAGAGAGTCCAGGACATGTTGTGGCATAACCTGCTGCCAGTGGACTGTGCTGCTCCCAGCGTGACCTGGGAGTCACCAGCAGCGTTTCACACCATTGTGTTCTGCTTGCTCTCCAAGGAGAGGAACGCTTACACCACAGCTTTCCCAGGGTTCAGACACTTGCCAGCAGCTGACCCATCAGGAAATGGCCTCTCCCCTCTTCCTTCCCACATTCTTTCCTGAGCTTCCCCAGCCCAAGGTGTGGCCTGTACCCAGAAGATCTGCTCTGCTTGATTGACAAGCAAACAAAACCTTCCTCTAGATAAGCAAGATCACAGCTCTGAAGGAAATCTATTTGTTTCTGGATAGAGTTTGTCTGCTCTCTCTCTCAATAGCTACAGTGCTGACTTCATAGTTTCTTATCATGTCTTTAGGATGTGTGGAACAGTAAATCCTAAAACAATGAGCTCTGCTTTGTAATTTTTTTAAAGGCCAATTCCCAGTGAAATACTACACTTTGTTCTACAGAGTTTATGGTGGTCTCCCTCGGAGTCCTTAGCCCTTTGGACTGTGCAATAAGAAAGCATAGTTTAATTTTTGAACTTTCTCTTTTTAATTTAGTTCTTTAGATATTTGCTATTCCTGACAAGAGCTGAGAATTCAGGACAGGATGCCCCTTGCCACTTTCGGGGAGACTCTTTTAACACAGATGCAACTCAAGAAAGTATGACAGAAAGCTGTGCAATATTTTGGCTCAACAAGGTGGTCCCTTGACTTTGTACATTTGTATGAATGGAGAGCTTTCTTGGGGCTTTGCCATTTTTTTCTTAGTTTCTACTTGTGTGGCTCTAAGTAAACCTGTGTGTATATGGATGCATGTGTGTACATATGTGTGTATATGCATAAAAGACCAAAGATAAATACTACTTTCAGATTCATTTTTAAGCTGATATCATTCAGTGAAGCTAAGATCATTCAATGAAGAGCAAATATGTTTCTTTCTTTTTTCAAAAAAAAAGCATGCAAACATGTTTCATGTTTTGTTTCTCAGATGGACAGAAAGGAGATATATACATGGAAGGGATTGATAGCAATCTCTAGAATGACCTGTTCTTAGAATGTGAGGTAGGTATTGTTATCCATGTTGATCAAATGAGAAAACTGATGTTTGAGAAGGTGAGTGAATTGCTATACTTACTCAACATGTAAAATAGGATTGGTAATAGAATCCATGTTCTCAGATTTCATTTCCTTTTTGCTTCTTTAAGAGTATGTTTGTTTTTACTATCATGTTTTAAAATGAGCATCTGTACCATGTGACCAGGAACTCAGCCTTTCCCTCCTCCCAAAGTGCAAACTAGAGCTGTATACTCAGCATGAAGACGTTTTATGTGGTTGTGGTGGTTTGACTAGGTACGGCTCCATAGATTCATGTGTTTGAATCTTTGGCCAAGAGAGTAGCACCTTTAGGAGGTGTGGCATTATTAGAGGAGGTGTGGCCTTGCTATAGGAAATGTGTCACTGTGGAGGCAGGACTTTGAGATCTTAGATTCTCAAGAGCCTCCCAGTGTGAAACATATCTAGTCTCCTGGCTGCGTTCAGATCAAGATGTAGAACTCTCAGCATCATATCTGCCTGCATGCTGCCATGTTTTCCACCATGATACTAATGCAGTAAAACTCTAAACTGTAAACCAGCCCCAATTAAATTTTTTCCTTCATAACAGATGCCATGGTCATGGTGTATCTTCACAGTAATAAAACCCCTTAAATATACAAGATATATGACCAAAAAAAAAAAAAAAGCACTAGGGTCAGTATTTGTGGCTTAGGTTTCTGGTTGTAATTAGAGAATTTCAAAGAAGTTTATATTAGACTTTTTCCTATTTTAAGAAAGGAAGGAAGAAGGAGAGAGAGAGAGAGAGAGAGAGAGAGAGAGAGAGAGAGAGAGAGAGAGAGAGAGAGAGAGAACAAAACACCAAAACAAGGAAACCCAACAACATTCATTTAAAGGTTGTTTTTGTTTTTGTTGGTTTTTTTTTTTTAATATCAAGCATCTGTTTTCAAATCACATTTGGCTGACTCAAGTGTAAAATGATGAATTGAAAAACACTTGAGTTGTATTTTCCTTGAAGCCCTCCTGAGTTTAACTGGGACTAGGAATTGAATTCTACTAAATGCATTTTGAATTTCTTTGGGGCTTGAACATTCGGAAAGGCCATCTGAGAATGCTCAAGTCCGCTTCAATTTTCCTCTGGACATTAAAAAAAATATATACCGTATTATCACAACCGTTTTATCATTCTAGGCAGAGTTGCAGTGAAACCCAGAGCTGGGGAGGAGGAGATGGCTCAGTGGGTAAAGCATTTTCTGTACAAGCCTGGGGACCTGGTTTCAAATCTCCAGCACCCACGTATGGAGATGTGTGGTGATGAACTGTTATAACCTCAGTACTGATGGACAGGTACAAGTGCCTCCTGTAGCCCTTAGACCAGGCAGTCTAGAATGGCCACCTGCAGGTTCAATGAGAGAACAGTCTCAATGTGGAGAAGCGATTACAGAAAACACTTTGACAGCAACCTCTGGCCACATACACATCTGTGTTGGTGAGCACACCCACAGGTGTGTACATTTGTATGTAACACATGTACAAAGAAGGAGGAGGAGGAAAATGAGGAGGAGGGGGAATAGGAGAAGGAGGGGGAGGAGGGAGAAGAGGGGGAGGAGGAAGAAGGGAAAGTTGGGGAGGGGGAGGGGGAGAAAACAAAACAAGAACCTGGAGAGGGTTAGAAGAAGCAGTTCTCAAAAACCTTTGTTCTGGAGTTTGGTGTGGAGCCAAATGGTAGATCCTTGTGTACCAGGGGCCCTAGGCTTGATACCCAACACCCAGACCAAATTATTTCTGGTTTCTTTTTTCAAGGTAAGAAGAATGGTACAAAGTGAACTTGTGTCCATGAGGCAAGGGTGTGATGAAATGTGTCTCGGGGGAAATGTAACACTTGCCTTTACCTCTATCTATTTGCTTCTCTTACTCTCCTTGGACTTATTTTCCTAAATGCTGCCCCTGAGTGTTTTATTTTTTAAAGACTTATTTTCAGTTACTTATACATGAGTTTTAATTATTTTTCTAAACCATGACCAAAGCAGCTTATAGAAGAAAGTATTTAATTTGGGGCTCACAGTTGCAGAGGGTAGTAAGGTCCAAGATCATCATGGTGGGGAACATGGCAGCAGGCAAGATAAATGTTAGTATTCTGAGAGCTTAAATGTAGAGACAATTACATAGGCTTTTTAGGCCTCAAAGACCACCCTCAGTAACACACTTCCTCCAAGGCCACATCCCCTGGCCTCCTTACACAGTCCTACCAACTTCAGAACAAGCATTTAAATATATTAGCCTATAGGGGCGAGTCTCATTCAGTCTATCACATGGGTGTCAGTGTAGGGTTACGTGCATATGCAAGTGTACATGTCTGCACTTTGGATATTAGATCCTCTGGATTTGGAATTATGGGGAGTTGTGAACCACCTGATATGGGTGCTGGAAATTCAACTCAGATTCTAGAAGAGCAGCAAGCATTATTAACAACTAAGCCAGCTCTAAATGACACTTTTACGGTGGTGCTTACCCTGGCTTCTCATTGCCTTTTGTTCAAGTATGAGTTTCTCTCTCTGAATTTTATTGCTTTTGGAATAATAGTATTTCATAGTTTTCTGCTACTGCATGAAGGATAATGTTAGCAGGAAAGGTCAGTACTGGGGGGGGGGGTGGAGCTCAGCTCAGTTTGTAGAGTTCTTTCTTAACAGGAGCAAGAGTTGGGTTTGATCCCTATGATGGCATAAAACTGGACATGATGGCTTGTGCCGGTAACTCCAGCACGTGAGACTAGAAGCAAGAAGGTCTGAGGTTGAAGGTCACCTTTAGCTACAGAGTAAAATTTGAGGAGAGCTAGGTAGCCAGGGATTCAAGAGATTCCATCTCAAACAAAAACACATATACCTTCACTGCATCCTCCAGACCTATAAAAATCACATACATATCTACAGATACACACACACACACACACACACACACACACACACACCAAAATAACAATGGCAGCCCATGTCTTTTGCTGGTTTGAGACAAGGTTATATACTGCACAGCCCAGGCTGACCTCAGACTTCTGATCCTGCTGCTTCTGCACCCTCAAGTCTGGAATTACAGGTATTTGCCTCCAGGATCAGCAGAATCAGCCTTCCTTACACGATGAGTTCACAAGAATGGAGACACTTAGAGACACAGCTCCTGGAGGGTTCTGGGATCACATTCAGATCATCAGATCCAGAGCTCAAAGTCCTACTTCCTATTTCTATTGAAATATTTGGAGACTGCGCCAAAGGAGAATGGCAGACACCCTATGATTAATGTCAGAGCATAGGTCAGAGAGGAACATGGGGTGATGGTTGGTATGTGGGCTTTCAAGCTGTAGCACGAATGCCCTAGGTATGAAACAGTGCTCGTGGAGAACTCCAGAGACAGAGGATGAGGAGAAAACCTATGATGCAAACTGACAGATGGAGGGTGAGACTTTCTCTTCTCAAGTAACTTATTTTCAGTTCTAGGCTACAGACATGCCTGGGCATATCTTGTAGATTGCAGTTAAGTGCCAAGAGGGTGGCATTGACATAAAGGACCAGTGTCTGGTGCACATGACTTTCTCCAGAAGTCAGGTGGGGAGAGTAGGTGACTATGAATACAATATGAGCTGTCGCTCTTAACTGTCGTCAGTGCAGTTGCCATAGATTTATGCCTCAGCCTGGGTTCAGAGGAAGCTACAAATAAAAGCTGGGGGAGTTGTTCTCTTGCAGAATAAAAATTAACACTATTTTGGGACCAATGCATAGAAAAATACACAGTTGCCAAGTTTTACAAACTGTTATTGAATGCATCAAAACTTTGCTGTGCTTGGGGGGTTTTAGGTGGGACATTGTAGTTTTATTATTTTCCCTTAGAGGTTTTATCTGGAAAAGAGACAGCGAAAGCTCTTTTAATGGAATCATATGAAGTGAGGCTGTAGATTATCTCTACACATTTTTTTGAGCTCAGGCATGGCCTCCCCTAAGTTACTCCATACTGTGAAACAGTGCTTTTCCAGGCTGTGCCTTGCCTAGAAGACTCCACTTTGATAGGAGGATGACATCAGTCTTTGGATGGATCTGAAATACCACTACTGTCTGGTACCACCCATGAAGCACATTATGATGCATGAGCTGTTTCTGAGAATGGGAGCAGCTACCCTGTAAATTTATTGAGGCAATTTGAAACCGTGAGAACACATGGACATATTAAAATCTTCCTAGGGAAATTAGGTTCAAGAAATTGTTAGTCAAGCCAAACCAAGGAAGAGATGTATCCTAGACCCCATAAAGTGATAACTGATGTTATCATTATGAACAACTGACATACAAGCAGAAGATTTCTGGCTGTTCCTTAGACTCCAGCTTTGCTCTGCCCCCTGTGGGTACTTCTTGTACACTTATTGTAACTGTGGTTTTAAAGACAGATCCCTTTCTAAATAAGGCCACCTTCACTGTTCCAAGGGGACTTATCTTTGAAGCAGGAAGAGCATTTGGGGAATTAGGTTTTGGTATTTATAACCTTAGGGCTCGAGGCATATATATATCCTGACTGGGAGTAAGAAGGCATGTATATCAATTGGAAAGGGAAGAGCCTTCCAATTGGTTTTTAAATTTTCCAATACCAAGTAATCAGTCCTAACATCATGTATATGCAGAAAACATTATATGGGATGAGCAGGCCATATTTAGGGATTTAGGAATGTGTGTGTGTGTGTGTGTGTGTGTGTGTGCATGTGTGTATTGATACACACACACAAAATAATAGAAAAGGAGGTTATGAAAGAACAAAAACTTACCATGACAATTTAGTGTTCAACACAGTAGACTTTAATTCATTCTTGTCAAATAAGAGTATAATCTTAGACAACAGATTAAATAAAAACTAGGACCTACCCTATAGGAAGACGATTCAAGCAGTAGCCAGGGTACCAGGTCATGCCAGAGTTCCACACAGACAGGCTGTGGTCCAAGGAAAGACATTTGGTTCCACTGACAAAAAACACTAAAGCAGACAGACATCTTCTGAGAATGGGCAGCAGTCCCTAACACATTGCTGAAAATCCCAGAATTGCTACTATACACGCTATGCTGGTTAGTTTTTGTCAGCTTGATACAAATTCAAATCTTCTGAGAAAAGATGACCTCAATTAAAGTATTTTCTCCATCTAATTGACCCATGGGAGTATCTTCTGGGCATTGTCTTGATTAACGATTTGTATGGAGTGTGCATTTCACAATGAGTGGTGCCACCCGTGGGCAGGTGGTCCTGGGTCATATAAACAAGCAGGTTGAGCAAGCATAGAAAGCAAGCCAGTGAGCAGAGCTTCTCTGTGGTCTCAGCTTCACTTCCACATTCCTGCCTTGGCTTCTCATAATGACAGACTGTCATCTGTAAGCCAAAGAAATATTTTCTTCCCCAAGTTGCTTTTAGTCATGGTGTTTATCACAGCAACAGAAAGCAAAGTAAGCCCACAGCAAACATTAGATTTATAGTGTACTGGTAAATTCTTGATCCCACAGTGTCTGTAACTTGCCACATTTAGTTTGGATGCCAGAAGATGAGACTAATGACCTATTAAGATAGTATGGTTTCGATATGGTTAAAGTATGTCCCCCAAATGGTTCCTGGGTTGAAACTTAATTCCTACTGTAAGGTACTGTCCATAATGAAATCGTAATCCTATTGTGATATCTGGAGATGGAGCCTTGGGATTGTCTTTGTTAAGATTCCTATTGCTGTGATGGAAAACCATACCAGAAGTAACTTGGGGAGAAAAAGGATTTTTTTCTTCACTTATCTTTCACATCACTGTTTATTATCAGAGGAAGTTAGGGTTGGAGCTCAGACTGGATAGGAATCTAGAGGGAGGAGCTGGTGCAGGAGCCATGGAGGATGGCTGCTTACTGGCTTGTTCCTCATGGCTACTCTGCCTGGTTTCTCATACTACTCAGTCAGTCATGCTGCCTAGGCAGTGGTCTATGGTGGCCCCACCCACAATGGGCTGAACTCTCTCATCAATCACTAATTAAGAAAATGTCCTACTGACTTGCCTACATCTTAGGGAGGCATTTTCTCAATTGAGATTTCCTCTTCTCAGCTGACATTAGCTTGTCAATTTGACATAGAAACTAGCCAACACATGGGTAATGATTAGATTAAATGAAGCCATCGGAAAAGCTGAATGATTGAAGCTTTAAAAAAAAAACTAAAAGAGAGTCTCTCCATCCCTTTCTCTCACACATGAAAAGACACACATAGAAACACACAACACACACACATACACAGACATATACTCAATCACACCCACAGACACATACACAGACACACAAACATACATAGACATTGACACACTCACACACACACACACACACACACACACACACACACACACACTCAGATACCACCCCCTCACAGAAATGCACAGAGATACACACACAGATATACACACATCCACAGACACATACACACATACACACAGAGAGAGATATATACAAACCCACACTCAAACACATAACACAGACACACATACACAGACACATAGACACACACACATAGATACAGACATCGCCTATACTCCCCCACACAGGTACCCCACCTCACACACAGATGCACACACACAGATATACGCACATCCACAAACACATACAGACATATATATACCACAGAAACATATGCATACAGACACACTGAGACATATATACAGCCACAGACACATACACAAAGACACATAAACACAGACATTCCCTCTCTCTCCCACTTCTTGTTTCTTTCACACACACACACACACACACACACACACACACACACACACTTCCTGCCCGTGCTACATGATGCCTTGCTTGTTCTACAGTGACAATAAGAAAGCTATGAGACCAAATGCAGGTCCTTAAACACAGCCTTAACCATTTCCTCATAGCAACCACAGTCTGATGCAAGAGGCAGAAATCATGAAAAAAGACGACCCCTGTAACACCATTTCAAGGAATTTCTACAGTGGGAACATCAATCTTGAGAAAAGTAACAATATTGCTTTGACTCATGTTCTCCTGAGAAATCATTATGCTTTTCAATTCCAAATACTTTCTAGTTGCCCTTGTGACTCCTGTTTAACCTGAGGATTATTAAAAGTATGTTCACTAGTTTCCAGCTACTTGAACATTTTCCAGTATTCCTCCTATTCATTTTAAAATTCAATTCAGTTGTCCTTATAAGAAAACATACTCTGCAAACTGTCAATTCTTTCTGAACTCCTAATAAATTTTCTGTGGCCAGGGATATGGTTCATTTTTGATATTTGCCTGTGCTTTAGGAGCGTGCATCTGCTCCTGCTCTGTAATGTGTCCTCTTATTTGTAAGACAGCAGTGTAAGCTAATGTAGCATGGTCTTGTCTTTCTTTATACTGATTTTCTACTTATTTGATCCTTTAATACCTGGGAGAAGGATGCTGTAATTGTGTACTGTTATTTTTTTCAGTTCTGTAAATGTTTCATGTGATTTGAATCTGGTTTCTTGACAACAATTTATAATTATTGTGAAGTTTTAAGAAACGGCCCCTATTGTGATTATGCAACGATTCTCACTCTATGTGGAATTATCTCTTGTGAAATCTATGATTCCTGATATAGTGATGCACATTTGACTTTATTTATATTGATACTTTCAGAATGTAGGTATCATCTTAGAGTGCTTTCTGCTGCTACCCAGAACATCACAGCCTGGTTAATTTATAGCAATGGATTTTTTTTTTTGGCTCACTATTTTGAAAGATGAGAAATCCAAGGACATGTATTGGTCTGTGATGAGGACCTTCATGTGACAATATAATGTGGTGGAATGGAATAGATGGACAAGAGGGTAGGGGACTGGACTCCTGTTATTAACCTTCTCATAATAAGCTTTCTGAAGCTAGGATCCTTTGACCTACCCCTGTTAAACATTAAACCCTACCCCTATTAAACTAAGTTTCCAACAAATACTTTTGGTTTTATTCATTCTACCTACAACAATGGTCATGGCAACAAAAACTCAACAAAGAAAATAAATGAGAATTTAGTATGAGTTGTAAAAGTATCTTTTATTTGCCTAATGTAATTGTCATTTTGGATGCTTACTGCTGAATAAGCTCACCCTTTCTGAACTCTGGCTGGCTGGTTTAACTTAGCTCTTCTGATCCAACCTCCTCTCCAAGCTGATGGGTTGAAACTGTTTTCTCTCTGATTCTGACTGAATTTCTCTGCCTGGCCTCAAACTAACTCTGGCAATCTGTTCTAATCTCCTGTCTTGTTCTTATTATCTGGCTTGTTTTGTCTTCACCTGCAACCTGTTTCTCTAAAACCTGTCCCAGTAAAACTGCCTCCACCCCCTGCCACGTTGCTCTTAAGTAGCTTCTCTTCCCTGTGCTGTTTTCATGAGAGTTGGGCGTATCTTATCTCTGACTAATTCAGTCAAATATTTCTCTGCTTTGTCACTTTGTCTGCTCCTCAGTTAGACATCACTTTCAAACATGACTGCTTCCTTCTATAAACTAGCCTTACTTTCATTGTTTGGGATTAAAGGTGTATACTGAGGCTATGTCTTCATTCCAACCACATTATACTGCAATCCCAGGGTATGTCTGTATTCCTGCCAGATCACATAGACCTAGAAGGACTTAGGATGTGGTCCCTTGTCACAGCAGTCTTGTTGCTGGACTAAAATTCCTTTACAATGAATCTTAGACCCAATAGCAGAAAAACAGAGCCCTTTTGCTCCCATACTGGTGATACCTCTTCATTTTTTTTTTGGAAATTCCTTCCTCTGCATACTTGGTTTTGAACATATTTTTATTGAGATATAATTTCACTAATCCTGGTTAGATGATTTAGTTTCTTGTACCAGGAATAAGTTCTTTCTTGTTGATCAAACCTTATATCCAACTAGAGAATTGTTAGTACCATAGAGTTACGGTCCTTGTGGTTCATAGGCACTACAGTTTGGTAACACTATTGCTTGCTCTCTTTTTTTGAAGGTATAGTGGAAGCTAGTCCTCTACATAAAACTCAGTTGTCTTAGTTTTAATATCTATCCATCCAAACCAAAATTTTAATTCTATATTTTAACTCAAAGTGTTTATCTTTTGGTTGTCATGCTATTCTATTGAGTGGGCCCAATAACACATAAAATTATTTAATCTAAAAATCTCAAAGATGTATCACTTCATTTCTTACCTTCCAAGCTCATGGTGCTTTTCTTGGCAGACCTTTAATTTATATTTTTAAAGTAACCCTCTTTTCTAACCAGTTTTTGTCAACCTCTTTGCAGCTTAGTATTCTATCAATACTGTAATGTACATGTAGCCTCATGTCATCATTTTTTCTTTGTGTATGTGTATGTGTGTGTGTGTGTGTTTGTGTGTGTGTGTGTTTCCACAAAGGCATGTACATGCCACAGCATGCACGTGGAGGTCATAGAACAGCTTTTGGGTGTCAGCTCTCTCATTTTACCTTGTTTAAGCAAGGTATCTCTTGTTTCTGCTTCACTGAATCGTCCAGGCTAGCTTAATCCATGAATTTTCAAATTTTTCCAGTCATTATCTCTCATCTGGTACTGGGATGACAGATGCACCCCGCCTCATCCAACTTTTTATTGTGAGTTCTGAGGCAATCAGGCTTGTGTGTCAAATAATTTTACCAGCTGAAGCATCTTGCCACATGCTCTTTTAAGGGGTTCTATTTAAGAATGCTAGTGGCTTGGCTCTGAACTCAGGATAAAGTTGCCTGAGAAGCCCCACATAGCTCTGTCATCTCATCAGTTTCATGCCCCCTCATTATTGCCATTGCTCACCATGTTCTGACTACAGCTGTCTCTGCAGTTGCTCTGGAGCCACGGTAATATCATGTGTGTCATAGTTACTGTTCTATTCACACCTGCGCCAACAAGGCCACACCTTCTAATCCTTTCCAAACTGTTCATTGGCCAATCGGAGGACTAAGCATTCAGACATATGAGCCTATGGAGGTAGTCTTATTCAAAACTACAATATGCATCTGAATTTTTCTTTCCTAGAGTGTACTTTATTTTCTTTAGTCATAGGTCTTCCCCTGAGATGTTGCCCATGGACTATGCTTAAGAACCCCCCCCCCCCAATTCATTGTGATATTCTTACCAGTCCCTGCTGGTTTTCTATATGAATTTAACATTTTGTAATCAGAAAATGTATTTTCTATGTATTTAGGTATTTGTTATCTTTAAACTGCAGTCCTCCTAAGGACGAAAGCCATCTTGTCAAGCATGGTTATTGCTAGCCTTGTATTCTATTGAGGTGCTTGGCTCTGCCAACATCTAGGCCTCTTTCCTGGGGTGTGAATCCCAATCACAGAACTTAAAGGGGACACCACACAAAGTAAGTCAAAGAGATGAATGTTTTATGTCACAAGACCCAAGAATTGGTTAATTAACTAATATGTAAGATTAATGTGGAGACATTAACAAAAATATGTGAAAGTAGAATATATCGATGTATCTAATAGAACTTTTACAATGTAAAACAGAACTTGGTTTAGAATGTAGTATATATTAGGTTTAGCACATATCTGTCTTTAAATTCATTGAATCAATGACTATTAGTAGCAATGCTCTGTTTATATTCTTTCCTTTTTCTTTGGAGTACATCAGCTTGATGAATCCAATTTGTTTCATCTCCAGATCATGAGATTAGGTGGGCATGCTTTATTGTGATTGATCCCAGACTGTCTAGAGGGGCCAATCAAGATAACTTATCTCACTCTTAATTACATTTCTCTTTTCCTTAAAAAGTTAAGGGCTGTATCCAGTGTCAAAATTCTCTTATGTTGAGCTTTAGCTCAGTGTGAATACCCAAGTAGGTACAAGAGCCTAGGTTCCACCCCAGCCCTGTGAAATGAAAGAAAATAAACCAAGCATTTCACTAGCACTTGTGGATGAGATGATTCCATTAAATTGCATATGTAGAATTCAGGACCTTTGAAAGTTCCTTAAGGGTTTCAGATATCATCCTGTAGTTCACTGTCTAAATATAGAAAGTGCCTCATCCTAGACACTTCATTTACACCCCATTCACAGTCATGCACTTGCACAGATGCATTGTATGTCTGTTTTAGCTCATTGAATGTCAAGAGTTCATAGGTATTAAATTCAAGAAAGAGTAAGTATTATAGAAACAAACATGGTCATATTTCAGAGTTTTATCAGAATAAGCATGTTAAAAGATATTAAACTAAATTTATTGATTAATGTAGGTAAGATTGTTTACTTTATCAGGTTTTTCTATCATAAAGTATATGTGTATGTGCACACATTGTCATCTTCTATAAATGCCATTTTAAATATTTCAATAGTGTCTACCGGTCTTAAAAAATTATGTTTTATTGTGGTTATTTTTCTATTCTTCAGTTTGAATTAGTTATTAAAAACTATATGTATTAAGAAGTCCTGCCAGGGAAGCAGGTAGGCTAACAGCAGATTTTAACTTCCCATCATCACGGTCCCTCCCTCCCCCCCCCCCCCACCCCCGTTCCTTCAAGTCCAAGCCCCCATCTCAACTGGATCACCTAGACCTCATTGAACAGGAAATTTTAATAATCCTAAGTGTTTTGTTTTTATTTTATGGGTTTTGATACAGTGATCAATACCTGTGCTTTACTCTGTTTGTAGAAGACAAGTCCTAATAGCCAAGCATCATCCCTTTAGGGTCTATGGGATAGTTGCTCTCCTTCTTTGTCTTATCCAGATATTTCCCCACTTCCTGGTCCCCCCTCCAAGAATCTTCACCCTATCCCTCCTCCTCTTTGCCTCTGAGAAGGTGCTCCTCCAAGCCCCCTTATTCCTTCCTGTGTCTCCCCTTCCCTGGGGCATCAAGTCTTTACAGAATTAGGTGCATCCTCTCCCACTGAGTCAAGGAAGTCCTCTACTACATATGTACTGGCAGTCATGGACCAGCCCATGAATGCAAACCTACTAGAATAATACCCGATTTCTCAGTGGACTCACTAAAAGCCAGAAGGGCCTGTACAGATAGATAAGAGATCATAGATGACAGCCCAAACTACTATACCCAGCAAAAGTATGAACCACATTAGACTGAGAAAATTAAACATTGCATAGTAAAATCAAATTTAATCAATATCTTGTTAGGAGTATGAAGATCTTTATGCCCACAGATCTCCATGTAAACAAGGAATGTTAAGTCTAAAAGATTGTTTTCCCCACCAATGGAAAAGATTGAAAAGCTGTTTTTTCCACCTAGAAGGTTAGGAATTGATTAATAGCTTCAACATCTGCAGTTTCTGTTGAGTCCAGCCCTATTAAGCTACTATAAACAAGACTGGAGGTAACTAGTGATCATAATGACCATTATATTTCTCATATAACCAGGGGTATCCCAAGTTCCCACAACCAGGACCAGAGGTGGCTCTTAACCCAAATTACCTCTATACTATCTAAATGAGTGAGGCCAGGCTAAATCCCTTTTTAGTCCTTTAACTAGTACAAGTAGCTCATCTCTAGAACCCATCTTATTGGAAGAAATAACCTGTACTCTGGGTTGTTTGGATGTAATTATGCCTCTGTGGGTTCTAGGGATTGTATTACACCAGAGAACTTCCCTCCAAATGTATTGTATTTAAATACACTGGCAATAAATCACCTGGCATTAGACTCTTGAAGCTTGCTCCAGCCTAACTCATGATGAACTGATTTTTCAATCTTATCTCTTCATGGATCATTTCCTTGCCTGACATAACATCTGCAGGGATCTATTTGATATCTATCTATAAACTCAGGCCTACAGAAGACACTAGAAGGAAAACATCAACCTAAAGAGATTAATCGCATCCAAAGAAACACAAAGAATAATTAATCCTAGACCAGTAAATCAAAAGAGGGCATATACATACCACCACTACCTCCACCATCACCACCACCACCACCATCATAACAACAAGAAAAACAACAAGAAAATAACAGGAACCAACATAGACTATTCATTGATATCTTTCAACATCAATGGAAACATTTCATCAATTAAAAAATATAGATTAACAGAATGGATGCAGAACAGGATCCATCCTTCTGCTGCATCTTAAAATACACTTTAACATCAAAGACAGAAATCATTTCCAGATAAAAGATGTTTCCAACAAATGAAACTAAGAAGCAATCTGGTGTAGCCAGTTTAGTATCTGATAAAGTAGACTTCAAACCAAAACAAATCAGAAGCTATAGAGAAGGACACTACATACTTAACAAAGGAAAAGTCCACTAAAAGGACATTGTAATTCTTAACATTTATTCATCAAACACAAGGGAATTCAATTTCATAATAGAAATACCAAAACAGCTTGAATTACACATTGCCTTTCATACACCGATAGTGGGAGATTTTAGTGCCTCACACTCACTACTAGGTAGGTTATCCAGACAACAACTAAAGCAAGAAATGCTGGAGCTATCAGATGCTATAAACCAAATGGACCAAACAGGTAGAGAACAAGTCATTCAAACACAAAACAACATACATTCTTCTCAATATTTTAGAGAATTTTCTACAAAATTGAACACATACTTGGATATAAAGCAAATCCCGATGGACACAGGAAAATAGAAATAACACCCTGCATCCAAACAGACCATGGAAGGTTTAAATACAATATCAACCAGAACAGAAACAACAGAAAATTTACAAACCATAGCCAATATCAACTTAAATGAAGAGAAACACAAAACAATCTCACTAAAATCAGGAACAAGAAAAGGTTGTCTGCCTTCTCCATACTGATTCAATATAGTACCTGAAGTCTTAGCTAGAGCAGTAAGACACCCAAAAGAGATCAAGGGTATACCAATTGGAAAGGAAAAAGTCAAAGCATCATTGTTTGCAGATGATATGATAGTATATATAACTGACCCTAAAGTTTTCACTGAGAAATCTCTATAACTGATGAATACTTTTATCAAGGTAGCTGGATACAAGTGAATTCACATAACTCAGTAGCCCTCATATATGCAAATGACAAATGGACTGAGAAATAAGTCAGGAAAACAGCTTTCACAGCAGCCTCAAATAATATAAAAATATCTTGGAGTAACTCTAACAAAGCAAGTGAAAGATTTATATAATAAAAACTTGAACATGTTGAAAACAGGAAACTGAAAAAGATATCAGAAGATGGAAAAAAATCTCCAAAGCTGATAGAGCAGTATGATTAATATGGTAAAAATGTCCATCATAGTAAAAGCAATCTACAGATTCAATGTAATTCTCATCAAAATTCTAACACAATTCTTCACAGATATTGAAAGGATGAATTTCAGCTTTGTATGGGAAAACACATACAGACACACAGACACACAGACACACGACACACACACACACACACACACACACACACACACTTACATACACACAACCAAAAGCCAAACCAAAACCAAACTGAGACAAACCAGAATACCCAAAATAGGATAGCTAAAAACAATCCTGAATAATAAAAGAACTGGTAGAGGAATCATAACTCCCAAATTCAAGTTGTATTAGAGACTTACAATAATAAAAATATCATCATATTGGCATCAACACAGAAAAATTTATCTATTGAATTGAAGATCCAGACAGCAATTCACACACTTACGGCTTATTGATAAAGGAGCAAAAAAAATACACATTGAAAAAAGACAGTATCTTTAAGAAATGGTGCTGATTGAACTGGATGGCTTACATGTAGAAAAAATGCAAATATATCCATAATTATCACCCTGCACAAAACTCAACTCAAAGTTAACATTGAACCAGACACATTAAACCTGGTAGAAGAGAAAGTGGCTAATAGCTTTGAACTCATTGACACAGGCTACAACTTTCTGAACAAAATATCATAAGCACTGGCACTGAGATCAACAGTTAATAAGTGAACCCCATGAAACTGAAAAACTTCTGTATGGCAAAGGAAACCATCATTCAGAGAAAGCATCAACATATATAACGGATAAAGATTTTTACAAACTGCACATCCAAAAGAAGGTTAATAGCCAAATACATACATCATTAGTCATCAGAATGCAAATTAAAACAAGTGACAGCTCTTGCTGGTGAGTATGTGGAGTAAGGGGACCCTTATCCATCACTGGTGGGAGCTCAAACTTTTATAACCACTATGGAAATCACTGTGGCAGTTCTTCAGAAAAATAGGGATATCAAGATTTATGTATACTACTCTTGAGTATGACATATACTCAAAGGGTGCTTCATCCTACCTTAACAGAGATATGGTCAGCTATGCACATTGCTTCCCTATTCATAACAGAAATTGGAAGCTACTTATATGTCCTTCAACAGATGAATGGATAAATAAAATGTAGTACATTTATTCAATGTGGTACTATTCAGCCATTAAAAAGCCATAAAATGATAAAATTCCTAGATAAATTGATGGAACTAGAAAAAAATCCAAGTGAGATAACCAAGGCCCAGAAAAACAAATATGGTATTTTTTTGTGTGTATATTAGCTGTTAAGTAACCAACAACCGATCTGCAATCCATAGAACCAGAGAGGTTATGTATAGAGTAGAAGACTGGGTTGGTGGAGGGCAGGTAGATCTCCTTAGGAAAGGGAAATAGAATAGATAGTTGTGGATGGAATGCAAGAAGACTGGAATGGGAGGGTCCTGTAGAAAGGGGAAAGGAATAGTGGAATGAGGGATGGAATTTGGAGAGAGATAGCTAAAATTAAGGGCCATTTGAGAAACAGTATGGAAACCTAATACATTATAAGCTTCCTAAAATGTATGCATATATGAAAGTGGTCTAAATGAAACCGCCAAATAAAAGGGGAAGCAGAGTCCCAAATAGCCATTTTTTTTGTCACCAAATGAAGCTCCCAGACCAGGATTGTGTTACATCTAATTGAGTTGCTGGTGTCCTCTTGGGAATCCCCAAACCAAGGGGGCTATTTCCAAGACTATAGGTTGCTCTTCACAAATTGATGGAAAGTTCCCATTGCTGAAGACAACACCTACACAATGCATTGACATGGTGAACTTGAGCTGGTGCCTACATAGAGCTTTCACCCCTCTGTTCTAGTGTCTTTGGTACAGGAAGTTCAGCATGCTATCAAAGGAGGAGTGTAAACACAAACCATTTAGTCTAGAATGATGTTTTACATGCAGTGCTAGTGCATTTGGGAGCACAAAGCTTGTGGGAGTAACTAAGCAATATCTGATTTGATTTAAGGCCCGCTCCACAAGATAGAAACCATACCCAACATTGGATGGCCAAGTACCTAAGACTAGAAAGCCCATGGATTTAGAGTAAAACCAAGTATTAGTGTCCTTTCTAAAAGTAGCAATAAAATGATTCCTAATGACATTTTGCTGTACTCATAGGCAAATACCGTATTCAGCCATCTTTGGAAAAGCTTCCTCCTGCAGTAGATGGAGACAGAGACCCACACAGGCAGGCATTACACAGAGATTGAGAAACCTTGGAACACTAAGCCAGAAATGGAATGTGTCCACCAAACTCCTCCCCTCTGGGTTTGGGGAACCCTGTAGAAGAGGAGGCAGAAGAGTTTTAAGAGTCAGAGGTGATGGGGGACACCAACAAATCAAGACCCTTTAAATCAACATGACTATAGCTTATGTTAATTCACATGTACTGGGCCTACACTAGATGTGATACTGGAATTGAAAGAAGAGGATACATGCCCCCATCCTTAGCCCCGAAGTCGTCTTCAAGTGATAACTACTTGCAAATGAAAATTCAGTTTCTTCTAAGGCAGTCTCACTGGGGAAACAAACTCTTTTTTTTTGTTTGTTTGTTTGTATAAAATGTTTAATACTGATTTGCTTTACATTCTTTTTTTTTTATTCGATATAATTTATTTACATTTCAAATGATTTCCCCTTTTCTAGCCCCCCCCTCCCCGAAAGTCCCGTAAGCCCCCTTCTCTTCCCCTGTCCTCCCTCCCACCCCTTCCCAGTTCCCCGTTCTGGTTTTGCCAAATACTGTTTCACTGAGTCTTTCCAGAACCAGGGACCACTCCTGCTTTCTTCTTGTATCTCATTTGATGTGTGGATTATGTTTTGGGTATTCCAGTTTTCTAGGTTAATAACCACTTATTAGTGAGTGCATACCATGATTCACCTTTTGAGTCTGGGTTACCTCACTTAGTATGATGTTCTCTAGCTCCATCCATTTGCCTAAGAATTTCATGAATTCATTGTTTCTAATGGCTGAATAGTACTCCATTGTGTAGATATACCACATTTTTTGTATCCACTCTTCTGTTGAGGGATACCTGGGTTCTTTCCAGCATCTGGCAATTATAAATAGGGCTGCTATGAACATAGTAGAGCATGTATCCTTATTACATGGTGGGGAATCCTCTGGGTATATGCCCAGGAGTGGTATAGCAGGATCTTCTGGAAGTGAGGTGCCCAGTTTTCGGAGGAACCGCCAGACTGCTTTCCAGAGTGGTTGTACCAATTTGCAACCCCACCAGCAGTGGAGGAGTGTTCCTCTTTCTCCGCACCCTCTCCAACACCTGCTGTCTCCTGAATTTTTAATCTTAGCCATTCTGACTGGTGTAAGATGAAATCTTAGGGTTGTTTTGATTTGCATTTCCCTAATGACTAATGAAGTTGAGCATTTTTTAAGATGCTTCTCCGCCATCCGAAGTTCTTCAGGTGAGAATTCTTTGTTTAACTCTGTACCCCATTTTTTAATAGGGTTGTTCGGTTTTCTGGAGTCTAACTTCTTGAGTTCTTTATATATATTGGATATTAGCCCTCTATCTGATGTAGGATTGGTGAAGATCTTTTCCCAATTTGTTGGTTGCCGATCTGTCCTCTTGATGGTGTCCTTTGCCTTACAGAAACTCTGTAACCTTATGAGGTCCCATTTGTCAATTCTTGCTCTTAGAGCATACGCTATTGGTGTTCTGTTCAGAAACTTTCTCCCTGTACCGATGTCCTCAAGGGTCTTCCCCAGTTTCTTTTCTATTAGCTTCAGAGTGTCTGGCTTTATGTGGAGGTCCTTGATCCATTTGGATTTGAGCTTAGTACAAGGAGACAAGGATGGATCAATTCGCATTCTTCTGCATGCTGACCTCCAGTTGAACCAGCACCATTTGTTGAAAAGGCTATCTTTTTTCCATTGGATGTTTTCAGCCTCTTTGTCGAGGATCAAGTGGCCATAGGTGTGTGGGTTCATTTCTGGATCTTCAATCCTGTTCCATTGATCCTCCTGCCTGTCACTGTACCAATACCATGCAGTTTTTAACACTATTGCTCTGTAGTATTGCTTGAGGTCAGGGATACTGATTCCCCCAGATTTTCTTTTGTTGCTGAGAATAGTTTTAGCTATCCTGGGTTTTTTGTTGTTCCAGATGAATTTGATAATTGCTCGGGAAACAAACTCTTAAGAGTAGGAGGCATGCTCAGAAGTAGATGGCCAATAGAAAATGAACTCAGAGGTATCTTTGGAGGTTCTTTGTCTCATAATGTTGTGTCAAGGATTTTCTTTTTTTTTTAATCTTATTATTTTTATTTTATTTTATCTGTATATATTTTTCTTCAGTCTTTTTTCCTAAAGGTCCTTTGAGTAGATATTATGACTTCTAGTTTCCTTCCTTCCTTCCTTCCTTCCTTCCTTCCTTCCTTCCTTCCTTCCTTCCTTCCTTCCTTCCTTCCTTCCTTCCTTCTTTCTTTCTTTCTTTCTTTCTTTCTTTCTTTCTTTCTTTCTTTCTTTCTTGTGTATGTGTGTGTGTGTGTGTGTGTATGTGTAATTTCTCTGTGTGCAAATGAATGAGTCTCTGTTTCTTGTGATTCCTACTGGACTTTTTCCCTTCTGTTTGTTTTATTCTAGTCTGAATTGTTAGTTTTGTTTTATCTTATTATATTTATTATGCAATTATACTTTAGAAGATAGAAAGGGTGTGGATCTAGTTGGGAGGGAAGACAAGGAAGATCAAGGATGCATAAACCACTAAGAATCCATAATCAGAATATATTATGTGAGAAAAACATGTATTTTCAAAACAGTGAATGTATTTAAATATATATTTCAAATTATTTTACTACTTTAGAAGAGCAAGGGCAACCAATTTAATATATTCATCTTTAATCTAGCTAACAAAGTTGCTGAGATTTTTATGTTTTAACAACTTGACTGTTTGTCTTGTTCACAATTCTCTTTTGTTCACATTCTTTCTCTTTCTCTCCAACCTTTATATAGATTTGCCTACTCTCTTTACAGTTTTTGAGTATATGATGTCATTGACCTTTTTCCCTAGACATTTAAACTATATTTTCTGAGAAGATAGTTTTTAAATATTCAGAATTCATTTTTTAAATATTTATTCGTGTTTATTGTGTGTGTGCATCAAACAAGTAAACATACTCAGGGACTTGCTACTGGCCAATCTCATGGAGTCATTTCCTCTCTGAAATTCTCCCTTCCCAGATGACCCTGTCTATGTCAAATTGACACAAACAGAAGTATCTACCTATGGGATTGTCTCATTCCTGTCCTTTTAAACTATTTTATCATATATTTTAGTGCTGACAATTCTTACCAACTTTATTAGTCTTACATTTATTTTTATAGACCAAATATACACCTAAATTTATTAAAATCATTGCTAATGCTGGTGCTTATCCTTTTTCTAACATTCCCTTCTGATGTGTTCCATTTTCTTCTTTGTGGATATGTATCTTTAGATATTTCTTTCATTGTGTGTTCCTAAGGAGTCTGGTTTTGTTTTTGAGGCAGGGATTCTCACTGTATCTGGAGCTTATGGTTCTAGTGGCTGGCCAGGGACATTCCAGCATCACCATGTCTTTGTTTCTGTCCCCTTAGGATTGAGGTTCCCCATATGCACCATCATGTCAGGTTTTTATGTAGGTTTGGAGATACAAACTCAGATCCTGTGGTTGCACAGCAAGCTCTTGACCATTGGGTTGTAGCTAAAGCCCTATATACTGAAATTTCTGGGGAAGTTCCCTGAGCTTTGTATGTCCTGTTTTATAGCTTGGACTTGAGATACAGATAATTTGAATCCTCTATTAGTCCCTGTCTTTACTCTCTTAAGGGTATCCCACATCTTTTTCACAGTATAGAGGAGACATGAGGTATATCTCACTTGGAAGTAGTTGTATATCTATTTGGCATTTTGTGAATGTCGAGCAAAACTTTGATCTTGACTTGACTTTGTAAAAACATATGGGTTTGTATGTGATGTTGAAAACAGGTAAACTTTAAAAAATAAGCCCAAAGAGAGAGAAATAAGAAAGGGTGGGAGAGGTTAGTTGTTTAA
This sequence comes from Apodemus sylvaticus, assembly GCF_947179515.1. Lineage (NCBI taxonomy): Eukaryota > Metazoa > Chordata > Mammalia > Rodentia > Muridae > Apodemus > Apodemus sylvaticus. The sequence goes on from NC_067487.1 coordinate 49,601,718, forward strand.
GCAGAGGATACAGTGTGTGTATAAAGCACAGAATGGGTGTAAGAAATGTTGCGGGTGGTGCCTGAGCCCAAGCCCATGTATTCCCATCACTTGCATGCCAGTACCTTGGATTCACTCCCTTCTAAAGGCACTGTAACTCTCCACTGTAGCAGTTCCATTTGACTGCGATACCAAGAACGTGGAATTCACTGATCTGGGAGCAGTTCTCAGCTGGGGTGGGGTTGGATGCTATTTTGTTTCCTAACTTTGCAAAGTGGTATTTACAAGTTGAGTTTAACCCAAGTTCCCAGCCGAACTGAGCATCAGGTCCATGTGTGTCCCATCATACCCTCTTTGCCACCCTAGTCTTCCTGTACTCTTTTGTTATCTATCCTTCATTAAGTCCTTTCAACTAAACTGCTATTCTCATCAATTTTAAATGTCTTTTGAACTAAGCAGGGAAACAAAAATCTTGCACACCTGGGAAATTTGGAGGTATTGAACATATGTGGAAGAGGAGTATATCAAAATGAATGATGTAGGAAGGCAAGATTGTGAACAGAACCAAAAATGATGCCCAGGAATGCAAAACCATGAAGACCTCCAATATTTCTTTACCACAGATTCACAGGGTAAACTCTCTCACCCCACCTTTATAAGTCATGCTCACTCACCCACCCTCACAAGGTCATGCATGCCGCCTTATTACACCCTCATGGAGTATGTTGTTTTCATTCCATAGTGTGACTGGGGATGGTCCTAACCATACCTTCACAACATCATTTTCTCTCCTACATTGTCATAAGGACACAATTCATAATCACATCTTCACACTGCCATATTCTTACATCAATTTGAGGGATTCCTTTGAATATTCTCTTTTGTCTTGTGAGCTTCACAAATGTTCATATGTTAGGGTATGAGCATATCCTTACAGTGCTTCTGTCATCTTTGAAGTGGTATGGCTCTAGACTTTTAGACCATGTATGTTAGGATTTTGTCTAAGTTCCACCCTAGAGCTACCTGGCAACAGCGAGGTAGGTCTGTCCCTCTATAAAAGGGGATGCTTGCCCCTTTTCCCTCTCTTGCTTCTCTTGCCTCTCTTACTGTCTTAGCTTCTCTCTTGCCCTCTTGGGCTCTTCCCTTCTCCCTTCCCCTAACCCCTCTCTCCATGTGGTCATGGCAAGCCTCTACTTCTTTACTCTTTCCTTTTCTCTGTCTTTCTCTGCCTCTTCTACCCTCTTAACTTCCCTCCCCATGCCCTGAATAAACTATTCTGTACTATACCCTTGTGTGTGTGGTACCTCAGGGGGAAGGGATGTCTCGGCATGGGCCTGCAGGTTAAGAGGCAGAGAAAGGCAGAGAGAAGTAGAGAGTAGAGAAGTAGAGGCTGGCCATGACCATGTGGAGAGAGGGGGGAGGGGAAGGGAGAAGGGAAGAGCCTAAGAGGGCAAGAGAGAAGCTAAGAGAGTAAGAGAGGCAGGAGAAGCAAGAGAGAGAGAAGGGGCAAGCATCCCCTTTTATAGAGGGCCAGACCTACCTGGCTGTTGCCAAGTAATGGTGAGGAGAGGCATACCTGGCTGTTGCCAGGTAGCTGTGGGGTGGAGCTTAGACAGAATCTAAACATTCCCCCATTTTGGTTTAATTAATAAAAGAAAAATTAGAAAGAGGTTATGGTGAAGCAGGAATAGGGTTGTCATGATATCTGGCTGCTTCGTGCTGACATTGGGGTGAAGTATCTCTAGGGAACCTAGAGAAATGGGTATGGGGGATGTTTGACCAGTCTTAGGAGAATTGGCTGCTTCCTTGCTGTCCAGGATCTGTGGAGCCATCTGAGGATAGATCAGAAGAACAGGGCCAGTAGAAGCTGTCTGTGTCTGAGAGGAGATTGGAACATCTGAAGGTTGGTTCTCTTGAACTGTCCTCGATGTAGCAAGAACCTGGACTTGACAAGATGTTGAAACACATTAGTATAACTAGGGAATAAGATTAAGTACATTTGAGAGAAAGAAAAAATTTTCTTAAGATGTACATTTGAAACCCAGAGGAATTCCACCCTTTGGAATAGGTAGTAAGTGGGAACTTTGGGCAGATGTACTTATCTGGATGGAGCCCATCTGGTCGAGGAAATGTACATCTGTGTAGGTTTCATGTAGCTTATAAGTTCATAAAAGAGATAACATGAGATAACTATATGAACAGTCTTTAAGATGAACCTTTTGTGTAACAGAAGGAACAAGATTAAGAAGTTGGATCAAATAGTAGACTGTTTATTATTAGAGTTAGGTAAATTTATAGGAACCTAGATAATGTTAGGACAGTGGCACAGCAAAAAGGAACTATGAAGCATTTAATGGAAACAGAGTTTAGGTAAGGAGATAACTGTCAAGCTGTCAATGTAGTCAGAAGTCTGAGGAATAAACAATAACTTAGCAGTTATATATTTAAAAATGACATATTCCAGTAGTCAGCAGTTTTCCATGGGCTGTCAGTCTATCTTTCAAGTGCAGGAGACACAGGTCTTCTTTGTGTAATGGATGTGCATGACATGAGAAATGACTTATCTTGGTTTAGTTAAGTCATTTGACTCAAGGGTATCCAGTCTTGTCCACTGCATATTTCAGATTATCATATCACACACAATCTAGGCACCATCCTGTAGTGGTGTCCATATCTTCAGAGACCTCCTGGGAGAAACTGTTAAGGGCTTTTGGGAATTCTGTCTGTCATGAATTTAATAATTAACAAACTTCTGACAAGATTGAGCATGAGATAGAGTAGCAGTTGTCAAGACAGGATAGGAATGAGAATCTTAACTTACTTTGAGAGGTTGTGTAAGTAGAGGAAAGTATATTGTTGTATTAGCAAAGAGACATATGGCTAGGACCAGAATAAGAAAGCTGGCAGTAGTGGCATAAAATCGTGGTGACAGAAAATGAGTGTATCCAGGCAGATTTAGGTCTGTGACACAAACTGAGCACTCGGCCTATGAGAACAAGCCAGGACTGTGGGGGCACAGATAGGTAAATGCTTGGACCTTTTTACACTTACCAGACTACTGGCAGTATGTATGAACATCCCTTAAATATATATGGTTAAAGACAATTTCGCGCCCATTGGGTGAGAGGGTAGTTACTGGGTAATCCATACCAGCATCCCAGAGGACTTCCAGTAACACAGTTATGGCCAAGCTAGAATCAGGTTGTTTAAGTAATCTCTAGGGGCCTTCAGAAAGCAATCTAACCTGGTCCAGACATTTTCAGCAGCTGCAAGAGCCCAAAGGATTTATGCACTGCTTTAGGGAACCAAAGGGCCTCTATGTCCTAACTCGGATGTCAGCTGGGAAGCTGATCATAAGGACCATGGGCTGTGAAATGTCCACCCCTTAGTCCCCAGAAGAAAGCTGGCCAGGCCCTATCTGGGAAATTAGAGGCCCTCATGCTGACTGGAGAAAATCTTTATCAGTCAATATGGCTGTGTGTGCTTGTGAGGTTCTATAGTCTGTTAGCAGAAAATGTGGGCCTGTCTGAAAGAGGATGGGAACCTAAAGTGGCTTGTTTCGTATCCTAGCAATACACTATGCCGCACCACACCCTGAAGGAGCCAAGTGCAAGCTGCCTTGGGGAGACTAATGTAGATCTGAGAATGAGGGGGTGGGGAGGGGGGAGGCAGAGTCCCTGGCATGGTGAAGCCAGGGCCAGACCTCCTTTTCAGGCAAACCAGATGAACCAGCAGGCCACAAATGAAACAGAGGAAAGAGGGGAAAGATAACAGACTGACCCAAGGGCGAGACACATGAGAGTATCCAGGCCCAGCCTGGAATTCTCAATCTTGAGAAAGAAGAGAGGGAAATCTCATCCAAGGAAAAAAGTTCTGAAGTGAGGGTCAGGGAAAAACTGAATGTGGTTCATCCTCAAGGACAACATAGGGGTAGCTCCAAGCTCAAGAAATACCTAGGACCATGCAGATGGTCTGACTAGTGGGATATGGGGTGCTTACCAGACTGGGGCTAGTGAGTATGGTTGTGGCTGAGATGACATGTTTTCTCTGCCTCTACTACCCTCTTAACTCCCCTCCCCATGCCCTGAATAAACTATTCTATAGTATACTCTTGTGTGAGTGGTCCCTCGGGGGAAGGTATGTCTTGTCATAGGCACGCTGAAGCACCCCCTTTCCTCACCTACCATAGAACATATTCTTACACCTATTTCCCTTTTTATGATCACAACAATGTAAGCTTGTGTTTGGAAAAGGTCATGATTTTTAACATTTTGGAGCCCAGGATAAAATAGTGTTTTCAATAAACAGCACTCATCCATTATTATATATGTCTTCAGTATGTTTTTCAAGAAAATGGATATATGAAAACATATCCTCATTTTTTTTCTGTTATTTAGTAACTTCTACTTGATCTTTGGGAACTAGAAAAGGGAGGATAAAATCAATGCTCCCTTATTTTTAGTGTTCTAAAATGCATCTGTTACTCTTAAATGAAAATAGAAATTCAAAGCAGAGCTTCCAGGGGCTGGATAATTGACTGTTTTGATTTTTTTTCGTCCAATGTCGCTGGATAATTTTCTCTTTTGTTTTTCCATTGCTTTATGCAACCTTAAGATAAGCTAAGACAAACAAGACATGCTTGAGAAATGTTTACTGTTTCCTGCTTCTGAAGTGTAAATTCCTTAATGACTTGAAATTCTGAAGTCCTCTTCCAAAGGGGTGGCAGAACATTGGCATTCTACTCATGTTTTAGGAAGCAATGTGGTACACTATAAAAAGTGATTATAATGTGCTACATAAAACATTTAAGAACAAAGGCATTGATACAGGTCTAGACTTTTTCCAAGGGTCCTTATTTATTTTTAAATTTTAGCTTTATTTCATTTTAGACGAATCTCATTTCCATTTGGGTGCTTATTATGAGCCTGACATTCTTTGCTTCTGATTTACAAGTTTTCTCATCTTGTAGGATGATATAAAAAATCCCCTTCATGTTGTTTTTCTAGTGGGAATAAAGGACTTTCCAAGGGAGAAATACACCAAGTGCCTTCCTAAACCCTCTGGCATGTCCTGTGAGAAAATTAGTTTGTATACCAATGGCTAGAACAAAAGATAATGCATAAACATGCTTGTAGTCATATACAATAATGGCTGGAGGGGTTTTAGAGATTATCAGAATAGATTTTATATATGAGGAACCTAAGGCACCACAGGATTGATACATTATCTAAAAGAACCAAGCAGGCTACTGTTAGCTAGACTTTAGTCTGTTGGCTCCTATAACTGTTTTCTTTTCATATTGCAGAACATTTTATGCTTATAAACATTGCCTTAGAGAGTTTATTTTCTTTGTCTAGATCTAAAGGAAAAATAAAGTGTCTAATTCAAGTCTCTATAGGACACCATTTAAGACATAAAATGATACACATATCCACTCATAGCTCAAGAACGCTAAGGAGACTTAATATCCTAAAGATGCCACAACCTCCCAGCAGTGCCTTTCTGGAACAAAATAAATCACAGTTGTTCCTGGGGAATGCTCAGGCTAAATCCAACCTCCCAAAAGCTGGTGCTTCTTACTGTCTGCACCCCAACTACTTGATTTCTAATACACAAAAATCAAATATCTATCAACTCACTCTATACCTGAACTCTCTTTTTAAACTTTTAACTCCAATAGATCTCATGAAGAAGATGACTTACTTTGAAGTAGTCTACATTGTGGAGTGTTTGTTGTGTATTCAACAATCATAGAGTATCAAAGAATAGCAAAGAACACCTTGATTGTATTTCTTCCTGTATTTCTAAGAAAACCAGTCAATAATTACTGATTTAATTATACTTTCTTTCCCAACATAATGCACAAGAAACCTTTTGTTTGGACTGTCTAGAGTGTCAGCCACAGGTAAGTACCAAGGGTGGTCTAAGTAACCTATTTCTGTTATTCTCTGCTTTGATGCTGCTTTGATCACTACTATTATTTATAATGTTTTCAATGTTGGATCAAAGGATCCTTGTAGCCCATATTTTACTGGATTTATTCTTCGAGTCCACTGCCCTCCTGATTTCTTATTGTTTCTTCTTGAAGCTGTCATATGATTTCTCCTGTTTAATAATAAGCACCTTTTCTTTTCTTCTCATATAAAAACATGTGTTAATATTTTTATGAGGTGTTCTTGTTATACTTCTTTCTGTTATACTCTTACATATCCTGAAACTACTAAGTATGCTTTTGAGCAACATATTTTTATTCATTTACTATATCAGTTTATTATTTAATAAACAATTAGACAAGTCTAATTGCTCCTAAGGAAGTTGACTTTTTTTGATGATGATGATGATGATCTGGACTTACATGTATATGTTATGCTGAACCTCAGGTATGCGTTACCTGCATAGAAGTAGAATTTAGAGTGCAGAGTGATCATCTTCAGCATTCCCTATTTCAGCTCTTAGATCTCACCAGCCAATTTAGTAAGAAACTATTTTTACTTTTTCAAGCTCCTTTGCCAAATGCAATCCTATTTGTTAGCAGAGTCTTTCAACATTTTCTTCTGAGAAGCTCCCCTTCTTTTGCTCTGAATCGCTGTCATTATCACCCATGGGCAGACTTCCATCCTGACCCTTTTTCCCATGATTTAAGAGCCTCTTGACTTGCACCTTGCTATTAGATCTCTTCCCTCAAACCTTATCCCCTGTTTAAACATGGCTTCAGTATCTCAACCATAAATAGATTCTAGACAAATTTTCTTTGTCATTTTTCAATCTTCCATTTTTTAACAGCTAAAATCCAAGTTTCTTTTTTTTTTAGTACACCCACCAGACAATGCCCATCTAGGACATAGCTGCAAACCTCTCGAACTTGATCGCAATGTTTAGTCTCCTTATTTCTGGCTTCATTTATAAAGTATGGACTGTATTCCTCACTCAGAAAACGTGTTACCATCTGCATGTGTTCATTACCTCCATTTTTCCTCCCTCCTCCACTGAATGTTAAAGTCATGCTAAGTTTTCCTAAATGAGGTCCGAAAACTCTTGTTGAAGTCATGCACTCAGTCTGGTGATTTCCTTGGTGGACCGATCTGGTTGTGCACATTTCCAGCAATGCTTTATATCTATGTGTTCCATGATTTTCACACTTTACTAAATAGGAATCTTTAAGCGTGGGCACTGTGCTCTTTCTATTTAGATGTTCAGGGTCTGGGCTAATGTTTGAAACATAACTAATTTCTCAATAAATATCTGAGCACTAGTGAGAGGGGAAGCTTTTTATAGCCTTTATTCTTTAAATCCTCAAGACTTCAATTTAGCACTTTGGGAGCTTGGTCTGTGATCTCTCTGATTTACAGGCAGAGAAGCAATGAGGATGTAGAAGGAGACAAATCCTTGTGTATTCCCATTTGCCCTGGTTTAGCCAAAGTCCTGTGGTTCAGCTGCACAAATACTTCTGAGATATATTTTAATTCAGACTGCCCTTTGCTTGTTTCGATGTCTGAATCGTCTCTTCCTGACTACCTCGCCATAAATTGTGTCTCTCCCAATCTAACCACAGTAATCTTTGCCAGATGCTAACATTCCTTACTGTGTTCCAAAACTCTTAGACACAAGTCTAAATTCCTTATGGCTGTTTTTAATAATGCTGGTATAATCTGGCTTTGACTGCTTCTTCAGCTTTCTTTTTCACCATTCTGCTCTAGATCACCTGGGATCCACTAGACAAAACAGGTTTTATTTTATCAGATCCACCTAGTTTTAGTTCCTTCTGGATTCTGAGGATTTTTCTTTGGGCACTTTCTCTTTGTCCCTTCATTTTCTTAAACTTTTAACTGCTCACTTAGGTCATAGACTGGGTATTCCCTTCCCCAGAAGTCTTTCCTTTATAAACAAATTCAGATTAGAAACATCTTCTCTCTCCCTACTACCAATTTCTCTTAGATGCTCCTGTTCACATACCCTACGCAAATATCATACCATCACAGTAGCTTTTATTGTTGTTCATATATCTTAATCAACTAAACTTTGGAAGGCAAAAACACCACCAGTGTGTTTCTTGCTATATAAATAGTATATAGAATAGAAACTTTCACACACTGGTGCCGAATATTATTCAATGAATAAATGAATGGATCCATGAAAATAATTTTCTTTCTTTTCTATTGGGGTTCCTTTTGACATGCTCTCTAGAGTACTGGAGAAAAGAAACTGAAACACTCAAGAGTGCTTAAGGAGAAGGAGAAAGGGAGGGAGGAATCACTGCTAATTATACACAAAGTTGCTCTCACCCTCACAACAGGGTCCAGTACTGTTTTTCAAGTGAGAGAAGAGATGATGGGTTTTATGATCTCTAATTTCTTTCCAAGTTCAACAGTTGGCCTGAAATCTGTAGTTCTCGTAAAATGAAGGATCTATGTGAAATGACTATCAGGGGAAACATGTAGACAGATGGGGAGGGGTTGTGGTCAATAGTATCACTGCTCCTTTGTAAGAAGGGACATCCCCTTTCTGTGCCAGTTTGTCATGAAGTCATTGACAATGATCAGGTATGTCAGAAATAGTTTTCTAAAACTACCATGAAGTTGGGATCTGGCCCCACAACAAGAATATGAGCTAAGGAAGGCAATCTTGTAAATATTTTTGTCAAATCTTGTATCTTCTTATGAGTCAAAAGGGTGACATTAGTGACTCAGCAAGATTGCCCAATTTGGGGACCTCAATGTAAGCTTCCAACACTTCAGAGGAGGAAGTGTTGCCACCTCAGATGAGTCTTGAGTTATTTATAAATATTGTGTCAATTAATTTTAAATTGGCCATATTTAATTTGGAGCTGAAAATAGACCAGATCTCCTCCTTAGATTGCTCATATGATTTCAAAGAGTCCAAAAAGGATTGTTAAAAATATTTTTTCCTGTCATACAGATCTTTCACTTGTTTGGTTAGAGTCACACCAAGATACTTTATATTGTTTGTGACTATTGTGAAGGGTGTCATTTCCCTAATTTCTTTCCCAGCTTGTTTATCCTTTGAGTATAGGAAGGCTACTAATTTGCTTGAGTTGATTTTATAACCTGCCACTTTGCTGAAGTTGTTTATCAGCTGTAGGAGTTCTCTGGTGGAGTGTTTTAGGTCACTTAAATATACTATCATGTCATCTGCAAATAGTGATAGTTTGACCTCTTCCTTTCCAATTTGTATCCCTTTGGCCTCCTTATGTTGTCTAATTGCTCTAGCTAGGACTTCAAGAACTATATTGAAAAGATAAGGAGAGAGGGGGCAGCCTTCTTTGAAGAAAGAAATCGTAGAAGACCTCAGAAGATAGAAAAATCTTCCTTGCTCTTGGTTAGGCAGAATTAATAGAGTAAAAATGGTCATCTTGTCAAAAGTAATCTACAGATTCAATGCAATCCCCATCAAAATCCCAACTCAATCTTCACAGACTTAGAGCAATTCTCAAATTCATCTGGAATAACAAAAAAACTCAGGATAGCTAAAACTATTCTCAACAGTAAAAGAACTTCTGGGGGAATCAGTATCTCCAACCTCAAGCAGTACTACAGAGCAATTGTGTTAAAAACTGCGTGGTATTGGTACAGTGACAGGCAAGTAGATCAATAGAATAGAATTGAAGATCCTGAAATGGACCCACATAATTATGGTCACTTGACCTTTGATAAAGGAGCTACAACCATCCAGTGGAAAAAAGATAGCCTCTTCAACAAATGGTGCTGGTTCAACTGGAGGTCAGAATGCAAAAGAATGCAAATTGATCCATTCTTATCTCCTTTTACTAAGCTCAAGTTCAAGTGGATCAAGAACCTCCACATAAAACCAGACACACTGAAACTAATAGAAAAGAAACTGGGGAAGACTCTTGAGGACATGGGCACAGGGGAAAAGTTCCTCAACAAAACACCAATAGCTTATGCTCTAAGATCAAGAATTGACAAATGGGACTTCATAAAACTACAAAGTTTCTGTAAGGCAAAGGACATTGTCAAAAGGACAAAATGGCAACCAACAAATTGGGAAAAGATCTTTACCAACACTACATCTGACAGAGGGCTTATATCCAAGATATACAAAGAACTCAAGAAGACAGACTCCAGAGAGCCAAATATCCCCCTTAAAAATGTGGTACAGAGCTAAACAAAGAATTTTCACCTGAGGAATATCAAATGGCTGAGAAGCACCTAAAGAAATGTTCAACATCCTTAGTCATCAGGGAATGCAAATCAAAACAACCCTGAGATTTCACCTCACATCAATCAGAATGGCTAAGATCAAAAAGTCAGGAGAAAACAGGTGCTGGTGAGGATGTGGAGAAAGGAACACTTCTCCACTGCTGGTGGAACTGCAAGCTGATACAAACACTCTGGAAATCAGTCTGGCAGTTCCTCAGAAAACTGGGAATGATACTTCCAGAGGACCCTGCTATACCACTATTGGGCATATATCCAGAGGATTCTCCAGAATGTAATAAGGATACATGCTCCAATATGTTCATAGCAGCCCTATTTATAATAGCCAGAAGCTGGAAAGAACCCAGATGTCCTTCACAGAGGAATGATACAGAAAATGTGGTATATATACACAGTGGAGTACTAGAGTACTAGTCAGCCATTAGAAACAATGAATTCATGAAATTCTTAGACAAATGGATGGAACTGGAGAACATCATCCTAAGTGTGGTAACCTAGTCTCAAAAGAACACTCATGGTATGCACTCACTGATAAATGGATATTAGCCTAGAATCTTGGAATACCCAAGACACAATGCACACATCAAATGATGCTCAAGAAGAAGGAATGAGTGGCCCCGGTCCTGGAAAAGCTCAGTGCAGCAGTATTGGGGAATACCAGAACAGGGAAGTGGGAAGGGGTGGATTGGAGAACAGGGGGAGGGAAAAGGGCTCATGGGACTTTCGAGGAGGGGGGATCCAGGAAAGGGAAAATCACTTGACATGTAAATAAATAATATATCAAATTAAAAAACCTATAATGCCAAAAAAAAGGTGGGGGGAAGTAACAACCTAGGCAGGAAGTCACCAAAGAAAATGTATAAAAAATATTTTTTCTTTATAATTAATTTATATTTGTTGTATAAAACAGTGAGTCTCATCATGACATTAACGCTTGTATGATATTTATTTTATTATATTCATACTTCCACTACTGTCTTTTCTTTCTTAAACGATATTTTCCTTTCTCCAACAATATTTTATTAATTATGTGAGAATTTGTATACTATATTTGGCCAACTCTTCCCAGTTCCACCTTCTTACCTGTCATCTAATTTCATAGACTCTCCTCTCTCTCTTTAACTCATGGAGTCTATTTTGCTTTGCCTATGTATTCTTGGGGCCTGTACAGGAACATGATCCATCCAATAGGAGCCATCATCTTAACTTAGTAGATGAACTATATTGATGTATTACGATAGTTTTGAAAAAAAAAAGATAGTTTTGGTGTACTGATTATTAGTGAAACATTGAAAATTATCTTTTAATCCTTGATGCCAAGTCAAAGAGTTTTAGATATGTTTCTTTTTTTCTTTTTTCCTTGAAAAATAAGTAAAACATTTTATGATAAAATTGAAGATTTACATGGATAATATTTCTGACAAAATTGAAAAAAAATAAAGAAAAATGTAAAACTTGACAATTTTCATGAAAATTAGATAGTAAAATGGGAGATATAAAAATCATTCCTAAATTAATTGAAAAAGGAAGTAGAAACATTTTATGATAGAATTGAAGATTTACATGGAAAATATTTCTGATAAAATTATAGAAAAATATAGAATAGCATGTTAAAATTGAAGATTATCATGGAAAATTACAGGGATAAAATGGAAGGCATAAAAATATTTCTAAGTTGATTTAAAGTGGAATTATAAACATTTTCTAATAAAATTAAAGATTTACATGGAAAATATCTCTGATAAAATTGACAAATATGTAGAATAACACATTAAAATTGACTATTTCATGGAAAATTATACAGATAAAATGCTGGACATAAAAATATTTCTAAATTGATTGAAAGTGGAATTAAACACATTTTCTGATAAAATTGAAGATTTACATGGAAAATATTTCTGGTAAAATTCAAGAAACATATAGAAAAACATGTTAAAATTGAAGATTATCATGGTAAATTATACAGATAAAAGGGTAGGCATAAAAATATTCCTGTTGATGGAAAATGGAACTATAAACATTTTCTGATAAAATTGAAGATTTACATGAAAAATATTTCTGATAAAATTGAAGAAATATATAGAAAAACATGTTAAAATTGAAGATTATTCGATGTGTATCTTAAGAAACTTACTCTTTTATTTCTTTTACAGAGCAATACCTCTAGCTTTACGAGTTATTTTTCATTTGTGATAGTGGTCATAAGAATACAAGTGGGCTCCTGAGTAAAAGGATTACTAAGTCTAGATGAATCACTATCACCCATGGCTTGAACTCGATGACTTTTCTCTCTCTGAGGTCAAGAGATCCTTCAGAGTGGAGGTTGATGCTTAAAATAGTTCTAGTGAGGCAAGCCGGTGACTGGCGGATCTTCACATCTACTTTATTTTTAGCTCGCCCTTTATGCTGTGTCAGTAGTAATCACTGGGGCAGACAGATGTGGTATTAATGACATACAACATTTTGGTAAGTGAAATTTGGTCAACAGAAAACTAGATTGAAAGTGGTCAATAATGTATTGAATAATTTAATCCAGTTAGAAGAAAGGATGTTTAATGTTCCTATCAGAAAGATGTGATAAAGACAGCAAGTATACTAATTATTTCAAATTGTATGTGTGTGCATGTGTTGTATGTGCATGTGTGTGTGTGTGTGTGATGTTCACATATCACATTGTATCACATAAATATGTGTGATCATGTGACAATTAGAAATAAGAAAAAACAGTGGAGAATATATAACTGGTTAAAACACAAAAAATACTAGGTAAGAATGACAAGAAATGGACTTCCCTCTCAATTATGTTATATGGAGAAAATTACTCAAAATATGTGATCTTCAGTTTCCTTATCATTTAAAAAACGCTGATGTAAATAAGATATGTAGAACAAAAAGGTATACAACTTGGTTAAATGAAGTAGCTTTGTTATTTGTTTGTTTGTTTGTTTTTAAATTATTGGCAGGAGTTGGAAAGTCAAAAGGGGTTTCTGAAATGAATAGGAGAGATTTGTTTAGTTAACAAGGTCTGTTCTCAAATTCACATAGATTTACAGATACATTAGCTTCCAGGTAGTAGTTAAACTCTATTTATTTAAAAAAAAAAGTTTATTTTAAGATTTGCTTACATGTTGTTCTCCATGATTATCACAACTAATTAATATAGTTTTCTTTTCACACACACACACACACACACAAACACAAACACACACACACACACACATACATATATATATATACATACACACACACAGAGAGACAGAGAGGGTATGGAGGGATATATATATATATATATATATATATATATATATATATATATATACAGAGAGAGAGAGAGAGAGAGAGAGAGAGAGAGAGAGAGAGAGAGAGAGTATGGAGAGAATGAGAGAGACATTTGTGTCCTGAATAACTAAGACTCACTGTCTGGAGCATCCTCTGTAGACTAGCCAAAACTATGTGAATGTTTAACTCTTAGTGTACTGTTCTAAAGCAGTATTTTTAAATATCTCTCCCTTAGGGAATAATTTCAGAGAAAGGAAAGATATAAAATTCAGATCCTGGTAGCAAGTAAGATTCGGTCTCAGTCTCACAGAATTGACCTTAGATGTATAATGGAAAAAAAAAAGAGGGAATCTGTAGTTTATATCTTAATGCTGTGGTGTGGTCAGTCTTGTCTCGGTTTTATGGTGAAGTGATGGACAGGGCTGCTGTGAAGAACTTGGCAGTTTTCAGTTCTCAGCTCTAAACTGGAGATCAATATCATCCTCTGTACACCCAGGGAACATTTCAGAAGAAGGGGTTGGGGGTTGCTGTGAAACACCACCAGCAGATATCACATGGCTATTGCAATCATGAACACATGGTAGCTCTGGTCTGCACAAGGCCATTTCACAGTGGATGGAGGAGGTACCCATGTGACCACCATCCCTTCTCGAGGACCTATAGACATTTTCTTCTCACTTCCTTCTGTGTTGTGGCTAATGGTAATGTTCATGCTCTAGGAAACAAACCACTGCCCGTGCCCATCTAAGAAACCCCAATTAAACTCCATAGGGGAAAAATAGGTATGAATGAGGGTGGAGATGACATAGAAAGGAGAGAGAGTTCAGGTGAAGACTGATGGGAGTTAGAGAAGCTAGTGGATGGAATGTATATTAATAATACACTGGATATGAGATTGACAAAGATAAAGGAAAAAGATTGGCATGTGAATGAGTGAAACACCACCCCACATCAATCACCAAGCTACAAGAAGCTAAAAAGGATCCATAATTCTCTCAGCTCTCAGAGTCCTATAGCTCCAATCCAGCACCTACTAGATTATTATTGGTGGAAATTTAAGTCATTACAATCCAATGAAAATCCTTCTTATCACAAATGAGATACAGCTTTTCATGTGTTTAATAATCATTTGAGTATGTTTTGATGGCCTAAAAGACTATTTCTTCATATTTGAAATTCATTCGACAGGGGGTACAGCTCATGATCACTTGACCTGCTCACACATGATGTTCTAAACCATTATTAAACTTGAAATCTTTCACTTTATGAGTTCCCTGTTTAGTTTTGCTCACAAGTTTGTCAGTCTTCTAAATGTCTTCTTGTGGCCTCCTATTTTCTCCTGATTTTAAAACAAAAAGAATTTGTCTTAATTATTTTTCTCATATCAATTCCTTACAACATCTTTTGTATGTGTGTGATACATGCATGTATGTGTGCAGTTTACATGGGTCCTGACTATTTGAACTCAGGTCTTTAGACTTTCACAGCAAGTGCTTTTACCCAATGAGACACATCCCCAGCCTTTAGGATTTGTGCTTTGAATATTACTCAGTTTTTGTTGAGTTTTGTCTTCACCTTTGAATTTTTTATTTCACTTTGCTCAGCTCTTCAGTTCATGCTTTATTTCCTTGATGTCAATAGTTCTCTAAATGTACATCTCTGCTTTGTCTTCTTTCTTATGGGAATAATTTGACCATTCAGGGAATTCGTGGTAGAATATTTTGTTATCATCTTTATCCTTTCTGGTGGCTTTCTCCAATGTTTCTTGCAGAACTATTATGAACATACTGTGGTGTCCTTTATTTCTTCCATGGTCCCTGAAGCCAGCAGACATTTCCTGGACAATTGTTTTATGTACATGAGTATACTGTACATCTTCAGACACACCAGCAGAGGGAATCAGATTCCATTACAGATGGTTGTGAGCCACCATGTGGTTGCTGGGAATTGAACTCAGGACCTTAGGAGGAGCAGTCAGTGCTCTTAACCCCTGAGACATCTCTCCAGACTTTCCTGGGCAATTGTTATGGATTGAAAACTTCCACTGTAGAGGATCCAGTATGGTCTTCCAGGCTAGCAGGTTATTTGATGCTGTGGGCTGTGCAGGAAGTTCACAAAGCATTTCCCCTCTTTGGCTTGGGGTTGTTTACAGTTGGAAGTCTACACTTCTACTTCATGCTATAGGTACAACTTCCTCACAACATAGCTGTTCTGTGTGGGTAACTATTTTTTCTTTTAGCTCCACCTATGCTTACCTCTCACTTAAGTATGTGCCTCAATGCCTGGATATAAACAACAACAACAACAACAACAACAACAAAAACAAACCAAAAACAACAATGAAAACAAACTAAAACCAAAAGCCAAAGGACTTAGAATTGTGAATCTATTTGTATTCTTCTTTTAAGACACTAAGTTTAGAGGCTGGGGGGATGGCTTAGCAGTTAGAAACACTTGCTGATTTTGCAGACCTGAGTTTCATTCTCAATACCCACCGTGGGTGACTTATGACTGCCTGTAACACCAGATCATGTGATGTCCGCCTTCTTACCTCCATAGGTGACTGCACACACAAAGACATACACAAAAATATAAAAAAGATTAAATTCTAAAGGAAATAGCATAGAAAGCATCTTCATTGCCTTTGTCTATCCAAGATCCACTTCCATGAAATCCTTCAGGTGCCCTGTCCCTCTAACTGACTCTGTCCTTAGTTTTCTGTTCTGCAGTTTTATCTTTTGTTGATTCTCTGTTTTCACCACAATCAGAAGTTGCATTTTGAGTCTTAGTCTTATTCTTTAAAGGGATTTCTACCTTGCATGGCCACCTTTTGATGGGAAACTTCTGATTACTTCTGGAATATCTTCTCAAATTTGTATTCTAAAAGTTAATATACAGGGTTTGACATTTAAGCTCTTCCTGGATGAATCACAAGAATTCCATTAGCCAAACAGCCAGACACTTAATTATAGAAATTCTATCAATAGCCTAAATATACAGACTTTAGAAACAAACTTTTCCCTTTTTCAACCTAAATCTTTCCCCACCTAAAATTGCTGAAGCCCTCCTTAGAACTCATAAATATTGTACTAGTAGAGTTCTTTTATATTCTTCTTTTATAACATTTAATTTTAATATTTTACATATTCACTTTATATCCCACTCATTGACCCCCTTCAGGTCACACCGCCCACAATCCATCCCCCATTTCCCCTTCCCCTTCCACTCTGAGCAGATAGTGCCTCCCCTGGGTATCCCTCCAATCTTTGCTCTTCAAATTTCTGCAGGGCTAGGAGCTTCCTCTCCCACTGAGGCCAGACAAGGCATCCTAGATAGAAGAACACATCCCATGTACAGTCAACAGCTTTTGGGATAGCCCCACTCCAGTTGTTTAGGATCCAGATGCAGACCAAGCTGCACATCTTCCTGTGGACTTCCTATCACCTTTGAGGCCCTCCATCCTTCCTCCTAGTCTTCCATAAGAGTCCTGAGGCTCTATCTACTTTTTGGCTGTGAGTGTCAGCATCTGTTTGAGTCAGCTGCTTTGTGGAGCCTCTCAGAGGACAACTTGCTCTTGTCTGTAAGGATAACATAGTATCATTAATAGCATTAAGGATTGGTGCTTGTCAATGGGATGGGTCTCAAGTTGGGCCCGTTATTGTTTGGCCTTTCCCTCAGTCTCTGTTCTGTCCCCTGTGCCATGCATTTCTTGTAAACAGGATAAATTTGGGGTTGAAAGTTTTGTAAGTAGGTTGATGTCTTTACACTTGACATCTGTTTGATCACCAACTTCTGGAACAAAGCAAAGGATTGTTAAGTCCTGCTACACAGTAAGTAGGGGACCAGGTGCTGAAGAAGGGCATCCCTGGCATGGCCTAGAGGTTTCTCCGCCTTGCAAAGCTATAGTTCTGAGGTTCCTGAATACAGTAAGCTTAAACTAAGCATTATTTTAAAACTCATGTACATCACTCTTAATTGGGATCCAGAGCTCAGCATCCATATAGAATTTCTTTTGACTTAAGATATACGTTTTCATGTCTTTTACTGTATTACTGTGAAAGAAAAATTGGCTGTTCCAAATATTATAGAATTTGGTAGACTGTGCCATTATTAATATTGAATTTGAGCATATTTTTCAAGTTTAGGAAGGAGGTGATCAATAGAAGATATTAAGTAAGAAAATAAATTATTTTAATTTCTAGTGTTTCAGATAACAAGAATAAAACAAATTCTACTGAACTCAACTATTACATCTGAGCAGTGTTTATTATAAATTTAGTTTTAACCTATTGCTTAAAGTTCATGGATTAGGAGGAGCTCTTAGATGTGTACATTTTTTTATTATTTGCACATGGAGAATAAGAAGAATTTTAATATTAAACAATTTAAAAATTCTGAAACGAACACAGATTCAGTTGTAAAATTATAAACTGGATTCTTCATTTGTTTTGCTTTGCTTTGTTTTGAACAGGGTTTCTTTGTCTAGCTTTGGCTGTACTGGAGCTTACTCTGTAGTCCAGGCTGGCCTTGAACTGACAGAGATCTGCCTGCCTCTGACTCACTACTTCTGGGATTAAAGGGGTACACATCCACTACCTGGCTGGTCCTGATTCGTAATATTAGAAATTTGATATATTATGGCTTTTATTTTTACTTTATATTTTTGCTTACTTCAAGTATTTTACAAGAAGATGAAATATAAAAAGATGAAATAAACTTTTATTAATTATATTTACTTTTATGTAGAATTGTGACAAAAATAAATGGAGATTTTGAAAGCTACTATATATGTATACTTTTAGTTCTTTATATGACTGATAACAACAGAATAAAAATTATCTAGGTCATCTTACACCCAGATCTAGAAGCATAAAATAATCTGTAGATTGTATGATTATTAAAAATTCTGTAAATATTAATTAATGTTGGAAATTAATAAGGCAATACTTATTCCTTAACCAGCTTTCCTCCAAGCAAGCACACAGAGACCTTTCAATATTTCAAAGCCTTAGTTAGGCCTTAGCTGGGCAGACTCTCATTGGCTCCTCTAAGTTAACCCGATCACCTAGCTCTATCCAGAGCATGGTTAGTTATATCTTTCAGGCCGTAGTCACGTTCATCTCTTCTCACGGCATCTGATGAAAAGACTTTCCTCCTCCTTCTTCCCAGAGTTCCTTTAACCCTCCCATGAAGTCCTTCCACTTCTTGCCCAGCCAATTGGACATCATTTTGTTTTTATTAAAGCCAATCAGAGAATGCCTTAGGTAGGTGAGGAAAGACAGAGACACAATTTCACACAGTGTATCCCAACAGTATAATCTGACTGATAAAAGATACTAAAATACATTTATTGAAACACATTTGTTTTTTGTTTGTTTGTTTTTATTTGATATATTTTTTATTTACATTTCAAATGATTTCCCCTTTTCTAGACCCCCACTCCCCGAAAGTCCCATCAGCCCCCTTCCCTCCCCCCCTTCCCCCCCTCCCCCCCCCCCTGTTTTCCCACCCAACCCTTTCCACTTCCCTGTTCTGGTTTTGCCCCATACTGCCTCAGTGAGTCTTATTGAAACACATTTGTAGCCTCACTTGTACATATTTTAACTTTACTTTTAGACATTGTGAACCATGAACAACTTTTACATTCATACACACACACACACACACACATACACACACACACACACACATACACACACACACACACACACACACACACACACACACACACACGCACACACACATACACACACATACATGCTCACATGCACACACACAGTTAGGTCTTTATGCCTTTCCCACTTTCCAGATGCATCAACAAATATCATATATTTGTAATTTTTTTAATTTAAAGGAAAAACTGGGGGTTTGGGGAGATGTGTGTGTGTGTGTGTGTGTGTGTGTGTGTGTTGGTGTGGGTTCACAAGTGTGTGTATGCTTGCACAAGACAGAAGACAACTTCAGGTATTGTTCCTTTCAGAGTCATCAGTCTTGTAAGACAAAATTGTTAAGGTAAGAAGACAACCATTACCATTGGGAGTCTTTACCCATCTAATATTTGGGCCGACATCAGTAGTCTTGCCAGGTTTTTCCAATGAACATGCAGATACAGGCTTCTGTCTTCAAAATACTTGTTGTCTGTGATTTTCTTCCTCAGTGTTCCTTGAGACCCATTTCCACTAACCCATGTTGACCAAATACTGCTTTAAAGGGCCAGTAAATCTTACAGGGAATGTATGTTTCATTAATATTGAAAGTCCTTGCAATGTCTTATATATAATAATAGATTTTAAAATATTTTATTTTTATTTCTGTATATGTGTCTGTGTGTTATTGATATGTACATGAACATGAGGTCCCCTAAGAGGCTAGAAAAAGGCATAAGATCCCATGTAGCTGTCATTACAGCTGGTAAGGGGCTGCCCTAAAAGGGAGCGTGACCCAAATCTGGGTCATCTGCAAGGGCAGAAGTACCTTCACCACTGAGCTAGCTTTGAGCTACAAAGTCCTTGGGATTTTAAAACAATTGTGAATTATATTGAATTTGGTTATACTAAAAAGTAAATGGAAGAGGAAGAGACATTTGTCAAGCAGAATCAGCTGAAGACGGACATAACAGACTGACTGGCGGGGAGAAGGTCATAAGGATGCTGCAGCATCCTTAAAATGGCCTTCAGAACCCCTCACCATAATTTCCTGAAATTCAAAGCAGCTGGCTCATGTACTGCATCCCCTGGAAGTCTTGCTTGTTACAGATCTACTCAGAAAAGATCTGCAAAAAGAAAAAAAATGTCCCCAACATTAGGTATTTTCATGCACCACTGAAAATCTAGCTAGTGTCTTGCTCCCTGGCTTTAAGATCACTCAAATGAGGTTTTAAAAACTCAGAGTGGTGATATTTTCACAATATGAACCTAGTTCCCTGTCCTACGTGTCTGTCATTAGTGAAATAAATGTCCCCGGGGGAAGCCAGAGGCAGCTTGAGAAAATAACAGTTGTCATTTCCATGGGAAGGAAGACAAGAACGCTGGCTGCTTAGACACTGGAGCATTGAAAATTCTTGACAGGAATGATAGTGTTTCCTGATGAAAGTTTTTTTAGAAATTCTAGTTTGGAAACTTCTCTATGGAAAAATAGAGTATTATTACTACTATGAACTCCATTTTGCTGTCGAAATGACAGAAAACACCTGTCTCTTAAGCTAATCATATATTATTTCTGTATTACTGCCTTCACTTCACAATGAGGGTCAAAGTTAACCCCACAGAATGAAATATTTCTATCAGGTCTTTAATAAAAGTATCATTTGAACATAATATTTTAGGGAGAGAACAGTGTCTTTTGAAAACTTATGATTAAGATGCTGTTTCTGTTTAGGAGAGATGCGGGATCATGTGCACAGCTATTTTCTTTCGACTTTTAAAGTCATGTCTAGAAAGCAGACATTATTAAGAAGTATTCTAAAAATGAGTTTGATGAAATGGCTTTTTATTTCATTTCTACGTTGTCTAATCTATATCTGCATAGTCTCTATCTTTGCTATGTGCTCAAGGACATATTTCTAAATGAGTTCTGATGGACAGGTCGCTAAATGGAATTACATAAGACTGAGAGTTGCTAAATACAATGAGCAAACACTTTAATTGGGTATAGGGTTAAAAAATTACCACGTGAAGCTGGGCAGTGGTGGCACATGCCTTTAATCCCAACACTTGGGAGGCAGAGACAGGGGGATTTCTGAGCACGAGGCCAGATCTACACAGGGAGTTCCAGGACAGCCAGGGCTACACAGAAAACCCTGTCTCGAAAAACAAAAAACAAAAACAAACAAAAACAAACAAAAAACAAAAAACAAAAACAAACAACCCCCCCCAAAACAAAAAAAGCCCCCCAATCAACCAGCCAACCAACCAAACAACCAAAAACCAAAAAAAGACAAAACAAAACAAAACAAAACAAAAAAATTACCATGTGTATCTCAATTGCAATAAACCTTTTTTTGGAATTAATGCAAGTGAGCACATGACAGACACATGTATACACACACACACACACACACACACACACACACACGTACAGCAGATTCTACAGACAGCTCATGGATTCCCCTTTCATGATTTAGAGATTTAGAAAAAACGATAGGATTGTTGTCAGTGAACTGAGAACAAAATCTTAATGAATCCAGCTGTGTGGCTGTCTGGCCTGTTCTAAAGAAGAGGTCCTACGAGGACTAAATGAGCTGACTGTTGAAATAAAATAGATAAATTGCCAAGAACTTGAAGGCGGGAGGTCTGAAAATTATTTTTAATAAAAATCTTGAAATTCATGTATAATTATTTTTCCAGGGCTTAGTCGCCATGGGAAATTGAGGCCTAACTTATAAACACCGTTATTTTATACCAGTTCTTAACTAGTAATTATTTTGCTTTCATACTGAAACCCCCACTTCAGTGACCAGTTCCCACTGTTCTCAAATAATCAGGAGGTAAGCATCCAGAGGTCCTCTGCATCCTGAATGCAAATGAGCTAAGGCTCCATTAAAGATGTTCTTTCTTTCTTTTTTTTCTTGGATATATTCTTTATTTACATTTCAAATGTTATCCTCTTCCTCGGTTCTCACTCCTTGCGGATATTCCCTATCCTGTCCTCCCTTCCCCTGCTTTTATGAGGTTGTTCCTCTACCCGCTCCACTCCCACTTCCCCGCCTTGATGCCCCTACAAAGGGGCGTCTATCGAGCCTTCATAGGACCAAGGACCTCTCCTCCCATTGATGCCTGACAAGGCAATCCTCTGCTGCTACGTATGCAGGTAGAGTCATGTGTCCCTCCATGTGTACCCCTTGGTTGATGGCTTAGTCCCTGGGAGCACTGGGGTTTCTGGTTAGTTGATACTGTTGTTCTTCTTATGAGGTTGCAAACCCCTTCAGCTCCTTTAGTCCTTTCTCTAACTCCTCCATTGGAGACCCCATGCTCAGTCCAATGGTTGGCTGTGAGCATCTGCCTCTGTATTTGTAAGACTCTTGGCAGGGCCTCTTAGGAGACAGCCATATCAGGCTCCTTTCAGCAAGCATTTCTTGGCATCCACAATAGTGCTGGGGTTTGGTGAGTGTATATGGGATGAATCCCCAGGTAGTACAGTCCTTTCCTTCAGTTTCTGCTCTACATTTTATCTGTTCATTTGCTCCTGTGAGTATTTTGTTTCCCTTCTCAGATGGACTGAATCACCCACACTTGGGTCTTCCTGCTTCTGCCCATTGTGACTCAATTTTGAGTCTCAGAGATTTTGCTTACTCATGGCCTAGAATGTGTTTTGTTTTTTCTGAGACAGGGTTTCTCTGTGTAGCCTGGTTGTGCAGGAACTCACTCTGTAGACCAAGCTGGCCTCAAAGTTCCAGAGATCCACATGCCTCTGCTCCTAAGTGCTGGCCACCTGTCTATGGCCTAGAATTCTAAAGATGTCCCTTTAGGATGCATTTTGACTCACTCTTCATTTATCTGCTAATGTCATCCCAAGATTCACAAAAAGGGTTGATTGTTTTAGCTTCACTAATTTGCATGCCAAACTCATCTGAAAAGCTCCTAAATGTGCTTGGCCAAAAACTAGTTGTTAAATGGTCAAAGACCATTGAGATTGCCATGATCTTCAGCTAGCAAAGAATCACAAGGAAGGCAAAAAAAAAAAAAAAAAAAAAGTCTTTGGCTATTGTTTAACAAGTTGAATCATAATATCCCCTAGTAGGTGACAACTCTAAATGAATTTATTAAGTTCATTCATGGGTATTTATTGCATATTTACTTCACAAAATTTGTTGTTTGAAATACTGAATCTTTGGCTATGACTAAAACCATCCTGCCTGTATGTGATTGTCTCTTCTTAGGTGGAACAGATGGTTAACACTTTTAGGTGCTCACTTGTTGATCCTGCCTAATGATCACGAACAGCCTCAAACATCAAGAAGGAACTGGGAAAGTCACATTTCAAAGGATGGAAACGTTGGCAGCTTCTGTTTATTCTGCTGTATAGTTCATACCCTACCCTAGTCTGGAAACTCAACAGGCTTTTTAATTCTTCTTTTGTCCAGCTAATGTTAACACTATCCCATAAATAATAGAAATAGAAATCTGTTTACTATTTTTCTATAAACCTATTTATATCCTTGCAGGAAAAACAAATACTTGTATTTAAACCTTTAAAGTCAACATGACCTTGGGTAAACTGGCTCCAACTAGTTCCATTCATAAATTTGTGGGGAAAATCTAATACGTTTAGAAGCTGCCCTTCTTTATTATGTATGACTGGAAAGATTCACCCTTATCTTTGAAGAATTCATCTCCTACAGGCTGTCTCCCTTGCTGAGTGCTGCTGATGGCTCTGAAGCTGACCTCAGGGTTAGCAATGCATTCTGAGGCCAGTGAGTCACTTCATGGGAATAGTCATACAGTGGGGTGGCTTCACTAGTGTCTCTGCCAACTAGAAATACCAGAGACACTACTATGCTGACTTCACTCCCCATACCCAAATAAGGAGAGGAAGGCCATTGCAAGCTGGACGGCCTTCTGAGCATTTTATACATAGGAGGTAGGAAGGATTTATAGGAACTGGTATACCGGTATCCCAGGTGACTTCTCCATCTTCTGTATGGTGTGCCTTTCTCAAATACAGAATAGATAGGGTGGAGCAAATTCTGCACACCTCTCCATCTGCAAGAGCTGCTAGCATTTCTTTGAGGGTCTGAGATGAAATAACACTAGCAACAAAGCACAAAACTTAACATGGTGTGCTAGTTTCCATCATGACACCCACGTCCCAAATTTAAATCCCTTCAATCAGGAGAAATCTCACTCTTTAACAATCAGTCATAAGCCATTGAGGTCATTGGTGGCAGAACTATCTTCTGAATCATTTGCATAGTGGTGTTTGCTACTTAGTGGGAGCTTCATAAATATTTCTTAGATTGATGAAAAAAATGAGAAACAGTTGTGCAGCAGTTATAAATGGTTCCAGGAGGACACAGCAGCAAATCTAAGCTACAGGAATGTGTTGATTTGTCATTCTCGCTGCTGGTCTTAGCCACATCAATCCTGATGTCATCTGTAGGACAGTTTTTGTTGATCAAAGACTGCCTAGCAGAAACAGGCTGGCAGCTGATTTCTTCCTTCTTTGTCTAGACAGTGTGTATGTTGGAGGGGAGTACTTCCTATGCATGTGTGAGCCATACAACCCACTATCCTTGTGTCTAGACCACTGTAAATGCTGACAAAGGCACAGCATCCTATAACACTAAAGGAAGCCAAGATTATATTGAGTCTGAGATTTTAAATATCTATTTTCCAAGATGAATAAGATATTCACAGATTCCAGATTGCCAGTGCCTGAAAATTCTTGCATTATTCCTGCTCAGGTTTTGTCAAGTAGGCCTATAAGAAATGAGAATATGGTAGGCATAGGATAGGTTGAGAGAAAAGGTTCAGGTGAAGTGCTTGAGGTGATCTTCATTTTGAGCCAGGATTGCCAGATGCCATACTCTTGTGAGCCGCATACTATCAGGCAGCTGTACACAAGGTCCTACATATACATCTTCCTCCATACTTCCTATTGCTTCCTTGATATTGGCCCAGAACCCTCTGTAGTCCTGCAGCTTGGGTTTAGAGAAGACTGAACATTCTGAGGGTATCCTGTGATTTCCCAGCTACCCAGAACAGTAGCATTGAAGTAATATATATATATATATATATATATATATATATATATATATATACCATCTTTTACTTTTAACATTTTCTTTTAATGCATCATCAGTTTTAAGTTGTAAGAAAATATAATTCTTTAATCTACATTTTACTTCAGTATCCTCTATGTAAGAGTAATTGTTTCTCTCACCTGTGTTTTCTGAGAAGTAAAAGCATGGGTAAATGCTCAATAGAACAACAGTCAGAAGGGGTCATGATCCAAATCACTTCCACACTGTGAGGTTAAATCCTCGTAGGTCTGTTGTTTTGCCTTTTCTTTCTGTCTCTGTCTTTCTCTGCCTCTGTTCCTCACCCTGTGTGTACGTGGGTCTTCCTCTCTTTTGTCTCTGTATCTGTCTCTGTGTCTCTGCCTCTGTCTCTCCTTCTGTATTTGTTTCTACCTCTCTTTAGTCTCTCAGTCTGTTTCTGCCTCTGTCTCTGCCTCTGTTTCTACCTCTGTCTCTGTCTATCTCCCCTCTCTTATATGTGTATGTGTGTCTTCTCTTTTGTCTCTGTCTGTCTCTGCCTCTGTCTCTGCCTCTGTCTGTCTCTGCCTCAGCTTCCCCTCCACGTGCATGTGTGCTTTCCTCTCTTTCTCTCTTTACTCTTGTCTTCATCTTGCCCATCTTTCTGGGCATTCCTTCATATTGGCTTAATCTCTGAGTCCTAAATTAATTCAACTCACTTAATCTTTGCAATATTGTTTTGAGATGGTTAATATAAAGTTTCTTTATTTGTTTAAATATGAAAATTGAAGTGCCTAGACACTGAGAAAGGTGTAAAGCATTATACAGTAGTAGGTAGTAATAAAGCATTGTACAGTGAGAAGTGGTAATGATCCACCCAGGTAGGCAGATTTCAAAATCACACTTAACCCATACTACATAGAAGCTCTGGGAAACACAAACTCTTGACTGGGTGTGTGGCTTACAAATACTGTTACCTAAAATACAATTTGGGGTTTTCCTTCTCTTATAGGACTTTTTTTAAAGACTACAGTTTCAGTTTTTAATTTTTATGAAATACCACTTGGAAATGTTATATTTTTATGGAATTTGTTTTGAGAGTCATTTCCAAAATTATCTTTTGATGAGTCTTCATTTCAAGTTGCATAATCAGGTCTATGATCTGCCTTAAGTTAATTGTTTATCCAGCAAGAAGTGTTCATTTAAGTTCCTTTAGATGCATATGGACATCCAATTATTTAAGCATCAGTCATTGAACAGATAATATTTCTCTACCAAGTGGCCTTCACCACCACATTCAGTCATTTTCCAAATATATGAGTATTCACAGCTCCACATTTTTTTCCTTCTCTATGCATCTATTTGGCCATTTTGATACTAATGCTACATTACCCAGTGTAGCAGTATAAGACAAAACCAGAACAGGGAAGTGGGAAGGGATGGGTGGGAGAACAGAGGGAGGGAAGGGGGCTTATGTGACTTTCGGGGAGTGGGGAACCAGAAAAGGGGAAATCATTTGAAATGTAAATAAAAATATATCGAATAAAATTAAAAAAATAAAATAAAGCTATAAAATTGAAAGGTTTCATTTTTCAACTTTGTCTTTCAAAGTTGGTTAACTATTGCATACATTCTTTACTTTGGTAAGTGTTTTTGCAGTAAGCTTATTCATTTCTATATAGATAGCTACTAGGATTTCATTGAACTGATAGATATTTGAGACTAGATATTTGAGTCCTTTATTATATAAACACAAGAAATCTCTTCTATGTGCACAGAGTGTGTGTTCTATCCTACTCTGCATTTCAGCTCTACAAAACCAGCTAGATCAAATCGATTGTTAGTACTGTTCAGGTTTTCTAGATATTTACCATTTGACCCTTTGTCCCATCAATTATAAGAAGATGAATATTGTCATTCCCAACTGTAATTGTGGAGTTATACAATTATGTCTCCTTGCTTCCTTCATTTTGGAGTTCTGTTATTAGGTCCACGCATGACTAGTGTGCTTGTATCTCTTGATGAGTTGACCTCATCTTGTTCAGTAATTGTTACTCATAATAATATTCTTCGCTTTTAAATCTCACACCACAGTGGTTATGGGTCTTGTACTGTCATGGTATGCTTATATATTCATAATAACTCACACATAATGTTGTATATAGGTACATATTTCCATTCTAAAACTAATTTGTGTTTTATATCATTATATTATTTTATATTATATTATTGATTGATTGATTGATTTTTACAGTATGGGAATTGACCCCACAGTTAACGCACACTAGGCAATTATTCTACCATTGAGATATATTTCTCATCCTTAAAAAATTATAATTAGACAGGGTCACATGTGCATATCTCTGTTGGTCTTGACTTTGTGATCCTCATGCTTCAGCCTCCTGAGGAGCTGAGATCAGATACATGGACTACCATGTTTGGATTTGCTTTACATGATATGAGCTGGCTTTCTTTATCCAGCTAATAATTGATGGTCTATTATATATTGTCAAAGGACTAGCATGATTAGTACTGCCCTGAAATGTGTTAGTATGTAACTTCTACCTTGCCTTTTTCTGTTCTCTGGTATGTCACATCTCTTCATCTCTTTCCATCTTTTCTGATATGACAGTACATAAAGCATTTTATTGCCTTACTAGTCCCTTCCCTAAGAGAGTCTATATTATCTATGGTCTCTTCAAATGTGGCCCAAGAAACAAATACCATGGCCCAGAACGTACCTGCACACCTGCAATTTCACATTACCTAAGTTTTTCCAGCTTCCAAGTTAGACCTTTGGCTTCTACAGAACTGCTCTCTAACCAGGTCGCCATATACCCATACTCAGACAATAAATTTATTGTAGCACGGTTTCGAGAAATTTACATCAACATCTATTTCATTTCAACAGTGGTATCATCATAACAATCAGTATTGTACTGCCATTTACGAGCCGTTTCACAGACATTATCTCATTTAATTCACCCAACATGTTGGTTTTGGCCCAACAGCTGCTGTTGCCCTGTAAAATCACTCCCAGTTGCCAGACTTTACTATATTCACCATCAACACTGGAGTCCTCAGTATATCTTAAGATCTGAAATAAAGTGGATCAAATTTCCATTTCAGCCTTCAAAAACAAACTGCCTAGAGGAATGTGCCAGGCCCAGTGCTGTATAATGTGGTCGACTAATAGAGATTATTGTGCAGTCAAGAGAACACGGAACAGGAATCACTGGGAGATGATTCAGTGCATTGCTTAGCCACCTATAGCTGAACAGAACAATATTCTCTCCACAATGAACATAGACATTGTTTGTGGCTTGTGCACGTGCTACAGTTGTCAGATGTAAAGATGAGCCTTTCCTTAGGCTGGTGTCAGCTGTTAGAGCAAACAGAACACCTGGATTGGAAGAAACTCTTACTTTTTGTACCAATGCGCCAATCTCATCTTCACACATTGGTTCTCTCACCGCGGAAATATGAACACCTTGTGGATGAAGGTGTTGTCATCTAGTCACTGGGCTGCATGACTAGGCAGAGAGTCATGCGGCCGCGGCATTGTTCACCATTCCTAGCATCTCCTCCTCAGTCTTTTGTTTTTATTCCCTATATAAGGAGAACACTGCATCTTGTTTGGTTCCTTACCATATGTTCACTGGCTTACGTCATAGCTGAAGTACCAGATGTTAAGCTTCCTTTTGCAATAGTCCAAATACTGCCCAGCTGCGGAATATAGAGATATCGCCACTTTATGCTTTAACTTTAATATTATTTTATTCAAATGAGTTGCCAAGTAGCCACTTGCAAATAGGATATTCTCATGCCAAATATTCCCATATCTAAAGACATAATCACTGGATTTCAGTATAGTAACTTTTAGGATATCTATAATAAATGTTTATATAAGCAGCATAATCTAACATAAAATACAAATAAAAGTGTGGCTTATCTTTAAAAACATTGTAAGTAAATAGAGAATTAGAATATGGTCTATAAATTGTATATAAAACATGCAGTATTGTGGAAATCACTTACATACCTCTAATATTTAATAATTTAAATGAGATTAAGCAATCAGTAGTGGTGGTGGTGGTGGTGGTAGTGTGTATGTGTATACTCATGTGTAGACAGATCCATATTCCTATAAACTCTAGACTTCTCATTGCTATCAGTTCAACACTTAGAAATACACAAACCAAGGAATATATAGAATTTCTTATTAATCATTAAGAAACACAACTCGGTGGAGATGAAACCCTATAATCAGATATTCTTTCATCCCTAACTCTCAACCCCACAGTTGCCACCTTGCCATACCTCCTAATAGTTGTCACAGATTTTTATAAGTATAAAACAATTGTGGCTTTTAAAATGTTGAAAGTTAATTTCAAATAAGTTTTGCAAAGTGGCTGAGTGTATAACGATGTCTCCTAGGGGACAGATCAGGAGATTTAGTTCAGCCACTGCAGCCTGACTTGCTTTCTTAATCATCAACATTCCTTTCTGCATAAGTAGGCTTCTGTTCTGCATGCCAATCAACAAGCATAACATATTTCTTTTATCTTCCATTACTATTTGCAGTAGGTATTTTTACCACCATTGACAGATGCAGAAGGGACTTTTGAGTGACTTCGCTTATGCAGTTTGCTGGGGGCTATTCAACCAGGCCGTTGTTGAACCTCCTCGGTCTTGATCCAGCTGACGCCTGACCCATGCTTTTCACTCCTGTTGCATTCTGATTCTGCTGATTCTCTAACTCATAAACCCAGAGAACTGATCTAGGTGTTGCTTTCTGAGAGCTACTTAAACATTATAGATTTTTTAATGGATAAAATTCTCAGTAAAATAAGTTATTAGTGACCTGTGAATTCCATCTCTTGCTTCGTTATGCTCAGACAAGGCCAAGTAAAACTTGTTTCCATTTCAGTGGACTTTCTCAACAACCACTTAGCCATATCAACAAAGGAAATACTTCACTTTTATATCAAGTTCATTACTTCCATCTCAGTCATGAGTTTGTCTATTGCTTCAGTATGTTATACTTTCATATGCTCAAGTTGAGAGATGACCAGACTATGTCCTTTCATTGTCTAACTAGTCATAATTAAGGGAAAAATCACAAAACCTGCCTGAGAGGAATTGAGAAGTGGTGTCCTTATTTGGGTCACTGCAACTATAGTTAATTGAGGCTTCTATCTGAAGAGAATCCAACTTTATGCATGAACTTCATATATAGTTCACTTATGTTACTAAAGCATGCTAATTTCTAATGCAAAAGATTTTAATTGGGCATCATTATTTTGTATTGTTGAAAAATACGTAAATAATATTTAGCATGCTGCACAGCATAGGATTTACTAGGTGCTATTTTTTTTTCTCAGACAAAGATTTGGGGTTGCTGGATGCCCAAATAAGATCATTTCACCACTTACAAGTATTCACATTACCTAAGATAGCAAGTGAAGTGGTTCGGTGAGAAATGTCTCCTATGGTCTTGTGTATCTGAACACTGGACAAGGTTGTGGAACCTTTAGGAGACCGAGTCTTTAAGAAATGCATCACTGGGCATAGGCTTTGGGAGTTCATGGACCCACTTCATTTCCAGCTTCCTGTCTGAAGTTTGAGGTGCAGTCTCTCTGCTTCCTGCTACAGCTCCCTGCCATCATGCCTCTCCAGCCATGATGGACTCACCCTCTGTAACAACACACTCACATAAACTCTTTATCCCACTAGTTGCCTTGGTTATGGTACTTTCTTACAGCAACAAAAAGCAACTAATACAGAATGGTTACCACTCGGTTTAATCCACAACATTTCAGTTCTATCTTTGCATTCCTGAGGTTAAGTCAAAAGTCATGACATTTTCCATTTTCCAACCCAGTAACTTGCTATGTTCAATCAAAAAGAGAAATCAGAATATTTAAAATAAAAAGACCATCATTCTTTCAAAATATTTTTCAAGCAGCATTACTATGTTATATACTAAAAGTTTATAGGTTTGTAGATGTGCTCGTAAGTTTTGCTTCTGTTTATTCTTTAAGTCAGGCATTCTCTAAGAAATAAAACTCTCTGAAAGGAATTGTGCTGCTAAGCATTCTGTACTAAGGGGAACCAATACAACTCCAGTCTGCATCTGGTAGTTTTGTAGGTGGAAGAGGAAGTGGGAAGGGGTGGGAGGGAGGACAGGGGAAGAGAAGGGGGCTTACGGGACTTTCGGGGAGTGGGGGGCTAGAAAAGGGGAAATCATTTGAAATGTAAATAAATTATATCGAATAAAAAAATTAAAAAAAAAGAAGTCTCATGACAGCTCTCTCTCTCTCTCTCTCTCTCTCTCTCTCTCTCTCTCTCTCTCTCTCTCTTACTCTCTCTGTTTGCTTTTTTGCCTTTATTTCAGTTTAGACTAGATAAATCACCTTCATCTTATTTAATAAAAACCTTTAAATATTTTTTGTAGTTAAAACCTTCTAAAGTGGCAATAGCATCAAAGAGCTTTATTTTCTGTAAACGTCTGTGATACTACTAGAATCTATTTAAAATGTATATAAACCAGATGGGTTAGATTAGGTATAAGAAAATACATGTGAAAAAAAAAAGAGACAAAGCACGGATATTTCTCTCAGAATATGGATAATTATTTAAGGACTTATATAAGTTAAAACAAACAAACAAACCAAAGCAAAGAACAGCAAGAACACAAAGGAAAGCCCCAGAGTGTCCCTCAAGCCATTTGAAAGAAACCATGGCCCATCTCTGGAATATGAGATAAAGTGAGTACCTAATGCCATTGGAAGAGTGGAAATATTGGAAGGGACATTTTCAGTTTAATTTCTTGTTAATTACTAAGCACACAGAAATGACAGTACCTCATATAGTGTGACTGTAGCGAGTAGCACATGTAATTTAATTGAGTAGTTCAGGATATATTGAAGAATAGACCTTATTATAATGTATATCTATTTGTGTTTATTGCTTTCAGACAAAATTGCCTGTGTCTTCTGCTCAAGTAAATGTTCAACTTCATCAGTGATTTATTTTAGAAGACAGTATTTTAGATCAGGTCAATTCTCTGAGCCACCCAGAAAGCAATCAAAGATGGGCTCCTGCTGATCACAAAGATGTATTAAAGCAACCCCAAGTCCAAGGGAGTAGTATATGAATGCAAGATGTTTCAATAAATGTTTCTCATCCTCCACCCAGAATTTTGGCAAAAAATCCTCTAGTTCACCATCTTTAAAAAGGTGTGACAAAGAGATTCCACTGACTCAGACCTGGGTGCACTATTTCTGCCAGGAAATCATAGAGGGGCACAGAAGCTGTGAAAGAAACCTGGCTTCAAAGTCTGCTGCCAAAGGAATCTCATCCTCTCAGCCCATTTTTATGTTTGGACAGCACACATAATATACAGACTTCAAGATGAACTTTTTTTGGGTCTCTGGTTGCATCTGTGTCATTCCAATAACTTAATAAAAGGCAAAACATATGAATATTTGAGACACATTTATACCTTGCCATTTGCAAAACTTAACAGTAGACTTTTAAAATTAGAATATCTTAAAATGTCAGAAAATGTTTATATTGTTCAAGATAATTTTTAATTACTGATTTTGACTATTAACAAAGGTTAACCACTTACTTTGTGACATTATCTGTTTCTTGAATGTAATATTAAGCAAAGGTTTTATGCTTAGAAACTCTCATCTGTTAATATCTGTTTTCACCAAGAGGCCACTTAATTAATGTACCAAATATCAAAACCCATGCTCACTAAGAGCCCATCACTGATTGCTGTTTGGGTTCTACAGAGATGAAAAAAATGTCTTCTGAGGTCAATCAGTGTTTCAAGTTAAACTGGCTAGCATTTAGCTGACCAGTAGACAAAGTCAATTTTGCCTAATAGAGGTAGAAACAAGTGGCCTTACTTAGTTTTTTCCAGGGCTTACTGATTTATTGAGGATGGGATTATAAAAAAACAAAAATTATGAAGCATTGTTAGTGTCACATGTGCCTTCTGCTACCTCCAGTTTCACAATCTGTGTTACTTGGCTCAGTGGAAAATTCATTCATTGGAGCAGGAGAAGGAGGGCCCAGAAAGGTCAACTAGGAGGGGCAATACTTTCCTGGTATAGTCAGAGACATGGGAATATCATGCTGGGTGCAGGGAACTAGGAACCAGAAACTAAAGATTCATTTGGTTCCCATGATGCTTGAATTTGGAATTCTGTTTTCAAGAAGAGAATACATGTTCAGAGAGCTCATAAAAAAGAAAAATTAATGAGGGTTGAAAAGACTTCGGAGAAGAGAGGCAAAGGAAGGAGGGTGAAGGAAGACTTCCTAAGGATCAAGTGTCTAGAAAAATGTGTGGGACTCAGAAGGCTAGCCGTTAGCTTTCAGACTTTGTTTAGTTGCCTGTTTGCCCCGGAATTGAGTTGATATACTTATGCGTTGTTTATTTCTGTATTGTCGCCCTACTTGAGTTTCCTACTCTAACCACAGAGGCTGCAGCATTAAGATTGTCTAGTATTCTTCTTTCTTCTAGACTTGGAAAACGCTCAGAAGCTCCATCTTCAAGAAGATTTCATAAAACCCTCAGAGCACTGGCTAAGCACTGGATGCCACGCAGCTCAAAGGCAGGACTGCAGGCCGTGGGACACAACACCAAGGGATTTGATGAATCATGCCTCCAGAGGAGAGAGTCCAGAGGGAGAAGTGAGTCCCACGGCTAGAGGGCAGAAGATGGCTCATGAAGAGAGACAAGAGATAGATAGGGCGAGAAACCCAGCTGCAGCATCAGCCTTTACACAGTAGATCTGACTCCAGGATATTATGAAATATTTTTAACTCAACATAGGCTTTTATTAATTCCATAATTAAATTCCCGTATATGATGTTCAGATGTGTTTTCTCAGACATGTTTAACTTGCTGGCCATTATTATAGGTTTCTTGGAATGTGTGAAATACCAGTCAGGACATTATAATCTATTTTATTTTGTTTTATTTTATTTTTATTTTTGTGAGCATGATCAGAATATGGTCTGGACTGTTTAGCTTTGTTCTGGTTTAGTTTTGGATGAGTAGTAAATTAGCAATTTAAAAACCCCTGCCACCTTAATTCCGATATGATTTATTTCCCTTTGATATTAAAAGACTCTTGTTTTATGAAAACATGGTGATCAGTTGTTTCAGGTTTGAAATTATGTTTTCTTGTCTTTAATATCTATGTTTGTCACAAATGATTTGCTTCCTCTGTTTTGGGATCTTTGAACTTTGGAAATCTCAAAAGAACTGTTGTCACAAACATTTGCAAATGACTGTCCTGAGGTCTGAAGGCAGAGCAGGACCATTGTCAGCACACATCATCCAAAGGGGGGCTGTGTGGGGAGTCAAGGCCAAGGAAGCCTCTCTGCTTCTAATTTGTATGCATGACTTCCTAGATGAAGAAAACTCAGTTGAAAACAATGAAGAATCTTTCTGGTAGGAGTTGGAGCCCTTCCTGTGGAGAGTGATGTCAGAGGGGATACCAAAGATGGTACCTACCCTTTTTTGGGGAAAACCACATACTATGCCAAGCAACCTGAGCATCAGTAGCTCAGCCAGTAAACATCATCCCTCTCGTTCCTTTTATGAAGTCTTCAACAGGTTGATTCCTGAGCTGTGAGTGCACAGTTGCTGCTCTGGCCTTGTCTTCACTGATAAGGCAGGGTCCTGGGTCCATAGTCCTGTGTCCTGGGTCCATAGGTCAGAGACAGAGAGGGCTTGTTTTACTTCCTGATTGATAACATATTATTTCAAGACTGGTTCAAAAAAGAAATCTAGAGTCTTGACTTGAATTAAGAGAAGAAATTAAGTTTGTTGGATTTGAAACACAGGTCAAGATCAGCTATGTCTTTATTGTTGGAGTTGAAGGAATTGGATGGCTCTCACTAAGAATAATTACATGGTTGTTCCTCCAGGAAAGGGGATAATGAAACTAGATTCTACCTGTGCTGGTGTATATGGGCTGAGGCTGGAAAGATGAGGGAAGGAACAGAAATGGGCCCCCTTTGATTACTATTCACACTCAGCAATTGTCTTGTTTTTATAGTTGTCTTTTATTTTATCATAGCATCACTAATCGCCAGCCCAATATATCCATATACTTTCTGTAGGATCCTGAAAATGTGCCACTTTGTGCAGTTACACTACACAGGCTTGTTACAGTTAGCAATGTGCCTATGTCTTCTTACTTTTCTTTGCAACCCACTGTTATGCTCATTTGATTTTTTTTTTTATTTTTCCACATTACTGAAGGCCTTGTGTAGGATGAGCAATAGCTATATCCTTGTTCCCGATGGCCAATTTTATAGATTACATCATGGCCAGGCTCCAGCTTAATCCATTCCTTAACAACAAACAAACAAACAAACAAACACTCTTCTTTTCTGAAGAGATACAAAGTCAATCCATGAGATAATCAATATACATTCACAGATATTTAAGCACCAGCAACTTTTTAACTACCAGCGACCTTACTATCATAAATATTAACTAATATTTACTTAGTATCAACTGTGCACTATATTGAGTACTGATCCCTGTCCCTAAGTGTGCTCATGAGTTGGCAGGTGGCACACACAATGAATGCACTATATGCTAAGGAAGTCATCCAGGACACGCAGCATGAAGGCAGCATACCAGACAACATAATTTGAGTTCTGAGTCACTCATTGCTAGCTTGGCGAATTGATTCTCTCCCAGCCTTAATTTGTTTTTCTTCAAATTAGGGACAACGTTAACCGCTCTGGAGAGTTGCAATGGGAATCTAAGCGCATTCATGCAGTTCTTGGCACAGGATGAGACCTGAAAATTTCTACTGCAATTACAGGGACTACCAGGAGGTGAGGCAGTGTAGGATAAGTTCACAGAATGGAGGAAGAAAGGAAAATAACAGAGTTGGCACAAGAAAGCAAGAGGTCCAGTGAAGAACTGTGTTTTTCCCTGATTACTAACCAGGCCCAACCCCGAGTAGCTTCTGAAGTCAGATTAAATCGTGTACACTCAAGATGGTGTGACCATAGACATGGAGAATTATATTTCTCTCACAGAAGAAGAGGCACAGTAAGTACATTATATGTAGGACCGGAGAGGAATGCTACTGAGCCCCAAGTGTGAGTTAGGCCGTCAGAATATTTTATACATGTTATCTTATTTGATTTCCCATGCACATAAACAACAATGGAATTCCCAGCCTCATCTTATCACTAAGAAATTAAAACTGAGGAACTTTAAATGTTTCCCAAGGCAATACAGAGCAGGAAAACTGATGCGAACCAACTTGTCAGGCCATGGGCTTTTAGCTGAAGTGGGGTGGTGCTCTGGGTGTGGATTTGCACTACAGACTATCATGTTTGCAATAGATTCAATCTAATTTAGTGTTGGGTTTATAAACAGATTGTTCATTTTCCCTGTATTTGAACAGATCTCAGCTTGCACTGCATCCTGCTTGGACTCCCACCATTCTCTTACTGCAGGGAAAAGAACCCACGGAAAATGGTTCCAGGTTCTGTCTCCAAGGGCCAATACCGGGGCTTTTCAGTCCAAATTCACATCACTCAGGAGTTCACAGGCATACCTGCAGGAGAACAGGCACTCATGTCCCTTACTAAAGCCCTCCCACATCTTAAATCCCAGTACAAAAGATGGGATCTGACAAGAAAGCTGAGGCCTAAAGACACTCACCAACAGAAGACACAACACATCTGCCTTAGACACTACCTGTGAGATTTCACTCACTCTCATCAAACCCTCTGAGAGTTTGTGGGTAGCATGCTGTGATTAGTATTGCCCAGAGGACACATGCAGAATCTCTGATCATGTACGTGAAGAACTATGGAGCTGAAACTTACATTGGAATGATTAAAACAAAGGATTCAACAGACACAGAGAAAACAGGAACCAGTAAAGTGTGCTGAGAAATTGCAAATAATCAGGAGGAGGTTCTGATAAATTGTGCTGTTTCCTATTAAAAAAATACTGGTCTTTCATTTTCTTTTGGGTATTATTATTATTACTATTATTATTATTATAAAATGTATCACAAAGAAGCTTTTCAAGTACTTACCATTTTATCTCAAAAAATAAAAATGTTTGGCCAAGATGTATATTTTATATAGGATTTGGCATTCCATTGGGGCACAAATAGATTATCTCTACCAAAAGCAAGTTATACCTGTGAATGAACTATGATCTGTAAAGATTCAAACACCCTGGAAATTAAGAGGGGGGATCCATCTGGTTTTCCACTGTTTGCCATCTAGAATAGTTTTGCAGTCTTGTGGACATAAAGACCATGCAAGTACCATCTGAGTGGCAGGTTTCTCTGTAGACTTATTAAAGCAATGGCCTTTTTTTGATCCCTACATGGGAAGTGCTATGAGCATGTTGTTGCGCTGTTTATGATTTTCTTTGAAATGTTTCAGCATTAGTATTGGTTACTGTGACTTTGTAGTATGTATGTATGTTAGGATTAGTTTCAGTCTACCTTATGCAATGGTTAATGCCTTAGTTGGAATATAAATTTCATGCCATATTAATTTTCTAAGGGAGTTGTAAACAACTTATGGCTGGCGAGGTGAATCAAAACAGCAAAAAGTTATCCTCTTTGGGTTCTTCGTGCTGTAAATAGAAAAATTGCGGTGTTATCAGGGTTGATGCATTCTGGGGTATCTGAAGGAAAATATGTTCCCTGTCTTTGTCTGGCTCTGGTGGAGGCTAGCAGCTCTTGATTCATGATGTCCATCCATCTCAGTCCTAAGATTCAGAGCATGTTCTCCTCTTTGTCCGTCTGTTCTACAGTTGAGGTTTGAAGTGCTCCCAATGTCTTGTCTGTTAACATTTGTGTGTTCTCCTGCCAAGCTTTTGGGAACTGGTGGAAACCTTGAGGGGTTGAGCTTAGTGGAAAGCATTTACATTCTTGTGGGTATGACAGAAGGGAACATTGGGGACCCCAGACTCTTTCTACCTACATGTTCCCCTACTATCATGAGACGAACAGGCCATCTCTGCCTTATGCCTCCCCTGAGACACACCATGCTCACGCTATCGTAAGTCCAAAACAACTGTGAATGAAACTAAACATTTCCTCCTTGAGGTTGATTTAGGGTGGGGCTTTAATCCAACATCCATTTTCATCCAATCCTTTGAATAATCCTACAAGATAAGGTTACACTTCCATATTCCTGGTGAGTGAATTTTTGAGGGAGACATTCATTAACAGTCTTAAATAATATGTAACTAAAGGTTCTACCAAAGAACTATTGGATAAAAATTGTATGGTGTACTGGCTGGTTTTGTGTGTCAACTTGACACAGGCTGGAGTTATCACAGAGAAAGGAGCTTCTGTTAGGGAAGTGCCTCCATGAGATCCAACTATGGGGAATTTTCTCAATTAGTGATCAAGGGGGGAGTACCCCCTTGTGGGTGGTACCATCCCTGGCCTGGTATTCTTGGGTTCTATAAGATAGCAGGCTGGGCAAACCAGAGGAAGCAAGCCAGTAAGTAACATCCCTCCATGGCCTCTGCATCAGCTCCTGCTTCCTGACCTGCTTGAGTTCCAATTGACTTCCTTTAGTGATGAACAACAGCATGGAAGTGTAAGCTCAATAAACCCTTTCCTCCCCAACTTGCTTCTTGGTCATGATGTTTGTGTAGGAATAGAAACTCTGACTAAGACATATGGGTAGATGAATTCCAGAGTTGTAAGGTGTTAGAAATAGATCACTGCATCAGGTGTTCTATGTAAATCTCTAACACTGGTACTCAGAAGGCTGTAGAAGAAGATCATAAATTCCAAGACAGTCTGGACTATGAAGGGAGGCCCTATATGATATATATGATTTATTTGCTAAATTAATACATTAGACTGATTTGAAATATTAAAAACATAATTTGTGTTTTTTGAGAAACATCTGAGGGGAAGTGTGTACCTAGCCTGTATTCTTCAGCATGCTTCCCAAGACCTTTGTTTCCAATCAGTTGACTTATTTGCCTAAATTTACCTAAATATTGTCTCAAAAAATACTTTTGCATGGGCATAGGGGGAACCTTCCATATATGGTGGCTAAGCAACCCACATCTACAGACAATTTACAGTGTTATGCTTTTGGTAACTGTTTAATAATAAACATATACATACCACAATTAATTTCAAACATTGTAGGCCATTGTTCTAGGACCTATATACTACCAAGAACTTAAAGATTTTTCAAATCAAAATTGCCTAAAGGTAATTCAAAGCACTTATCCGCTGACAGAGTTTTAATATTACAAATCATTGGGCCAGTGAGATGGCTTTGCTGCTAAAGATGCTTGCTAGCAAGTCTAACAATCTGAATTTGATTCCCCAGGACTCATACAATGTGAAGAGAAAACAGACTCCATCAAATTATTTCACTCTTCTGAGGGGTGGCCGCCACTCTTATCCTCTTTTGTTATTTTATTCATATGAAATAATACATTTAGACAGTTATTTTATACCTTAAAACCTTGTATCCCTGAAGGTTTATAAAAATAAAAGGGGTTTGGCTACATTTGAACTCTTCACCTGGGACTTTCCGTATAAGTCTCACCCATCCTCTGCAGCGGGAAGATTGCTCGGTGGCTGACGCGGTGTGTCTGGAATGCTCTCCCTCACACATTCCTCCAGAGCCTCCATTGCTGGCATTCAGTGCCGGGTGCCAGGCATCTGTTGATTTGGCTTGCGTTTCATACGAACCTTTATTGTTTGGCTCAGATTTATGTCTCAGAGAGGGTTACTCACCACAAGCCACCAGCTTTGCTGAGCACGGTGTGTGGTTGTTGCAGGCGACTGTGTCATTCGTAGTTGTTATTGAAAATAAGAAAATAAAAAATAAAAAAATTCTTTTACGGGACATGCTATCTGAATTGTTCAAAAATACTCTTTGGTCCTTTCATGTAGTTTTCCCCCTATACATTTCAACAAATAAGAAAGATATAGGCCTATGGTGCTGGTCCCCTGCTTAGGGTCTGTCCTGAGCATCACTGAAGAAATTGTGGTGATGGTAAGTGTGGGAAGGTCATCCTAACAACAGAGTGGATACGAGTGTGGGAGAAGAGAGAATCTGTGCAGATCTCTCTCTTCCTTAATCTAATTAGTCTTGATGATCACATGAAGCAGGAGAAGGGTAGATGTTAGAAAACCCAGAAAGAACTCTGAGGACAGAATAATAACAAAACTGCAATGTGTTCATTTTTCTCAAAGGGGATAGTTGCTAGTTTCTGTTGTGGAGAACCTGATATGTATGTGTTCTTATGTATCACGCTTTCCAAGAATAAACATGACACCGATCATGTGACTATGTCAGTAGTATGGATGCAGAGTAGACAGGGCATGAAAGGTCACGTGAGCCAGATAGAGACAGCAAAGACTATTTTAAGAATTAATGGGGACTGGAGAGATGGCCCAGTGGTTCAGAGCACTGACTACTTACTATTCCAGAGGTCCTGAGTTCAATTCCCAGGAACTACATGGTGGCTCACAACCATCTGTAACGGAATCTGATGCCCTCTTCTGGTGTGTCTGAAGACAGCTGCAGTGTGCTCATATACATAAAATAAATACATTTTTTTTAAAAAAAATGAGTTGATGCTATACATTCCATTTGCCTGTATTTTGAGGGAGTTTTAAAAGTTGAGCACAATTCTCATATTTCATAAGCTATAACGCTGGAGCAGGTACCTGATTTCTCACTGATAACATCTTTGCTCAGCTTCCCTGTCTCCATAAAAATTACCAAAGATGGGCCACAGGTGATTCAAAATTCAAAATGGCAAGTGTGGGAAGGTCATTCTAACAACAGAGTGGATACGAGTGTGGGAGAAGAGAGAATCTGTGCTGTTAATGGACGAGGGTTCATTCCTTCCATCCCTTGTAAAGTCTAAGGCAAAAAATTGATCCCTCTTTTCTTTCCTCCTGAAGATTTTGCTGGTGACTCAATGTGTGAACTTTGTGACTCATTCATTTGCCATTTAGAAAACATTTAATGAGGACTTAGAGGTTATTCACTGTCAGAGCAGTAAATATGTGAAAAAGCAAAACAAAATAAAAGGATGCTAACCGAGCCGAGTGCTGGGCTCCGGACTGCAACCTAGCACTCCTTGCAAAAACATGGCTTTAGCTATTGAAAATGTGCATGCCAAATATTTAAGATTATATTGTAAAACAGCAGTCCCTGTTGCTCACAGCTCTGTCCAATTCTCCTACCACAGGAGACCACTTTCAATTCTTCTAGCTACCCGTTTACTTGATATTTCCTTTCACTTTTACATAATATCATATTTGGCTATTCATTAACTTGTTGACTTTGCATACTTTCTGTGAATAGCCTAAAATGGAAGCTAATGACTATTTTTGTTTGCTTATTTGCAGTATTTTTGCTTTGTTTAAAACAAATGTTTCACTGTGTAGTCCCTGGTGTCCTGGAACTCACTATGTTATTGTACAGAACAGGCTGGTCTCAAACTCATAGAGATGCCCTTAACTCTATTACCAGATTAAAGTTGTACACAACCGTATCTGGCACTTTTCTCTGATTTTTTTTTTAATACAATGAAACTTACGTTGTGTAGGCTAACCACATGTCCAGTCAATACATTGCTATGCACAAGTCAGCATTGTTCACAGGTAAGCAAGTAGACACCTGGTTGTGTGTGTGGGAGGAATGGATTCAAAGGTTTCAACTGATCCTTATATGGCCTTTCAATCTCCACCCTGTTGTCCCCTCTAACGTCTCACTTTCAAGGTGCTTTCTCCATCTTCCATTTCCAAGCCTTCTTCATGACCTCTCTGCTTTGTTTGACGAATTTCATGGTTGCTAAGTCGGTCACTCAGATCTGCCTATTACCTTCCAGTTATGCGTGCAGATACATATCTGTGGATTTTCTGACTAATCACCCAGACTTTTCTCTTTAAGCTATTATGGATTTGAGAATTTTTTATTTAGCCACCAAAATTTTGTTATGCTTCTGGAATAAAGCCTATATATTTTTATCTTCTATGCTGAGTCAAAACCATAAAGTCCTTAAAGAATTCTAGTTGCTATTGCCATGCCCAACTACTAGTCACGTTAAAGAGGGAAACCCAGGGATGGAAGAGTTTACACAAGTAGGCCAATGATTCTACAAAGTGTATTTTCACAGTAACATGCCCTGCTTGTTCCTTTTCAAGGTATGCCCTTTAAATGC
This sequence comes from Apodemus sylvaticus, assembly GCF_947179515.1. Lineage (NCBI taxonomy): Eukaryota > Metazoa > Chordata > Mammalia > Rodentia > Muridae > Apodemus > Apodemus sylvaticus. Next base: position 49,644,109 of record NC_067487.1, read on the forward strand.
AAGACCGGTTCCTGTTTTAAAGAATTTGCAGTTTTTATAGAGCAGTAACACAGGCACACAAGGTAAAGTAATAGAATTCACTAATTGTGATGAATAAGACAAGTAGCCACTGTGAACAACAAACAGGGAGAAAGGTTTTTCTGCCCATTTGTGTCTGCAAGGCCATCTGGAATCCTAGTACATGGCTTTCAGTGCTATTGGAACATGGCTTCTCACAGAAATCATATTTTTGTGGGTGTTAACCTTTATTCATCTCCCACTGGAGGTTTGTAGGAATTCTGTCTAGGCTTTGAAATGGAGTGGGCAGTTAAATTGTATCTTTATAGGGTACCTGTCCTTAAGGTGAGGTGACACTATTAGATAAATAAGAGACATTTTCACCCAATATGTATTTATGATTTGCCCTTCACCTCAAAGACATTTGAGGGAGAATTATTTTTACTTAGTTTGCTTTGAGGAGTGATGGTACAATCTTTGAATTTGTTAAGTCTCAAGTGACTGTTTATAAACAGGGACCTGTTAGTACTTAAGATAGTTTATTAACTTATTCACATTTGTCTAGACTTGTTCTTTGGTTCATTGCTTTGACCGGCAAAGATGTTATCACCCGTGGCAATCATGTAGTGTGGCCCAGAAAGCTGCTCATACAATATCACAGGTGGCCAAAAGTCATGGTGGGTCAAGCTATGTCCAAGAGATGGCTGCTGCATTCCAGGCTCCGATGCTGTCTCTGGTGGAACCATCACCAAACCTCCTTCTAGTCTATTTCATGTTTTAGCAGCAAAGACAACAACAAACACTTGAAGATAGATAATTTAGAAAGAAAAAGATTTTCCAATCTTAGGCAGGGTAAAAATCTCAGGTTCAGGCAGGGAACTCCCAAGTGTGTTATGACAAGACACTGCTCATAAAGAGTGGCGAGCAGATGTGAATATCAGAGGTCTAGTAGTAAGCGAGGACATTTGAATGGAGAAAGCCAATTTTTCTTTACAGAAATCTGCTGTCCCATAACAACCAACATTTCCTGCAAGAAAAGTATCCCATCAGTGCCTTTTGCAATCCCCACACGAGCTAACTACCTCTCTGTAAGCCCCAGTATTTAGCTTGGTTTCACTGGGGACCAAGTCTCCATGCAGATCTGGAACTTTGGCAATGTAGATCATACTCAGAGCACACAGAGCTTTCTGTGTCTCAGATTCCAATCTGTAAAGTGAAGACAGTGGCAGACTAGCTCCCCTGTTAGGAGTTTTCCTTTAGTTAATAGCTATAGCATATGTTGTAGCTATTAGAAAAGCATCTGGTACAAAGAAAATACACTATACCAGTCTCCCTTCTAGAAGCAGCACACAAACATAGTATACACTTCAGATTCTCTCTCTTATCTTTAAGTTTTGCCATAGCAGAAAAATTTCAATACATATTCATTATTTTATTTTGCACCCATTTAATAAAGAAGTAGCATGTACCAACCACATGGCTTGGTGCTTGTGATACAAAAGAGAACAAAATGAGACTTATCACTGCCTTCTTAGAATCCCTGTCATAGAGACAGCCATCAATCAAGTAGTTATACAAGTCAATGCAAAGTTGGAGCTGTGGGAAAGAAGGAGAGAGAGGTGTTGTGACTCTGATTACATGTGAATACACATGAAGAATTTTGGTGCAAAAACAGAGCAAAACTTTGTGCTTCCTAAAGAATGCAAGGGTGCTGTCATGCCGCAGGAGGGAAAGGCAGCTCTGTGCAGACAGACACCAAGCACCGAGAACATCCTGAGAAGAAGCTAATTAAAACCGTCTTTTCTGATTATACCCTGGAGGATGGGAATCGCTTCCTCTCCTGCCCTTCCTTGACAGGACTTGCTCAGGAGGAATGTGAAGGCTGGGTGGGATCTTCCCCAGCAGAGTGAACCAACGGAAGCCACATACCAAAGGGCTGACTGCCCAGCCAAGGCTGCAGCTGCTGGCTCCGCCTCCACCCGGTTTGGACAACTGCTGCTGAGCAATATTTCAAAGGTTAAGGCAGCTTACAGGAAAGGGGGGAAAAGTGTGCTTAACAGCTTCCTTTACTGGAGGACTGGATAGGAGCGAAGCACATTATAAGTTGCTTTTATGGCAGAAATATAGGCGGATTTACAGACATCTGTGCCTAGAATTCACTGAGCCCACGAGAAAACATTTATACAAAGAGCACACTCAGGCGCTCAGGGCATTTGGCGAGAAACTGAACTCCAGTGCCATTTGAATATAACATTTGCCTGTGTCCTGCGCATCATCAATGCCAGTTTACGAGAAAGGTATCGTTGGGAATTGTATCTAGAATTCCCTCCATAATTGTTTCCAGAGCTTGAAAGGGCAATGACTTTTTTACTGAAATGTTTCTGGTTAGTAACTTTAGAAAAATACATTCCTTTTCAGTATGATATAGCACACGAACAGGAATCGAAGCTGTTTATATATGTGCCTTTTAAAGTATTGTCTTACTATTTAGCCCAGGCTGTCTAACACTTGTCATCTTCCTGCCTCAGCCTCTCAACCGAGATTAGAGGCGTGGACCACCTCACTCAGTAAGAAATCAAGTGTAGCCATAAGCAGGGATGGAGGGTCACAGAATAAGTGTTAGAAACCAAAGTAAATAAAGTGGAATGACTTTAAGAGCTCTGTCACACCATATAGTGACAGTAGTTAATGACAATGGATTGCATTTTCTCATATTGCTAAGAGAGTAGATTTTGTGTCCTTACCTCTAAAGAGGTAAAAAAAAAAAAATGGGAAAGCAGCATATACACTAATGAGAGTTTAGTCACCGCACGTGTCAAGCTATTATGTTTTATATACATGGAGAGTGCATACACTAGCAACTTAACGACACACCTGAAAGCCCTGGAACAAAAAGAAGCCAATTTAACCAGGAGGAGTAGAAGACAGGAAATCATCAAACTCAGGGCTGAAATCAGTCAAGTGGAAACAAAGAGAACCATACAAAGAATCAACGAATCCAGGAGCTGGCTCTTTTAGTTTTCTAATATGTATTCCCATACCAAAAAAGGGAGAGAGAGAAAGACAAAAAATTGAAATAAATAACCTGCTAATGAGAGAAAACATGTGGTATATCTTTCCGACTCTGAGATACCTCACTTATCATAATAATTTCCAGGACCATCAATGTTCCTGCTAGTATCATTTTTTTGTTTTGTTTTGTTTTTTCGAGACAGGGTTTCTCTGTGTAGCCCTGGCTGTCCTGGAACTCACTCTGTAGACCAGGCTGCCTCGAACTCAGAAATCCTCTAGACTGCCTCTGCCTCCCAAGTGCTGGGATTAAAGGCGTGCGCCACCACCTCCCAGCTAGTATCATGATTTTAGTCTTCTTTATGACTGAGAGGAATTCCATTTGTGCAGTATTAACCACATTTTTAAATTTGTTTCCTTTTTATTTTTTTTGTAAAATCATCTTTTATTTTGAGATTATAGTTACATCATTGCCCTCATCAATTCCCTCCCTCCAAGGCCTCTCAAGTATCCTTCCTTGCTCTTTTACAAATTCAAATCCATTCATCTATAGATGACGTCTGCATTGGTCCATTCTCTTAGCTATTGTGAACATGCTCAGGAGTGGTAAGCTGTGTCTGTAGGTGCTCGTACTTTTAGATTGTGTTTATTTTCATGTTTAACCATCACACTGATTTGCATAGGGCTGGAGAGATGGCTCAGTGGGTAAGAGCACCAGCTGCTCTTCTGAAGTTCCTGAGTTCAAATCCCGGCCCCCACATGGTGGCTCGCACTGCTTTGCATGGTGGCTGCACTTGTTTACACTCCTACCAGCAGTGAATAAAGGTTCCTCTTTTCTCACATCAACACAAAGGAGTAATAAACACCTTAAAAAATATTTGGCATCTTTAACAAATAGAAAACGCAAAGCAAAGCCATTCTGAGACTTATTTGTAACTTATCACCTTTCATTTTAGAGATGCGAGGGCTGAAACCTAGAGGAGCTAGGCATTAAGTATTTTTCCCTCATGCATAGATAAAAACCACAGGGTTTGATTTCAATCCTGTGACTTTCCGTCTTGGTTCCTTTGTTGTACTCTTAGACACTGTCACAACTAAGAGAGCCCAGCGTGTCCTTCCTTTAGAAAGGTCCCTGGAGTTTGGGACAATAGTCCTAGTTTGGAAAGTTATTTGGGTGTTCCTTTAATAAGATAAATAAGAACAAAATTTCTTCGTAACAATTAGTATAGATTGAAAATAAAATGTTTCTAAATGTTAAGGTGATGGTGGTTAGATCCAGATTGATGGAGGCAGCCAGGAATTAAAAGAAAAAGGAGACAAACCACTATATACAGAAGCAGAATTATCTTTTAATCTGAACAGTTGAAGGGTAGAGGTCTCTCCGAGGAAGTGGACACTACTTACATTATCACAGTGGGCGAAGGGTTTTATAGGAAAGAGGAGAGACTTTAGGGATAGAAACTTCCACCTGAGGTCAGTTCTCCTGCAGGGTCCCAGTGGTAAACGCCAAAGGAGGTTGCTGTGTTATCTCATTAGAAGCTTCCTGCATCTTACTTAGTAGCCTCAGATGTTATTACCAGTCAAGTTTCCAGTCTGGCCTTTCTCAGCCCACCTGAGCCTTTTCAGTGGTATCCGGTGGAAAGGGGGTGGTACTTGTGACTTTCACATTAAGTGAGGGGTTTATTTAACAATAATGTATTGACTTTTTTTTTTAGCAGTGGCAAATACACTATAATAAAATGTTAACCATAGACAGAAGGAAGGACAGAAATAAAGACATCCTCTACACCAGTGGTTCCCAACCTTCTTAATGCTGAGGACCCTTTAATACAGCTTCTCACGTATGACAAAATTATGTCATTGCTACTCCATAATTGTAATTTTGCAACTGTTATGAATCTGATGTAAATATCTATCAGGATATCTGATATATGACCCTTCATAGAGGTCTCAACCCACTGGTTGAGAATCAATGCAGTCTATACCACCTTTGCGGCTTTTCAGTAAATCTAAAACATTTTGGAAAGCAAGTTTATGAATGATACAGTGCTAGAGTAAGTTCATGATAGCACCCGTGACCAGCACAAATGCCACAGTGCTTCTGCCCTCCAGAGAGAGGTGACCCCTCTCCTGTAAGCTCCCTGCTTTGGAGCTCCAACAGCTGTACCTTCATCACCCTACAGCGCATGCTTCCGGTTTGTTTTAAGCCCCTTAAGTGGTGAGGCTCACTGCGCATGCGCCATTCCGTTCTAGTGCTGTGCTAGTCTCTGCGGTCCAAGCAGTTATATGCTCAAAATTTGTCTTCTTTTTACTGACACTCAAAACTGGCCTTCCTTTATCTCCATTCTGCAAGACCAAAGGAAGTGTTTTAAAACTTGACGATCCTAGTCAAACCCTGATATCTGAGTCATTTGGATCTGGCCTTTGTGACAGGTTTCTTGTTCTGGAAGTCTAAGGCTTGGGAGGTCCAGAACATGAGTGGTTTCTATGGCATACAAGCCCTGCAGAGAGTCTGCCTCTTACACCAGCATCCTATTACTTTTGATCTCTTATTTCTAATATTGCAACTAGCTTACCATGGAAGACAGTAATGAATGTATAGTCACAAGACTGAGGAATCAATACAACATACACCTGTTAAAGACAAGAGAGGCCAACTTGAAGTTAGGTAGTAAAGAATATATTCAGAAAGCTCCCAAAGTTCTGATACCTAAGTGTTTCTGAAATGTGTCCCTTCTTGTATCATTCGGGGTTTAGCCAATAAAGAACACCTTTGAAATCTATCTTGGGAGAGAAAAAGATTGGTCCTCAGAGGTTTGCCTGTTTGGATGATGGAAAAGGTGAGATGCCAAACAGAAGACAAGGCCACTCACGTTAGCTGGAGCAGGAAGCTATAATCAGCGCTGGGCTGTGTGGACAAAGAGAGGAAGTAGTGTTTCCATAGCCAAGGGTGGGATCCCTGGACAGAAGCCAGGACTGGAGCATGCGAGCACAGAGGCAGCTGAGGCCAGAGAGGAAATACAGCTGCTGCTGTAGGTGTCATCTGAGGCCTCAGAGAAGAAACACCCTGAAGTCTTCTGTTTTTCAGTCTCCTGACAGTAAATATTTCTGGGCAAAGCTGACCAGAAAGCAGCTAACTCAGAGACTCCTTTAAGAACAGGGCAGAGAAGCCATTTCTCTTTTCAGACACAAAGGACCACTGCTCCAGCTGAGCCTCTGCTTTGTCTTTCTCCTTCTTGCACATATGGTACATGTGTAAGTGTCCTCACAACAGTTGTTCCTGATGCAACAGTGACAGGTTCTCCATTCCCCTTTTTCTTCTTTCATGCTTTAGCCAGAATGATGCTCTAAAACAAATAGATTGGACTCTTGTTTAAGCCAAATATGACTCCTTGTCACTATGCATCAAGCCTGAGAGTTTTACCATGGAAGACAAGTTTTTTTTTAGTTTGGCTCCTATCTTCCTCTCTAGTCCTTTTCTTCCACAACTCCAGGCTAAAAGGTTAAGTTCAGAGGGCAAAGTACTTGCTTGCTTAGAATGTGCAAGGTCTTATGCTTGATCCTCAGGAGTACAAAAAAACATGAAAATTGATGGTTTGTTTCCTACAACTGTTGTGTGGTTCAACTTGAATGAAGACTATATGAGACACAGAGTCACCTAAGACATCTACAGCCCAGGTGTCAGAGTGTCAGCTGTCACTATCCATCCTCAAGAAGCTTCTAGATACCCTGGAAGAACATGAGATTGGAAGTCCTCACCTACTCAGGGGGAAATGAAGGGAAAGAGAACTGCATGGGCTTTGGAATGATGCTGATGGATCAGAGAACAAGTCTGTGAGATTTGAGAAGTGACATGACATTCGGTTGAGAATAGAACTCAGTGTCTAAAGAGGTGGTTCTTACTACTATTCCTAAAATTAACCCACTGCTAACAGACCTCTTGTGGAATGAAAGGCGGTGGAAGACTCACTCTTCATAGGAAGAGATGCTAACTGCCGTCACACAATTGCTCTTCCTTCCTTCCCACAGACACGTGGGTGGTGAATCAAAGCATTGCCTCGAGTGTATTTCTTATAAACCTCAGTCCCCCAGTCCGCCACAAGTCCCCATTTTGCTTGTGTGGCTTAGGGCTTTGGTTACGGTTGACTTTGGTTTGTGGCTCTCTGGATTTAACCAATAAGCACTGGAGCACTAATAACTTTTATAGTGGATATTTTAGTGAAGACAATGATTTCCCTAACCCCAGAAGACCACAGCTGGTGTTAGTATGTGACTAAGGTGTGTACTGTCTTCTTCACATATACAAACACATATATATATACACAAACATACATATACATCCATGCACATACACATATATACACATATACATAAACACATCTACACACAACACAGTATACATATACATATATGCATACGCATACACGCATACACGCATACACGCATACACGCATACACGCATACGCATATACATATGCATATACATCTATATACATATACTTATATATACATATATATCCACACATACATACACATACATGCACATGCACAACACACAAATATACATATACACAAATAAATACACATACATACCTACTTGCACCCATGTATGCATATGCATACACACATACATATACATAAAATACTTGACCAGAGTTGATATATTTCTAAATCAGGTCACCTCAGTTTCCTAATATTTAGGTTTTTGAAAATATAGAGTTGGCTTCAAAAGCTTATTTCCTTTTGAATTATAAATACCATTTACTTTACGATTTTCAAACTCTAGATGTAGCTAAGTCTTAATCCATCCATACTTTGGGCTAATGTAATTATCTTATTTTAAATCTTCCTCAGGAAACATTAGCTAATATGGAGGTTATATAATAGCAGATGTCCACAGAAATTAGATTCTGAAAAGGAAATAGACTAGTAAGTGTTTGTTAAAGAATGTCTTAAGAATAATCCACATATAGCTAAAACTATTCTCAGCAACAAAAGAAAATCTGGGGGAATCAGTATCCCTGACCTCAAGCAATACTACAGAGCAATAGTGTTAAAAACTGCATGGTATTGGTACAGTGACAGGCAGGAGGATCAATGGAACAGGATTGAAGATCCAGAAATGAACCCACACACCTATGGCCACTTGATCCTCGACAAAGAGGCTGAAAACATCCAATGGAAAAAAGATAGCCTTTTCAACAAATGGTGCTGGTTCAACTGGAGGTCAGCATGCAGAAGAATGCGAATTGATCCATCCTTGTCTCCTTGTACTAAGCTCAAATCCAAATGGATCAAGAACCTCCACATAAAGCCAGACACTCTGAAGCTAATAGAAAAGAAACTGGGGAAGACCCTTGAGGACATCGGTACAGGGAGAAAGTTTCTGAACAGAACACCAATAGCGTATGCTCTAAGAGCAAGAATTGACAAATGGGACCTCATAAGGTTACAGAGTTTCTGTAAGGCAAAGGACACCATCAAGAGGACAGATCGGCAACCAACAAATAGGGAAAAGATCTTCACCAATCCTACATCAGATAGAGGGCTAATATCCAATATATATAAAGAACTCAAGAAGTTAGACTCCAGAAAACCGAACAACCCTATTAAAAAATGGGGTACAGAGTTAAACAAAGAATTCTCACCTGAAGAACTTCGGATGGCGGAGAAGCATCTTAAAAAATGCTCAACTTCACTAGTCATTAGGGAAATGCAAATCAAAACAACCCTAAGATTTCATCTTACACCAGTCAGAATGGCTAAGATTAAAAATTCAGGAGACAGCAGGTGTTGGAGAGGGTGCGGAGAAAGAGGAACACTCCTCCACTGCTGGTGGGATTGCAAATTGGTACAACCACTCTGGAAATCAGTCTGGCGGTTCCTCCGAAAACTGGGCACCTCACTTCCAGAAGATCCTGCTATACCACTCCTGGGCATATACCCAGAGGATTCCCCACCATGTAATAAGGATACATGCTCTACTATGTTCATAGCAGCCCTATTTATAATTGCCAGATGCTGGAAAGAACCCAGGTATCCCTCAACAGAAGAGTGGATGCAAAAAATGTGGTATATCTACACAATGGAGTACTATTCAGCCATTAGAAACAATGAATTCATGAAATTCTTAGGCAAATGGATGGAGCTAGAGAACATCATACTAAGTGAGGTAACCCAGACTCAAAAGGTGAATCATGGTATGCACTCACTAATAAGTGGTTATTAACCTAGAAAACTGGAATACCCAAAACATAATCCACACATCAAATGAGATACAAGAAGAAAGCAGGAGTGGTCCCTGGTTCTGGAAAGACTCGGTGAAACAGTATTTGGCAAAACCAGAACGGGGAACTGGGAAGGGGTGGGAGGGAGGACAGGGGAAGAGAAGGGGGCTTACGGGACTTTCGGGGAGTGGGGGTCTAGAAAAGGGGAAATCATTTGAAATGTAAATAAATTATATCGAATAAAAAAATAACAATAAAAAAAAAGAATAATCCACATAAAAGTGTTGACTATAGTTTGGAAGGGAAAATGTTGAGCTAGGCTGTCTCATCAAGAGATTAGCCACAGTAGTCACTGTAACAGGCAGTTGTGATAGCCTTTCTGATTTGTACTGATTTAGGGAAAGGGCATGTTGATGTAGCAAATCAGTAATCAGCAGGGCCATTATAGCTGAGATACCTTTATTCCGATAAGAGAATTCCAAGCAGGAATGGTAGTGAGGACCATTTCCCACAGCCCTATCAAAGCAGGGAGAACAAACCCTTCATTCTTACCTTTGTGAGGATGTGGGTGGTGAATCAAAGCATTGCCTCGAGTGTATTTCTTATAAACCTCAGTATATATAATAATACACGTACTGAATGTATGCTCAGGATAATCATGTAAACAATTATTCATATAATTATAAAATACATAGTTATTATGCAGACAAATGGCAAAAGCATAAACTGCCTGGCTCAGGATTAAAGTCAGACTTGAATAAAAGCAATAAGTTATTCAGCACTGTGCATCTTGTATAGATATATTCTGTACCTGGCTCTGACTCAAGAAGTCAAAGCACAGGTTTTCAAGGGACTTGCATGCCTCCCACTCCAGTGAAACCTATCCCTTCCTATGGTACTGATGCTAAGATCTGGCATGCAATTATTGTTCTTGTAGTATACACACAGGATGATGTCTTGTTTTTAATCTGTACCTGGCTCTAAAAATAAATGAGAAGTAAAGATGAAAAAAATCATAAAACCATTATATGGCAGAACTGAATGCCTTTGAAAAAAATCAACAGTCTCTCCTAAGATACTGGACAGTCCTTCCCTTTCTGTGCTTGGTTACTCTCTTTCAAATTTAGCCATTCTCCTGAACTAATGGTTATGTAGCAGCAGACCAAAAAGGAAGCTATCTCACTAAATATCCCCTAGTCAATAGTCGCTTCTATTTCCTGGGTTTAATGCACAATGCTGTGAGACTCCTATCCTCTGCACCTTGCCTCTGACCTCTGGCTCAGCAGCTGAAATGAGGAAGGCTCAGAACTTCTTGGGGCACAGTTCCTAGAACCTGGTACTCCAAAGGGCAGCTGTACTATGCACACAGTGATTGAAAGGAGGAATGGCTCCAATTTGTTCAGGTGAAGTTGAGACAAATGGAAATGCATGCCTGGCGTGAGGTGAGCCGTGTGAGGAATTACGAACGGAGGCTGCCCAAGGCCAGCTGGTGAAACGGACTCTCCACATGAAAATTGCCAAATCGCCGTCATTGTTCCCAGGTTTCTCCCATTAGTGCTTTCCTGTTCCTTTGGGCCAGAGAGTTAGATCTGATTTAGATATTATTTATAAAGGGAATTTAAGAACCCCTTACAGAGAAGAGGATGAACTAAATATGTTTCCTTTTTGTGAAAAAGCTATTTTATGTATTCCTCTATTTACTTAGTCAGCTAGGCATTTGTCCATACATTTATAGTTAAACAGCAGTTGCATTTTGCTTTGGTTTCTGCAGCCAGAGAGTGTGGGCACTTGATCTAAAACTGACAGGCAGCTTATGCTATGTGTACTGAGTGTCATTTGAAAAAACGTAGGCCTGAGGCTGAAAGAATAGCTCAGAGGAGGAGCATGAGGTCAACCTTTGTGAGCCCCTAAGGAGACTCCTCCAAAGCAGCAGCAAAACAAGTAAGAATCTGAATATTTAAGATGACAGAACCCTGGTTCATTTGATATCATTGCCACAAAAAAGCAGACAATAGGTTTTTCTAGTTAAAAACATTTAAAATTCTTTAAAAATTTTAAGTGTATACGTGTTTAGCCTGCATGGACCTATGTGTACAACAGGTAATCCTGGTGCCTTCGGAGGTCAGAAAGGGGCACTGGATTTCTTGACACTGGATTTTCAGATGGCTGATGTCACCACACGCATCCTGAGAAATGAACCAGGGTCCTCTGCAAGAACAGCCAGCATTCTTCGATGCTGAATCATCTCTCCAGGACCGTAAAATAGTATTTAAAGTAATTTCAAAACTTATGGAAGATTGAGAGCTTCTAGCAAATGACAACGCAACACTGACCAAATGACCCCATTGTATTGTTACAAATTGGCCTCATTCTTTCTTACTTTATGATCTTAATCTATTTTGGTCTTTTTTGATTAGTATCAAACCCTGCAGATTCATGTCGATACACCTGTTTGTGTGTATCTATTAATATTTATCTATCTGACTACCCACTTGCTTATCTATCTAAATTATTATGAAGCATCACAACTTCCAAATTTAATCAGGCATCTTGATAAAGGGATCAGCTGAATGATGTTCAGATTTCCTAAACTGTCAAGCATTAACTATGTGTTAGGAGATGAAAAGAGTTTGCATAGCAAACATATTTTCCCTTTTCAGTCCTTCATTCAGCCAACAACAATAGGCTCTGAAGGTTTAACTTTTCCTCCAAAGGGCACCCTGTCTTCCTTTTGCTAAAGAGTAAAGTCAAGACTGAGTCAATGCTCAAGTCATTCTTTACCCTTTGGTCCCCTTCTCACAGAAGTCTAATTGATTACTCTCTGATAAACTTATCCATCTATTAAACCCAAGCTTCTACTTTGTGAATTGTTAATTCACAATTCACAAATTGTAGCTGTCAAAACCAAATCAAAATTGGCCTTATTACTTTTCCTGAAAAGGCATTTTCCTTTACTCGTTCTAGCATAGGATTATGGCAAATACATCTTGAATCTGGGCCTGCCCAACAGAAAGAATTCAAGTTGACAATAACAAAGAAAACTGAGCTGTCTTGTCCAAGCAGGCAAGTGTTCTTCATTTCCTGAGCTTTTCCCTGGCATCCTTCCATGCACGTGATACAGCACTGTTGACTTTTAATTCAAGGGTAAGGTTTTTTTCTTTATATTTCTTTGCAAAATTGACATATAAAATGCATATATTTGTTAGTTTTTGCTTTGCATCAGTTCCTGAGGTTCATAAACCCAAGAATTTTGAACAATAATTAGACTTTAAAAAGAAGAATAGAAAGGGAAGAACATCTCACATACTGAATGGTCAGTCCAGAAACCCTGTGCACACAGGCTGTGTTTATATAATTATGTGCACACACACACACACACACACACACACACACACACACACACCTCAATAATTTTTTTAAAAAGAAGCCATGGATTTGAAAGAGAAATCAAAAGGTCAACATGGGAAAATTTGAAAGAAGAAAGGATAAGGAGAATGGTAATTATATTATGATAAAAAATGTTAAATGAAGAGACAGTCATGACTTCTAAGAGAGAATTCTATTAGATCATAGCAGCCAAAGCACTAAAGTGAAAGATTAAAATCTCCATCAAAACAATGAAGTTCAGGACCAGCAAGATGGTCTAGTGGGCCAAGGTACCTGTGGCCAAACATGACTATTGAGTTCAACTCTTGTGGTCCCCTTGCAACAAATTGTCTCTCTCCTGACACCCTGTGCCCTTCCTTACCACTCCCCATGGTAAACAGATAAGTTTAAATCAAAAAAACGGGTCTCCCCCTCCTGAGGAATGTGAACGTGAAAAGGACAGATCTTCACTGAAGTTGTTCAAATTACTTCCTATTGAAATTGAATCACAAAGCTATTGACATTTAAAAAGTTTTATATGTCATATTTCCAGATAGTAAAATGGTTTGTCATCAGCCTGCTGGATACATTGTTTTAAACACTAATTTTTGCTTCCAGCTCAGTGGATGAATACAGAGAAAGTGTGTGTGTTGGGGCAGATAGCTTGCTGAGTCTGTGGGAAGGAGTCATGTAATAATGAATAATTATTTCTTTGATGTGTGGTACGGTTAACATGCTTAAGGTACTTAACTAAGACTATCTGAGTGTCAGATCTGGACTTTTTTTTTTCAAGCTTCATGCTATTTACTTTAAGCATTTAATTCAGGAATGCCCAACCTTGGCATATACCAACCAAGTACTCTCACTACAAGTCTATGAATCACTTTGCCTATTTAGAATTCTTGTTCCAGATAGACAAGAGGCAAACATGCAAGTAAGATATAAAAACTATGATAATATTGCTGATTTGAAGGAAAAATATATTTATATTTATTTATGTTACATATTATGATTACGTATTTATTTAAGTTGGTGCCCTTGGGCCTCTAATACTAATCTATCAGTTTTAGTGGATTTCATTGCATGTCTATCAAATATTCTGTGCCATGAGTTTCATTTTTATGAGAGAGGTTCATGGTAGGCCAAGGCTCAGTGGTTGCCAAGGAAGAATGCAGAATCTAGAGTTGAAAATTGTTAATTTTGTTCCTCTCTATAATCGTCAATTTATTGCAGTGAACTTTCAGGCAATGGAAAATGATTACCTCTTTATAGAGCTTAGCAGTTTCAAATGAGAATTTTGTTTGAGTCCGTGAGGGTTTTATGGCTGTGCTCACGTCCTGTGCTCAGCTGCCTTCTTCTAGGCTTTGCAATCTCCTGTCCCCAAGAGAACAGCAGCAGCCTGGGCTAGGAGAAATCAGAGGGCCCTTGTTTTCTGAATCTCATTTGCAGTCCTGGCAGCTAATTAGTAAGAGGAAACAGGAACTGCAGAGAGAGGAAGTGGCGAAGAACAGTTCCATACTGTTAGGTGACCACAGATACAAGAGATGGACGTGCTCTCTGGAAAATGTCAGTCACAAAGATTTTTATGTAGTGTTTCTCATGCGAAAGTGTCTTGGTGTCAGACTCTGGGCTGTGTTTAGTATTTATTCCTCATCTTTACCAGTTGACCATATAAGTATTAACTTTAAAAATGTACAGTGTGTTATGTTATTGCCTATCCCCCTCTCCCCCTTTCAACTCCCTCCCATGGCTCCCTTCCAACTTTATGGACTTTCTTTTTTTTAAATACTCCACCGAGTCCAATTAGCACGCCTCATATTTTTTAGAAAAATAACCAAGAGCATTTAATATATTTTTATATTCTTCTCAGTGACCTGTAAATGACATCTCCTTGTCCTCTACTGGAACTTGGCAAGGGCTGGGCGTGGTTGATGGGTGTGAAGGGAGATTTTCTCTGCACATGGTGAAGTGAACTCAGCAGGTGGACCAGGGAACAACAGTGGCCTTTGTCTTCCAAGGGTAGATCTCATTCTGTTGATCTCTCTCTGATTTATCACCCAGGTCTCCCTCCACCTGTCCCTCCTCTAGCAGGGCTTTCTTTTCCTCTTTTTTTTTTTCCCAACCTGGATGTTTTCACCTACACCTCAGCTTCCTCGGAATTGTTCTTGGCTCAGCTTTGGCAAGTTTCGTGTCCGTGGTTATGAGATTTCATAATTGGACTGCTTCCGTGTACTGAACACTGCTTCCCTGCCGTACCTCGGCCCTTATTAGTGTGCATCTCACCCACACAGCATGCCAGACTTCTCTGCTAATCACCTGGTTTACCTGCTTTACATTTCCCTCACACATTTGTGCACTTCATTGCCATTTGATTTATGGCCATGATAGCAACAACCTCATACCTTTGAATTTTCTACTGTGGGTTGGAATGATCTTCAAGGGATACTTCGTTGTTGTTGTTTTGCAGATTTTAGGCTACTAAGGCTAATGATGGAAAAGATATCAGAAGATGCTTTGTGAGGATGTTTGAATGCTTCATAAGCATCACAACCTACATCTTTCATATCACTTTTACTTAAAAAGCACACATAGACAAAAAACCTAAAGGCTAATTACTGACAACTAGTAAACAGAAATTCTGAAAAGTAGCTCACATCTTATCTTAAAAAATAGTCCCCTTTCTTCGTCTTCTGTCTGGAAGAGCTGTTCTTATAACACCTATTGCTTTGATTTACTTCAATAATAGACACGTAGAAAATGCAAGATGCTCTACTTAAGTCCAAGATATAGAACACGTGACCTTTGTCTTTGAGAATGCAAGAACACAATTACTCACAGACAGCCCATGATAAGTGTTATAATAGAATTATAAAAAAAATGCCCTGGGCTTAGGTATTTGGGGGATCAATCTGAGGTGAGGTGAGGAACAGCAGAGGTCTGAGTGCTGACATATAGAAGTGGGGTCACTGCTCCAGAGAAAGTGACCTGGCCATTCTTTTCAGTCTGTGGCCTATCATTTTAATCTCTGTTTTCAATCTACTCTAGCTTCTAAAGATGATATACAGTGAGTCTAGACTATGCCTTTCCTACAGTGTGGATATTTTCCCCTATTATAGCACACAAAGGAATGCAATTTGAAGAGATGAGCTTAAGTAAAAACATAACAAGTTAATAGAAATTCTTCTACCTAGAAGTTGGGATGAAAATAATTGGTGAAAATGAAATACTTTAGGAAAGTATTTTGTGGGATTTGAAGTTGAGTGTGTGTCAAACTGGGAAGTGTATCACACAAACACTTCCCAATCTTGCTTTCCAATCTTGTGCTTATACTTCTGAGACAGTCACAAGGATCCAGCTTCCTCTGAATCAAGGCTGGACGGATGCTCCAGCAGACCACCCTGAGGTGATGATTGCCTTCCTCAGGAGATGGCCACATGCACCAGGTCCCGTGGGAGGAAATGAATGAATTGCCTATTGTGCTTTTAGACTCAAACAAGGTTTAAAGGTGAATTTCCAACATGTTAGGGGTAATCATCACAGTGTGGTAGCCAAGCCCTGATGGTCCCACCCTTCCTAGATTCTGTAAAGTCTTCCCCTGTTGAAATTACATAAACACTTGAAGTGTTTCTTCTGTCTTCAGAATCCCCTTCCTCTGCCAAGATTATGGTTACTTGGGATGAAAACTTGGCTCCTTGCAATCTTTATTAAGAAATTGTTGGCTGTATCCTTTCTTCTGCTGCCTCATTTGCAATCTTATAATTTGTCTTTTGGGGGCCTCTTGATGTCAAACACTGCCTCTGGGAACTGTCAGCAGCAAGGCAGGGACTTATCTGTGTGTTTGGCATACTAAGTAGTAAATTTAACCCTGAGCATGCCTCTGGGTCACCTACCCTGTCTCCGCTCCAGGCCAAGTCAATGCCTCTAGGAAGATCTGAGCTGAGAAGAAACTCACAGGTTGTATGCAGCATGGCACCCCTCTTCATAAGGACAGATGATTGTTCTGCACAATATACACAACCAGACTCAGAAGCAACTTTCTTCTTGAAAACAGTTGAGAATAGAGTCTGCTTATTGTATGGTTTTCCTGGAGACGGTAAAAACTCTAAAAGGGAAGACCAAGAAAATGATTGGGCAGAAGGAGCTGATGGAGACACAAGTACAGAATCTTTTCTGGCCTGGCCAGTTTTAAAGAGATGTCCAGGATTGAAGTGGACCCACACAGCTACTCAAGAGGGTTTGTCCTTTACCGCCTAAGCCAGACAGTGCATCCATAACATGC
This sequence comes from Apodemus sylvaticus, assembly GCF_947179515.1. Classification (NCBI taxonomy): domain Eukaryota; kingdom Metazoa; phylum Chordata; class Mammalia; order Rodentia; family Muridae; genus Apodemus; species Apodemus sylvaticus. The sequence continues at coordinate 49,660,987 of NC_067487.1, forward strand.
ACATAGCATTGTCTACATGGCTCTTTACAGTTTAAGCACTCGGAGAAGGGCCTGACAGCTGGTGAGTTCCAATGGCATTTAAGGAGCAGGAAGAACTTTTCACTGAGAAGCAGACCAAATGTAGCATCCCGTGGTTTAACACAGATGATCCCTGCTCCACTTGGATTTTCCCATTTTATATTTAAAGTAACTCATGAACACTCTTCTGGACTTCTTTTCTTCAGGTAAGCTGGAATCAGAAGCCAGTGAAGCTGTGGATTCCACTCTCAAAAAATAACCACATATACTCACTGTCTTCCTTCCTTGTCAATTCTAGATTTCCCTCATGTTTACCTATCTTCTCTGATGGCCAATTATTTTATCGTGGTATAACCCACAGTCCCAGTCTTGGACAACCTTGGTCTCTGATTATCATGCATTTATCAAGTCAGAATTGCTGCATTTTTTTTCTCTCTGTAAATGCTCAGAGAAACACCAAGAAAGTGGGCTAGCTGATACCAGACTTAATCTTCCTTGCTATTATATAATAATGGCTTTCTGAAACCTGCTGATTGGTATTACATCGTGAAAACAATAACTAGTGGGCAATAGTTTTATTTAATACACTTTCCATAATGGATACTATCTGGTGAGATCACCGTGTGATAGAATCATTTTATGGTTTGAATCTACTAGTATGTTTATATATATTCCTTGATATGGCATCCCTGATCTTCCTCCTTTTTCTTTCTTTAGACTGTCAGACTGCTAACAAAACCTGTAGCTACTGATGAGTCTATAAATGTTGTCTGACTTTGCATTACTTCTCTTTCTAAACAAGGGTTGTGGTGATGGTCAAGTGCAGATAAATTGAGTTTGTATGATCTCCTGTGGTCTTTGCCAGTATTCTAGATCCTTTAAATTGAGTACACATTCTCTGTATTATAAATTCTCATACCAAAATCCATGTTCTACTTAGTTTCCTTCATCACACATCCTCATCATGCAGCCTCATGCACAATTCTTACATCCTCCTGGTGCACAATGGCCAAGAGTTGCAGCAACTTTAGTATCATTCTTCCTTTCTTTGAGATTCTAGTATATCTTTGGCTTAATTATGCTGGAAGATAGTCTTAGTTTTCTGCCAAGCAGCTACAGAGGGAAGTAGAACAGATCCTGAGGAAAACACACACACATTTCTTGCAGGGGGAAGACTCTCCATCCCCTTCCTGTGAGGGTGGAGGATTGCGAGCTCTTGATGGTGTAGGCCATTTCTGCAGTTTTACAAGTTAGAACCTTTGGAATTAAGACGTTGTGAGCTTCCACCTAAATGCTTGATGACTATGCCAGACTCTTATTGTTTTCCAGCCAAGGCTCTAATCTTGCCCTAGGCATTTTTTTCTTGATTAGAAATTTAACCTTTCCCAGAGCTTGGATACTTTGGTAATTAAATTTCAGTTCTAGTAGTCAAAGTTTTAGGCCCTCCTACTACAGAAAATGGGAACTTTTTGTATGTTATCTCAACTGCCCTATACTTTCACTGATTGCCTTAAATGCTTTGAAAATTTCTGCCAGCTTTTCAATCTCTCTTCTAGAAAAACAAATTTAGAAAATGACCATAACATTTTGTTGTCTTGAAGTTTCCCTGTCCACTTTACTTTTAAAGATATCTACATACAGAGCTAAGCAGTGCTTTTCATTAACATTTACACCATTCCACCTCACCTGTGAGAAGTGGGGCTTTCATTGTGTATCTGGGCAGTCTGTGTCCATCAGTGAAGCAGCAAATGATCCAGTTCCAAACCCCACCTTATTTTTACCTTCTCAGAGAACTATGTCTACCCGCGTTTACTAGGAAGCAGATGCTGAGGATTAGATTGTATCCTATCCATAATACAAAAAAAGGCTTTGTGGTTTGGTACTTGTGGAAGGGAGAGGGTATAGACAGAATTGTGACAAAGGAAAAATTAAATTGAAATGGGTTTAGCCAAGACTACAGAGACTCCTGAAGGCCCAAATGTTTCCAAAATTTTCTGGAAGGGATCGTGGTCTCAGGTTTTTGTGCCCCTATGTTGGGTGGTCTTTGGGTTTGACTCTCCCTGCAGAGCCTTGTGCAGGTTAAGAAGGTCCTGGAAGGAGGTGACAGCCTACAGATACAAACATTTCTCCAAGCTGGTGGAGCAATGGGGCTTTCATTGAAGAATAACCTGGGCACCAGAGCCAACCCTGACAGGGAAACTAGCTGTGTGCTGTCTCTTGAAAGCACTCTTCTGAAGGGCCATGCATTCTTTTTGCATAACTTTTTCCCTTTGCCCATTCCCCCATTTCTGCCTCATTGATCCTTTCTCTGATCTTAATTCATTCATTAGCCAGGCAATGTGCATCAAGCATCGCCTCCTAGGTAGCTTTTCTCACCTTCTGTGAGATCATCTGTGATCTCACAGCTCCAGCTAATTCAATGCTACCATCAGTCCCTATGTTTTTAATAGGCCTTTATATTCATGTTTATCATAATGGCTTTAGTTTTCATTGCCCTCCAAATTTATTGACAGCTATAATGTTCTCATGTATTCATATGTGCCCAACAACCAATCAATTTGGTGCATTCTATATGTCACATATATTAAACAAATTAATCTATCAGAGCAGTTAACACTTATCACATAATTTACCTGGAGCTAGATGCAAGAAATGCAATTTAAGGTCCTTCTTGGCCATAAACAAATAACGGACAAAGCTAAGTCACTCTCTTCACAAATGGGTTTCACCTTCCATAAAATGTAGACAATACTAGATAACATTATAGTAAAGATCAAAATCTACATGCCATAGGAGTTTATGTGAATGCCAGGAGCTGCTTCTCATTACTACTCTGCATTTACCAGTGACAAGTATTTGCAAGTGATGGCTACTCACCTGCTGCCCATAAGTATTTGATTTACTCCTGTAACTCTCTGGGTTTCTCACACATGGAGTTTCTCATCCCTGTGCATCTTTTCTACGCTCTTCAGTCCTGGACCATTTACCCAGATGTGTATTTGCAATTTGAAAAATAAATGAGCCTCTAAAGCCCAGAAAAGGCTCTGGGATAGTGAACAGCCAACCATAGAGGAGAACGTGATTTCAGCACAGACTTCTTGAAGGAGACCTCAGTCTATGAGAAGGAGTCAAACAGGAGACGCCATAAAAGGAAAATAATACACATGAGGAGTGCGGTGCTGGCCAGGTAGAGAGTGACAGGAACAAAGAAATAAATAAGGTCTTGAATTCATTGAGAGAATGAACCCTGCAGGGGTAAGAGAAAACGAGTGTGTGTTATGCCGTCAGAAGATGAATGTCATCCAGGATGAGTAGTGACCAAAAGAATAAGACAATTCTTCCAAACAGCTTGGTGCAACCCAAACAATGGCGACGGGACACGGGAGAGGCAGCATCTACGCAACACCCTCCTCTCACCACTATGACATAGTCTTAGGTATGTTCTCTAGGGACCCTCTACTGCTAAAACCATTCTGGACCCTGCAGTGAGAAATCTTCCTGTTGGAGGGCTGGAGAGGTGGCTGAGAGGTTAAAAGTACTGCTTACTCTAACAGAAGAACAAGTTTCTGCTCCCAGGACCCACCCCGCAGCTCACAACCATCTGTAATCTGAGTTCCAAGGGACTCAACACTCTCTTCATTGTGCTCCAGGAAAATACTCATACACGTAAAATAAAAATAAAGAAATGTTATCTATTAAAAATACTTTTTGCTATACCTTTATTGATTTATTGAAGCTCCGCAGGGTTTTCTAATTCTGCACCTTCTCTGTTCTTGCCTGTACACCGGCCCTTCAGAGCTAAGTCTTACAGTGATACCAGGTACACAATAGGAACATATTGAATGGTGGCTAGAAAGACATATTACCAAAACTTTTAAGTACACAATAAATTCATTAGGAACTCAAGAGTGTGAGAGAGCCTTAGGTTTTTTTTTTTTTTTTTTTTTTTTTTTTTTTTACAAAATTTATTTAAAGAGTTTTTATGTAATATGTTTTGGTCATATTCTTTCCTCTCCTCTAGCCTTCCCCCAAATCCTTCCTCCTTCCTTTCCACTACACTTTATACTTCCTCTCTCAAAAAGAAAGAAAAACAAACAAACAAAAAAAAAACCAAAATCAAAAAGGACAACAAATACTAAACCGGAAACTGTGTGTGTACACGCTCAACCCTATATCTCTATTTATTGGCTGCACGATTTTAGGCAGTGTTTAATCTCTCTCTGCTGTCATTTCTCACCAAAAGAATCAAGATCTTCAAATTCACTCACTGTCTTGACACTAGGGATTACCAAGGTGAAGAAAATACACAAACTCCCTGATTATATATAAAGATATGATAAGATTAATACCTACTCTATATAATTATGAGGATAAAATGAATTTTCACAATGAAAACATGTATGATAGTGTGTATAACATGTAACAAGGACATACAAACATTGTTACTATTACATAAAACTTATATATACTCTAATTATATCTATCTCTCTGTCTCTTGAGATAGAGAGAGGTGAAAACCACGAGTGTCAGGGTATTCAATTGCCTTTCTGCATGCATGTTTTAAGTACCAGTTTAAAATATCCAGGCTGCACAGGGTTCGAATTGAGGAAATGGAAATGGTTTCTCCTTACTCTCCTTGGTGTCCACATTAGTTCTACCACCTCTGACTTATGAAGTGACACTTTAACCCTCTCGGGGATAGTTCTGGGGGTCTTTCTACCAGCCCACTTGACTTTTTATTCACTTTGAAGTATATTATATTATCTTCTTTGTGTAACTCTCCTATAATTCTGACCACCCAATCCCTAATTACTTGGCTTACAGACCCTGCTCAGATCTTTTCTACAGTGTGTTTCTCCTTTGATTTTGATTATATTACGGGTCCTATTTTCAAGCACAGTGATCTTTCCACAGATGAAAAATGGCAGAAGTAATTGTCTTTTTTTTTTTTTAACTTTTCCTCAGATACATTTGCACTGTGGGTAGCTGCAATTTACTACTGTTTGGTTTTCACGTGCTTTCTGTTTGTAGAAACAGTCTCAGAGGGTTTGATGCTGTGGATACTATCAGTCTAATGGTTTGGGGAGGGGCTGGGATGGTTCCCAGCATGAAGGGCTGGGGCTGGGGCAGTGTAGATAACCGCAGTTATGATGGGATAAGTCTCAACATGGCAACCTGCTATCTCTGTGAAATTAGCTTGTTAAGCTACCATGGGGAAAGGGAAGGCGAGGCTCCTCTGGCTTTTGTTAGTATGAGCTAACCACATGCAAGTGGAAAACGGACTTCGCAAAGGCAGAGAGAACTGCTCCTCAGTGTTGGGGATTAGTTTTCATCTTGCTACTCAAGTGTTCCTGAATCAGCAGACACGGGCAACACTCAGAAGCTTGTTAGAAATGGAGCCCTCAGGTTTCACCCAAGCTACCGTGTTAGCACCTAACACAGTAAGAAAGCCAGGCTTTATAAATGTGCAGAAGCACTGAATTCTAAAGCCCCAAACCTTCAAATTTTCTACCCAGGGTGTTCCCTAAGCAAATAAATGAGAGTTTATAAGCAGGGCCCAGTATTTGTAAATCCTCCAATAATGAGCTCTAATATGAAGTGGTTTCTGATCGATACATATTTGGATAAGGGAAAATATGAATTTATGTTTGAAACAGTTTTTTTTTCTCTTCCTGTAGCTTTTCTTCTCTCTCTCTCTCTTTCTCTCTCTCTCTTCCCTGTCTCTGTCTCTCTCTCTGTGTGTGTGTGTATGTGTGTGTGTCTGTGTGTTTGTGTGTCTGTGTGTGTGTGTGTGTGTGTGTGTGCCTGAGTGTGTGCATATGTATGACTTATATCTAGGATGAAACAGATAAAAGCTAGGAAAAGACACGGGGTTCCCTAGAACTAGAGTTCCAGGCAGTTTTGTGTCACCTGACTTTGGTACTGAGAACTGATCACAGGTCTTCATTAAGAAGAGAGAGTTTCCTTATCCACATAGCTGGATCTTCAGTCTCTCCCTAGTTTGGGGGGTTTTGTTTGTTTATTTTTTTAATGTGGGTTTTCATATTACATTCAGAGCCTCATGCTTGTATAGAAAGCACTTACTTCTTTAATCTCTCTATCTCCTTCCTCTTTCCATTTTCCTTGCTTTATACCCCTTCCTATCTTTACTGCATACCAAATGCAGAGTAGAGTAGTTGATAAAACTGAACATACCAACCAAATAAACCCTTTGTTACTAAAGTTACTTTTGCTCGTGGCATTTATCACAGCAGCAAAAAGCAACACAGGCCACAAGATATGAGGTTGTCTCTCAGGAGTTTGGTGGTCTATATGGTCATTGTTTCATGGGGTTAATGACAAATTTTGCATAAGGTTAATGAAGAAGTCTTCTTTGAAAGTGCAACTACATGGTTATCGGTTATTTGTGATTGAAGCTAAGGTGAGAGAGATTTTTATTTCCTTTTTATGAGGTGTGGAACCATTCTCTCCATTCATAAGCCTAAAATCCGACAAATCCATCAAATCATTTCTGAGTTAGTGAGAATGGAAAATGGTCTTTCAGTTCCTTTCATAACAACCAAAAACATATCCAAAATTTAATACATGATTTCTATGTCTTCCTGGAAGAAGAGAAAGATACTGTGATTCTAAAAGTCACAGCAGAACTCCATATTGTGAGCTCCCTAGATGTATATTTCTTTTGTTAAAGGCACTATCTAAAGGTTTACATGCACCATCATTTCTGGGTGTGGTTTGGTCAGAGGTCCATAATCAAAGGAACAAATAACAGAAGCTAAACTTCCTTAGTATTTTCTGTAAACTAGAATGCAAAGGCAATGCGCAAATGCCGGTACAACTATTGGAACAGAATCTAGATACACTGAGAGGACTTAAGGCAATTCCTCATTAATGGGGAAACTAACCTCCCAAAAGGATTAAGCTGTTTTCCTAAGGTTTCCATACCCCTTGATAGCATTAAGTGCACACTCATATTTTAGTTGTCGACTTGATTGCATTGAGACGTCCCTGTGAGATTAATGAGGTACACCTCAAGAGTGTTTGTGATGTTATTTCTAGACATAATTAACGAAACAGGGCAGTGAGGAGTGGAACCCACCCTCAGCAAAGGTGGCACAGTCCTATATGATAGAGACCCAAATGGAACAAAGCGGAAAGCCCATTCGCACAGGCGTTCGTTCACTGCCTGCTTCCTGGATACCATGTTAGCTGTTTCATACCACCAGTACCCTGGCTCAGGAGCTGTGAGTGAAGTCTATGCTTTGGAGCTTAAGAAAAATGTTCATAATTGGACTTATGTAGCATCCCTCTCAATTTCCTTCCTCCAGTACCTCCCAATTAACATCCCTTGACTGTGTCACATGCTGTCTCCCTTTCAAGTTGACAGCTTCTTTTTCTTTGGTGTGTGTGTGTGTGTGTGTGTGTGTGTGCATAAACATATATAAATACAACATGCTGAGTCAATTTTTGTTGCTTGTGTGCATCTAGTTTCAGGAACTTGTACTCTGCACTGGACAAGCAATTAGGGAGCTCATCTCTGGGAGAGGCTGATTCTCCTCCCAGTTAATTGCCTGTAGTTTTTGCAGGTGGGACCCTGCAAAAATTCTCCTCCTTCCCTGTTAACATGTTCATTGATGCTGCCAGTGTTCTGGTCTTGGTTCTGCCATTGTTTCTAGGAGGGACTGTTTCACAGCAGGCTTTCCTGGTATTCTGGCTCCTACCGTCTTCCCATCCCTCTTGTGTGATGCTCCTTGAACTTCAGATGCAGGAGCTGTGGTGTAGATGTAACTGCTAAGCCTGGCCTTCCATGGTTGTAGATGTATCGTCTACGCCTGGGCTTCCCTGATCTGTTGGGTCTTTCTTTCTTTCTTTCTTTCTTTCTTTCTTTCTTTCTTTCTTTCTTTCTTTCTTTCTTTCTTTCTTTCTTTCTTTCTCTCTCTCTCTCTCTCCCTCTCTCTCTCTCTCTCTCTCTCTCTCTCTCTCTCTCTCTCTCTCTCTCTCTCTCTTTCCCTCTTTCTCTCGCTTTCTTTCTTTGCTCAGGAATTTTCTCACAGTGATGAGAAATCTGAGTCACTCATAATTTATATGTTGTTGAATGTATTGGTTACTGTAGTAGAGAACTAATTAATTGAGAACTTTGTAGAACATTATGTATACTTTCCACCCTTGATGTGGAAGCTTCTTCTGAGAATGGCTCTTTTTGTTTTTGAATATTTAGCCTACCAACTATCTCAGGCTTCTGTCTTTGACTATTGCTTTATTTTCCATGTTTGGCAATCAATTCATGTGAGGGGACAAAATATAACATACTAAAATATATGCCCAACCTTTTCTCTCAGCATTTTGTCTATAGTTTTGGAGAAAGTAAAGGATGTTGGAAAGGATGAAATGACATTTGGAGATTATTTGGAGGATTATGTTTGTTTTGAAATTTTGACACCATAAAACATCAAAGGCTTAATCCAAAACCACATTGATATTCTTATCCTACAAAATTTTCCACGCTCTGTGACTTAAAATTTGCATGTTGAACCTTATTTACTCATGTAAGTCACAAATCTTCAGCCCATTGATTCATCTCGTCATTTGTATTTCTGGGAGAAGCATTATGGGACTTAGGTATCACGTTTTGTCTTTAAAACTGTATATGCGTGCATGAGTAAAAGGCGGTATCTTCCCAGACTCTCCTAAACTGAGAATGTCACCATATGTGTGAACAAATGCCCTTCTAGTCGATACTGGGTGTAAACTATTTGAAATATTGGAGAAGGGCCAGCATTTCATCATCATGGCCATGTCTGTTCACAGAGTGTCATGCTCTCCTGTGCTGTTCCAAGGGAATGAAATGCCAAAGGCTTGTCCAAAATGTCAATGATGATACACCTCTTCTCCTGGAGCACAGCTTCTGTAGTCCAGGCAGCTACTTTCCCAGCTGAAAAATGCTGGGGAACCAGCACGACAAGGCTGTCATAAGCACCAGCTTACAGTTACTGGCAAACAGCAGGCACAATTAAATTTCAGTATTGAGTCACCTGTCAACTGATCAGACTTCAACTTCAACTCCCACCACTGAGTTTTCAGGCTGCGTGGGATTTTGCCATATTGAGCTTAGCTTGCATTAATTGATGTGTGCTGTTAAATTCTAGAAGAGCCACATTGTTTTAATAGAGAATGTATGCTCATGTTTTAGAGCGTGTGCAAGATTCACCTTTCTTGTTTCTTAGCTGTGAGTTCTTAAGCCCAGAGAGGTTGACTACAGGCATTGATCTGGGGAGAACAGACAGAAACGAGTCACTTTTTTTTTTGTTGGTTAAGGAACCTACACAAATACCAAGTGAGTCTCCTCCACACATGAATCTTTTCTGTCACTTTAGTGGGAGTTTTATGTGGGAATAAAGAAGAGAAAATGTCACCCAGAGTGTGTCTGATCATGATTTAATATCTAAGCCAAGAAATCTTGAAGTACAATTCCCCCACCCACATAACACTAAATCATTGACTCATGCAGGCAACCAGCCTCCAAAGGAGCCTTTGCAGTACTTTGGGTGGAACAAGCTAGAACTAAATTAATTTGATAGCTCCAAATGACCTTCACAGGAAATCCTCTCATTATGATATTTAATTGAAGTATAAATGAGAGGATGATCAGCGTTTACTTTCAAACTTCCATTGTAGGAAGGAGAACCATAAAAATTATAGCCGTGGTGGAGAGAGAGAGAGAGAGAGAGAGAGAGAGAGAGAGAGAGAGAGAGAGACAGAGACACAGAGAGTCAGAGAGGCAGAGAGGCAGAGAGACAGAAAGACTTAAAAATATTTCCATAGCTTAAAACAGGAGTGAAGTAGAGGAGATGAGGCAGACTATGAGAATCAAACATTTTCTCTACCTAATTAACTGCACCTTTTTGTAAGGTTAAGCATATGTTCATTGAAAAATTAGAGTCTATATAATTTAAGTTACTATTAAAACAAATATATGTAACAAACAAACACAACTATGCTTTATTAAAATAAATAATGGGGCTTATGGGATCAGTCCATAGCATTTAAAAGCAGTCCTACCCATGTTTCCCATGGGTGTAATTACATGACTCAGTCACTGGCCAACAACTGAGCCAAAGCATGCTTATTCGAAGTGAGCATCCAAGGATTCCTTTTGCCCAGCTTTTAAGTTGATGAATTAGTATAGAACTGAATGTGATCTCTAGGTTGCAGCATTTAGCAGTAAGGGGCATTCCTAAAGAGACAGGTACTGTGATTAGCACCCTGCTTATGCCCAGCAACTAAAGAGAACCATTTGGAATGTAGTTTACAAATTGTTTCCTTGTGTGCACATCAAGTCAAACATTCTGTAATCCTGTCTTTGTTTCTTAGCCAAGCATATTCCGGTTCTAACCCTAGTGCTACACACAAGGCCGCATGCTGCATTTGTATTGCTTTCAAGAAGAGGAATCTTTATTAACCACTTATAGATTTCTTCTTTACAGCTCCAGAAACAGTCCATGTTGTGTTCTGTAGGTAGAATAGACTTTTTAATTGTTTTGGTTTTTTTTTTCCTAGAATCTAGGGTGAGGACATTTGCGATTATGTTAAGGCACCTGAATTCCATATCTAGACTAAATACAAATAACCTTTCAAGGCCAGTAAATGCAATAGCTTTATATTTCAGACAGGCTTTTAATAATACCCTCATTATGGAATTATCATACATGCATATACTTGAACGGAAGCTCATGCTGATTCTATCTAGAATGATACTTTAAGATTTGTTATGATCATAATATGCACTGAATTCTGGCATTTATACATTGCTCTAGCTAGTAGACTTTCCAACTTAATTAAACTTGGTGAGTACATTGTATCTGTCCACCAATGTTATTTCCTTCTTTGTACATACAAGCAGAGTCTTTACCACTATCCCACCTGCAGGTAAAATTATGTGTGAAGAGGAAGGCTTTATAGTATAGACAGTATTGAAGCCAAATTATATCAATTAGTATATTCTGCTTTTCACTTAACCATTATTTAAGTTGATAGCCAAGAAAATGTGCACACAGAAACAAATTTTAAAAGCCTATTATATAACACAATTTCTGCACAGGGAGAAAATTAACCTATGATGTTTTCATCTCCTCTGCAAGGATGTCAAGCTACTGGAATAATAACCTGGGTTTTATCTTCATTCATCTTTTTGAGGATGTGTCTGGGCATTAGAAGACCAGCAACTGCAGACTAGTGTGGGCGTTGCTAATACAGAAGCTAAGGTTATTTGAAAAGAAGTTTTTACAAGTTGTTGGCCTCAGGAATTGATAGAAGTCTCAAAGTTGGAGATCCTGTGATAAATCACACAAGGTAGAAACTTGCTCACTGGTTAATCACCATCCTGTGAACCTAAGTGGAGTGAGTCACAGCCAGCCAGCCAGGTACAAGTGCTATGTTTGACTGATCTAGAAGAAAGACAGCCGCCATTTTGGATCTACAGGCTATAAAAAGTAAGTGGAAGAGTAACTCAGAAGTTTAGAACCTGGGTTTAAGAAATTACCACTCAACAGAGATTCAGTTATAGATTAACTTCCTAATAAATGCCCTCTAAATCATAAACAATCTGGCAGAGCTCTAGGAGTTATCATTTGTCTTGACTAGCAAGTGACTAACATATCTCTTTGTGAGTATTTGATAAGCATCATCAAATCTTTTAGCAGTTCCCGATGGATTTTAATAATGTGAAAGACTTCTAGTAATGTTACCTGTCAAAAATAAAATAAAATTTAGGATTGGGATTTTGGATCATTTTTGGTAATTTGGTACTCTAGTATATTATAAGAAACCTCAAGTCCAATCCCAAAAGGTTTTCTCCAACATTCTCTATATTGGGAGTTTGAGTGAGTTTATAAAGCCAAAAAAAAAAAAAAAGATATGTAGAAAGAGAATTCTGATGTCTGATTGATCTCAAATGAATACATGTTACTAATCCCTGAGAGTTAGGCTAGGATGAAATTAATTTTAATTTCCTGCTATGAAATAAATGGTACACTGGAATGTTCTTAATGCCCTCTGCAGGAGTCTACTCTACCTACCCCTGTAGTGGTGTGGAATGTTCCCTAAATGCAGAAAGTACAACTGCTTTGTGGAAATTTCTAAATCTGCATAAGCAACACTAGAACTAGAAATGGAACCAACCATGTACTGAAGAGGAAACATGCCTTTCTGTGAACTGTCACCCTAGGAGGGCGCTACTCAACCCTGGTTGCTAAGCATAATACAACATTCAAGAGGACACTGTAAAATTTTTCATCCTCATTCTAAATCTATTTGTCTGAAGACAGAGTTTATCATTCAATTTTATCCCCCATCCATCATCAAGTACTATGTATCCATCATACATAATACTTGAGTTCCAGCTGTGGTCTTACCTCTGGCAAACTTTTTGAACACATGCAGGAAAAGAACCTCCTAAAGTTTGTTATTAGCAATGGACTTTGTGACCTTGATAAATCGCTTAGTCACCAAGTATACATTTACCTATCTTTAAAATGGAATTCTATTTGCTTGCTTTCTTGTGAGGATGCTATGAGCGTTAACGAGATAATATTGGTAAATTGCTCTGAGTCTCTAGGAAGAAAAGCACACTTTAAATAGCAACTTCACTATATTGTTTTGCAATCAAGTTGTATCTTCTCCTCCTTCAATTATCTCCTCCACTATTGTGTTTACTTCAAGAGAGGTGTGCCTAACTGGTCTAAGTCCTACTTACTCACATTACCTTTCCTTATTGGTGTTAATTATATTATTTTGCATCAATTCTCAAGTTGGTTTCTTTGGAAATAGTTTCATGAGTGGATTAGATTGACTGTAAGAGAATGATCTTTAAAAAGTCTTGTATACTCTAAAGTGTTTGTGTGTGTGTGTTTTTATTGTATAAGATTACACACAACAGATTCTAGTATTTTTAAATGATTATATACAATAAAAATAATAATTAATGCTATAAATGTAAAGAGTACCTTTCATCTGATCATCTCAAAGTGCTTTAGAAAGGCTAATTAGACTTCACAACACCTCTTTACCTTACCTATCATTATTTCCATTTTGCAGGTAAGAAACTGAGGTTCAACAAGGTTATGGGAGTAGCACAAGGACCTATGGTGAGTCAGTGCTAGGAAAGGCCCTTAGATGCTAAGGCCTAGTCAAAAGTGGTGCCCTGGGTAAAGAGTGCTCTACAGTCCCTTTGATGGTAAGTGCACGCAGCAATCAGGAACTCTCAGTAGTCAAGCTGATGCTGCAGTGTTTAGATGATAAAGTGTCTCTCTTTTCTTAGTTCCTTGGCCTTCTTGATCTCGGAAGGTTTTCTGGCATTTCAAACTCAGCTCTTCAGTTTGAGCGGATCAGTAGACCCTGGCGTCTACAAGACGGCAACCACAGATCTGTTAGTGTTACACTAACTCTAGCCTAGCAAAAGTACAGGATGAGAACATGAGTAACCAGTGAGCCCTAACCTTGTGCTGTTGAGTGACATTTGACCTGCAGTTCTCACACATGGCTTTGCCTCACGTGACACTGTAACAGAAGGTTTTGAAAGCACAAATAGAATTTTATCACTAGAAAAAAAGATTGCAAAACAATATAGTGATGTTGCTATTTGAAGTGTGCTTTTCTGTTATGTTGCTGTAATTTGTTATGAATAAATGGATGGATTAGAAATTGACTCACCACCACTAATAATCTGGAGCTTGTGAGACTTCAAGAGCTGGCACCACAGACTCACATAGGCCACATCCCTTTCCTAGGAGATGCACAAGCCCCAAGGCACATGTGGCATTGTGCTAATTTGGGGAATTTCTAAGCTTCCTCCTAAAATGACTTTCCCATTCAGTTGTAACACTTTGATTCTTACAAATGAGTTTCTAAAACTTTTTTATTTTATTTTTGCCCAATCTATGCAACTGTTTTTATAAAATGCTTATATGAAAGAAAAATGTCTAGCCTAGTTGGGCGAACGGGTAACTATACTCAGTGCCATAGTCAGGGAATCTTAGCACCTTGACTTTGGTGTGGGAGGCAGAGGCTCAGTAGTTAGCCAATTACAGCTCAGAGTGAGACTGAATCCTAACTCTGTTTCTTACTAGCTTTAAGACATTGAATAAACCATGTAATCTAAGTCTGTTTTTATCAACCATCAGCTGGAAAGTGTATCTCAATATCCTTTGCTTGTCCTGCAGGCATCAATGAAGATGTTGTAGGAATATCCCAAACATGACACCTGTCCTGTGGCAGGCATTGAGCTATGAGAGTTAGCATTAATATCTGAGTTATTCCCTGGATTTCCTGTTGGAAATATCAGAATAAAAATGGAAAATAGGGATGTGAGAAACATGTAAAGAGACAGACTGTATCTGGTTTTGTTGTTGTTTGCTTATTTTGTTTTTGTTTGTTTTGTCTTTTTAAAGATGTTTGTCTGAATTCTTTGCTATTTGTGATCAGAGAAATGAGTTGACCAGATGGCTTTTGGGGATGGAGGCAGGAGTGGATGGCAAATTAATTATAGAAAAATGCAGGATACAGTAACTGGCTTAGAAAACTATCATTCTCTGCCTCCAGAAAAAAAATGTGTTTTCTGCTTTTATGTGTTACAGTGGAAACTTGTTCTCAGCAGGATTGGCCAGCTTCTCTTTTGAAGGTCCTCAGGGAGTGGCATTTGACTATGGTCCCCAGAGAGTGGCATTTGACTAATGCCCTAAAGCATTTAATGCATGTTCAAAGACATTTTTAAAAAACGTTTGCGAAAATTATAAGACTAAAGTTAATGTAAAATAAAAGAAACTATTCCAGATGGGGCCGAGAAAAACCCACATAGCCTTTTGCTTAAAAACCAGGGTGGTGTGGTGAGGCATAAGAAGCGGATTAGCATCTGGATGTAAAACACAGTTGCTTGGGAAGGGAGACAGTGGACGCCTTTTGTTTTCAGGACAACAAAGTTTTTAGGAGTCAGGAAATCATTTTCCCCTTTCCTAACCTTGCAGGAAGATCCAAGCAATCTGTATTAAACCCATGAGACAGAAAATTCCCATTAAATCTTCTAAGCCAGGGCTTCAGGATGCACACTGGAAAAGAATGATGGCAATGATGGTGGGTGGAAGGCTCAGAACATCCACGTATCGATGCACACAATCTGTAGTGTGCATCTTGCCTGATGCACCAACAAGCTGTCTCATGTTGCGTACCTGCTGCGATTTAGTATTTGGTTTTAGATTGGTCACCAAAAAGTCTTAATCTTCCTTTCACTTTCTAACTCAACGTAACCTCCCTGTTGATTCTAAAAAGCCCCCAAATGAAAGCATATGAAATGTGAATATGTTGCTGCTCTCATTAAAGGCCGTCATCATCCCCTACATCCATCCACAGAGGAGAAGAAGAAAAAAAATTAGAAATGATTTGAATAACATTCCTATCCCTGCAACATAAGGACCAAATCTGGTTTTGAGATTTCATCACTGAACGCTCCTTCGCCTAAGGGAAGTCATGAGAGAGAAATCCATGTGGCATACCAGCTTTTAAGACTGAGGTTGGAATTGAGACTCATAGTCCAAGCTGGTGGAGGAGGAGGAGAGCCCAAAATATGGTGAAGTGGAGATGAAGCTGGAAGATAAAAGAGAGAGCCTGTGGGTGGAAAGCACTCCACCATCCATAAGATTAGGTGGTGGAGTTTGTGTGCTCCTTGTGGCTCTCAGTGTGTGTTTGTTATGATTCTCTGTGTTGCTTTGTTATGGCTTTACCTAGGGATGACTTCCACAGGCTCACACTTTGAACTTGTTTTTCAGCTGGTGGCGCCCAATGGGGCACAGCTGCTGAAGATGGATCATGTTTTAACCTAAGCTTTCTGCTTCCTAGCGAGCCGTTATGTAAGTAGTTTCTGCTGAACTCTCTTGCCTCCCTGAAGAGTGCCGTTGTCTTTCCCGCCATGACAGATGCAAACTCTAGAAACAAGAGCCCAGGTGTATCATCCTCCGTTCAGTTGATTTTTAGTTAGGTATTTTTTCACAACAATGCAAATGAATTGATACCGAGCCCTTATTTATTTTTTCCCTAAGCCCTCTGATTCAAAGAAACATTTTAGTTTATCCTGCATCTCTATAGTGAAGTAGCCTTTGAGAACCATAGTCTAGATATCGTTAGCTGACCAGATAAAAACCAGTCCTCAAGAGTTAGCTGAGATCTGCAGCCAGAGAAGTTCTGGAATCCCATAAATAGCAATCTGCAAGAGGCAAAGACTGAAGCAAAAAAAAAATTCTCATTCACGGGGCAGAAACAAGGGTGGCAACCGACTTAGCCTTACCTTTGTACCCAAGGTGTTGTCTGCACTTTCTGACTTCTCCTTTTAGTCATTTAGTCTCCAGACTGAACTTTTTTATTTGTGAAAATGACTGGAGCCAGATATGTTGACACATACCTTTCTTAACTCAAGCACTTGGGAGGCAGAAGTTGGGGAATTTCTGTGGGTTCGAAGACAGCCTGGTCTACACAGTTTCAGGACAGCTAGAGCTACACGGTAAGATCCTGTGTTGAAAATACAGCCCCTCCCCATGTAGTAACTGGAGTATTGGATTATTTTTATTGGTTTAGAGTGTCTGGAAAGCCCTTTCATCCAGGAACCAGAAAAATGGTCTCCATTGTCCACACAAGGAGCAGGCAGGAAGCCTGCAGAGGTTTTCAGTGAGTAGCCTACTGAAACCATCTGATGGAACAAAAGCCAGTTGGAAGCAGAGTGGTGATAACTAGTTCCCACAGTCTCCCGACTTCCCTATGAAGCAAGTCTAATTACCTCTTATTGACAGATGAGGAAACTGAGGTTCAGAAACATGATGTAACTTGTCTAAGTTCTCACAGTGAGCAAGGGACCTGAAATGAAATGAACAGGAAACGAAAAGACTTGTCTACCTTTTGCTGCAGCTCGCGCTGGTAACAAGGATGCCATGCCGTTCGTGGTGTGCAAGCCTCTTAAAGTCCACAGGCTCTGACTCCAGCTTTTATATAATAGTATCATCATTTCACTGCGTGTGTGCTTGATGTTTTTTTAGTACAACTGCAGCTCCCATGTAATTCTATAAACATCTCCTGCTTACAAAATGCCACTCAAAATTCTCGCAAGTACCTTCTAAGTGGAGGATGGAAAAATTTTTAGTTTAATTGTTTTTAGGCCCAGAGGTCCTTCAAAGAGCATTTCTATGTCCCATCTTCCATGAAACCTTCACAGTAGCCTTCACTAGCTCAGCATCAAACTGGCTTTCCTAGCAGTGCCTAAGATTTCAGCACGGACTGCCTGAACTCAGCAAGGCTTTTGCTGCTCTGTTCGCTCAGGCCGACTTAATAGTGATGGCACTCGTCCCAGGAACCTGAAATGCAAAATGTTATTAACTTGCCTAGTGTCCCAGTTTTGTCACTAAGGTAGCTTTTCTGTCCAGCTGTGGATGACACTCAATTTTCAAGTACAAGTGCTCAGTAGAACTCATGAGGTATGTTGCACAAAATGTCCCAGTGTCCCAATTCTGGAGATGGCACAGACTTGCTATCTATTTACCGCTCACCAAGGCTTGGAATCTTGTTAGTGATGGAACACTTAAGACATCCTGTTCCTTGTCAGGGGCCTCTGGCCCTTCACATACCTGCATGCTGCATCAGGCAATCCTTTTTTTTTTTTTTTAAAACCTTTCTGTTGTTTTCCACCAGCTTGACAGGGTCCTGAAATCTTCAAAGTTCAATTTAATTCCAGATCGATTAAAAGTAAGAACACGTTGAGTCTCACAATGTGAATCAACTTAGGTAATTAGAGAAATGACAAAGTGTTCATTGGAGTTCTCAGCAAAATTTTCAGCATTGTATTGTCTGCTTTTCAAAGCAAACACGCTTAGCTGGTAACTCATAGGCACACAAATCTAAAGCCAGGACAGCTTCATTTCTTGCCAATATTTTCTGTACATAACATTTCTGCTACTGTGGGCTGTGTTCATGTTTTATTTGTCTCCTCAGGGTAGAATGGAGTGAAAATAAGAGATAATTAAGAGCTTTGAAGTGTATCAGAATAGAAATTTCTGTAATTGGAATGGAGATAGGGTGGTCTTTTGCTGAATGATTGGCTATGCAGATAAGCATAGAAGTCCCTTGATAGTAAATAACATACATATTATAAATCAGTTTTCTCTATTTCTAATGTTAATGTCAAATTTTCTAAATATAAGCAGTTCTCCCTTCTCCGTCTCTATTCCTATATACATATAAAGCTTACATATGTATAAAATGAATATATACCCATATAGACAGGATAAAATATATATACAGATATGAAATAGGTGCCAGTTATATGTGTATATACATATATGTGCATACACAGAGATTCACACAAATGCATGATTATAGTGATAAGAGAATACATATTTATATAAAATAAGTATCAAACATTATATGTATGTAGATTTTTTCTATATATAGTAGATATGTATGTGTGGTATATGGTACCCATCATATATATCATATATCATGGAATATACAGTTTTTATACATAGGTGTAGATTTATACATACACATATATGTGTGTAGGACTGTATGCACTTGTCTTCAGGGCTCTTATTCATGTTCTGTAAAAGAAGCCAGCGAACAGCTCCTCCTTTGTACAGCTTCCTCCGTCCTCCCAGGCACGTCTGCTCATCCCCTACTTCATGCTTCCCAGCTCTGTGTACAGACAGGTGGCTCTACAGCTCGTAACACAGTAATTGCCTGTTTACTGCTCTGTGTCCTCACCTGACCTATGTGTCCTTAAAGTCAGGGCCCTTCCCTCACATTGAAGGTGCTCATTTTCATATTAATATGCTCCTTCGTGAAACAATTTACATTTTATAGTGACATTGTTTCAGCATCAGGCTGCATTCATTTAGAGGACTGTTACATAGTTCACTGTCCAATATTATATAAATTTGCAGTCACAAAACTGACGCACATAGAGATGTATAACTTAATATGTGTCTTCTCAAATTTATATAATAGGGGCTGAACATATATTTATATCTATATCTGCACACACATACATTTATGTGTATACATGATGCATATTGTCTACATATGTATATATGTGGTTATATATTATATATATATATACATTGATATATACATATATATATGTTTATATACAATATATACATATATAACTAGGTAAGTATATAACTATGCACATACACAGACACGCACACAAATATATATATATATATATATAATATGAATGGTAGAAAATTTGCCCAGCATGCATAAAGACTAGGGTCAATTCCCAGTTCCAAAAGAAAAAAGAATCTTATGCTTAATCTTAAAACTTAATGTGGTGGTATTTGGAGGTGGGGCCTTGGGATGTGACTGAGGCATGAGAGGATGGAGATCTCTTGAATGATATGAGTGCCCTCATCAATGAGGCCCCTAAAGAACATTCTTATTCTTTAGGTCATGTGTTGACTTTAGAAAATGGCATCCAGCTATGAGACAGGAAGGAGGCTTACACCAGACACTAAATTTCCCAGACATATATATATACGCATATATATATGTAGTTATTATATATATATAAGTAGTTATTTTATATATATATATATATATAATCTCCAGAATTTTCCAGCTTCAGAACCATTCATAATAAAATACTCTTGTTATAAGCCACTTCCTTTACGGTGATTTGTCATGGCAGCCCAGAAAGACTCAATGTACAGGCACACATGTGAACAAGCAAACCTTAACATGTAAATGAATTTAGACATATCCATGCAAAGCATCACAGATACCTTGCTTCAACATTAATACTTCCTCCTGTTTCTTCAGTACCTCAGGTGGTACTGTTTTCTTTAGCAACCTGCAAGAGGTAGACTGTCATTTCCTCTCCTGTTTATTAGTGAGTGTTATTTCCAAGGGAGAAGCTGCCAGGAAAGTCCTTCTTCCTGCTTCCTGCATAAGACTGATGTGTCTCCTGCCAGCTGGGAACTGAAGATCAAGAGACCTGAGCTCATTCATCAGCAGTTCTCTGAGCGAAGCAACCGGGACTAGATTTAAAGACCTCATGTCACTGGCAAGATACGCACTTTTTGTTTGTTGCTGATCTCTTTGTCCAGCTAAGTGGAAAAGGCCTGGGGCTGCAACTTAAATGGCTTGAACTTGGTACAAATGTCCTCTTTATTCATAGAGAAAGCTGCTAACAGTGAGAGCTGCCTTCTGAAAGACATTGTTGAATCTCTGTGTGAAAGTACTTGAAACTAGGGCATTGTTCTATTTATCTTGGGTAGCGTCTGAGTGGGTGAATGGCCCAGATAGCCACTGACTTCCCTCTAAGCTCTGATAGTGTTAAACTTCCTTGGAAATATTTCTTTAATACTAGACATGATGCTTTATGATTTCAAACACCAAACCTAAAAGTAAGAGGCTAGATTTAAAGGGTTTTTATCTCGTGCTATGTGTGGGCTACTTTGATGTTTTTCTCTTACTGGCACAGTGCACACAGATCGTATAGGGATTTCAAAATTATTCTAAGGGAGAGATATACAATAAGTTTGCAAGGAGCAGCCATTTGAAGCCTCACTTCTAATGACAGTTGTGTTATTGATTTCTTTTGAGAATTTTCTCTCTTCGCTTTGCTCTCTTTGCCTTTGTTTCTCAAAGGAGAAACCTAATGTCTTAAGGGCAATCTTTGAACAATTCATTAAGCTCTTTTTGTAAAGAGCCTCAAAGCTCATTAGGCTTGGTGAGGATAAAATTGAAGAATGCCTTTCAGACTTTGAATGGCAGGCCTGACAGTGGAACATGGTCCTCTGCTTATTATTCAATGATTTGCAACTCCTTCTTACCTGAGAATGTCTGAAGCTTGTTATTTCCATTCCCTTCACCTAGAAGATTTTCCCCAGACCTCTTCCTGGGGTAGAGCGCCCACTTGTACCTTAAGTCTTAGTAACTACGCGTCATCTCTTCGGGGAGACCAGGGCACCAGGCACACTTTAAGAAGCACATGATGCCTTGACAGAGCCACAGCGTTTCTGTGCTTGCCTTTCGACCCTGTAAGTCCATCGCGTAGTTCCTCTTTGATGATTGAGTAACTGTCTAATTGTCATCCACATTCAGTCTCTGAGTGAGGAGCTTTGAGAAGAGTGAGGAGTGAGGCCGGGCTGGCCGTGTCTGTCCTATTTCTTTATGTACTCAGTACTTGAAATCTAATAGCCCTTACGTGCTGAGTGAGCCACTAAACCTACTGAGCATTTTGGCTTTGCTAGCTCCCACACTAGGGACTGGTGGGAGAGGAGGGTAAAAGACACTCAGGTGTTCACACGTAAGATCCAATAGACCCGCTATGCGCTAAGCCAGATGTTCTTTTTAGATGGTTACACTTTCAGGGGACACAGAGAAAATAGAAATTAAAATGTCCTCCAATGCAAGTATATACCAAGGACCAGGGCACCAGGGCACACTTTAAGAGCACATGATGCCTAGGAGATAATCTTCCAGTATTGGGAGCATGAAAGTATAAAAATTTGGAAAGTCTCTTACCCTTTTATAGCATGTTTTTAAGCATGAAACCAAACATTCACTTTTTAAAAAATTAAATTAGATTAATTTTTGTTTTTACTAATTCACTTTACCTCCTGTTCACTGCCCCCTCCCTGGTCTCCCTCCTACAGTCCTTCCTTCTTCCCCCATCCTCTTCTCTGAGTCTCCGCCTTCTTGCCCCGCCCCCAGGTATTCATACACCTTGGCACTTTAAGTCTTTATGCAACTAGAAGCTAGGCATTTCCTCTACCACTGAAGCCAGACAAGGCAGCCCAGCTAGAAGAACACATCCCATGTACAGGCAATAGCTTTTGGGATAGACCCCCCCCCCCAAGGGGATAAGAAATACACAGGAAGACCAACAGAGTCAACTAACCTTGAGTCTTGGGGGCTCTCAGAGTCTGAATCACTAACCAAAGAACACACATTCATTTGTATTTAAGACTAGAGTGTGAGCCTCATATGGATATGATTAATAGAATTAGTGGGAAGCAGTCTTACAATCAACACTAATGTTTCCCACCTTTTTCTGTAAGGCCCTTGTATTTCAGTTTAATTAGATGAAAGCTGCTACAGAGAAATTGATTAATCCAAAAATGATTACTGATTACTTCCGAAGTCACACCTTATGTGTTTGTGATACCTGCCAGAAGACCTCCAAGGAATGGAGCTGGTTTATGTAGCTGGATGGGATGATGCTGACTTTTAAAGGTCCTTGTAGGAGTGTGCTTCTGTGACTTATCTGGAAAGGGGTGGAGCACGTAGTTTTTCTCAGCTTCCATGTAGCCTGGTTTAATGTCCATTCCAGGAGAGGTGCTTTATGCCTAAAGCTGCTTCCCCAGGCTCTTCAACCCTCTTAGGAGCCTGAGGCAACACAAACATGTTCTACCTCTGCCTACATGTCCCATGATGTCACTCCCTAGTGCGGCTAGGGATTGGTCAGACCCAGCATGGCTTTCAGCAGACAAACATGAAGTGTGGGAGTGCCAGCTTCACTGGAATAAGCAGCCAAATTCCTCTCCTCCAGGACAGCCCATCTGTGTGAAGGAAACAAATTTCCCAAGGAAGTTTCCACAAAGCACATACTCCTCGTGCTCCTGCCCCATCCAAACCATGAAGGTCCGTCTTGTTTTTCAAAGGTCTGGTTATATCCTAGAAAGGTTTTCCTTGCTGAGTAAAACCTCCAGAGGTACAAAGATGGAACTCTGAAGTTCTGTCTGATTCTTTCTACTTCAGAACCCGATGTCCAACTCTTCTGCTCACCCAGCTACTCAATGAAAATTTCCGAAAACGTCTTGTATGCTAGGAGCCATTTGAGACCAATGTCTTTCCTTGTAGCGATTACTTTCCTATAAAGAGGAGCCAATGATCAAGATAAATGCCTTCTTGTGTAGTGGTAAGATCCAGAGCAAGAACAGTAAGGTAGAAGGCTATGAAATGGAAGGCTGTGGGAGAGGCAGAAAATATAGGTGAGTTTTCAGTGGGGTATGGAAGTCATGCATGGGGTGTCAGCTTATCCAGATGGCTATACAGTGACAGTAAATGATACGTGGAGAAAGATTGGCAAAAAGTGGCAAGGCCCGTGATTTTGGAGCATGGAGTGGAGGAGAGTTGTAAGAGAGCAAAGGAGTACCTGGGAGCTAATCCCTGGAAGAATCTTGATGTTAGAAGGAAGGGCTCTCTGCTCCTTGAGAGCTGTGGAGTGTGAGCACAAAGCAGCCTGGTCGAGAGTCACCTATGGAAGTATATTCCCTATGGGGACAGATCTACCTTTATATAGCACCAAGACACACATTTGTACTTGTGGAGGGGCGAATCTTTTTCACTTTCAAAGTACAAATGATAGTCACTGAGCCACCATGGACACATCAAACGCTGAGGCCATAAGCAATGATGTAACTCCAGGGTGGGGCAACTCCTATACTGAAGCCAGAGTCCCAAGTTCGCTGCTATACACCATGCCCCGTAATTCTTTTTGCTTTCATTTGTAGTCCATCGTAGCCTCTTTTTTTTGTTAATGTTTTCATGAAAAGGAGCAAGCTAAGCAAGAAAAAAATACAAAATCTCTATGGTTCAAGGAGAAAGGAGTGCCAAGATGTGGAATTGGACTAAATTCTTTTTTATTATTATTGTTTTCTATATTCTTTGTTTACATTCCAAATGATTTTCCCTTTCTCGGTTCCCCACTCCCCATAAGTTCCATAAACCCTCTTCCCTCCGCCCTTTCCCCAACCAACCCCCTCTCACTTCTCTGTCCTGGCAATCCCCTACAATGTTGCATGAAGCCTTTACAGGACCAGGGCCATCTTCTTCCTTCTTGGGAATGATTTGATATATGAGTTGTGTCTTGGGTATTCAGAGCTTCTGGGCTAATATCCACTTATCAGTGACTGCATTCCATGTGTGTTCTTTTGTGAATGAGTTACCTCACTTAGGATGATATTTTCTAGTTCCAACCATTTGCCTAAGAATTTCATGAATTCATTGTTTGGTAAGAGCACTGACTGCTATTCCGAAGGTCCTGAGTTCAAATTCTAGCACCCACATGGTGGCTCACAACCATCTGTCATAAATAAATCTTTGAAAAAAAAAAGAAAAGAAACAACAAAACATCCGTAGCCTCTTCATTCTGCTCAACCTAACTCCATTCTTTCGTCCTGAACTCCTCTTCTTTGTAAGAACACATGCCATTGGATGTAGGCCACCGGTTTGATGTTTGAGCTACACGGATTAGAAGCCCATTGTTGCTTCTTAAAATTTCTTTATCTTTCCTCATCTATAAAAAAGGGTGTAGTAGAGAATTGTTGAGAAAGAGATGGAATTCAAGTTTTAGAACAGGGTGGGGGTTGATCTTGGAACTTTTGTTTTTCAATTGTCTTCTCTTGCCTCATTAATCATTAAGTATTTGACTCATTCTCTTTGATTTTTAGCTTTACCGCCTGCCAATGCATGATGAATTTCAAACCTAACATAAAAAGTTCATCGAAGTTCCTCTGGAGACTATGTATTAAGATGAATAGAATTGTTTTTGAAAATACACCACTGGATTATACCCGTGTATTAGTTATCAATAGAATTCTAAATGTTTGCTAAGAGCTGGGCCGAACCAGACACCTCAGACACAGGGGTGAAAAACATCCATTGTTGCCCTTGTGGATTACATGTTACCACAGGGAGCACCAACATGTTACAGGTAGTATTACAGAGACTGAGGGGGTCGAGCCTAAAGAGTGCCGCCACATTCCCAAGACTAGAAACAACATGGAGATCTCTGCTGGTGGTATTTGTGGAAATCCCTTGATTTCATTCACATTTTATTTTGGAGGACTGTTTGGTTTCCTAAGTAAGGCCTTAAAATATGATGGCTTTGCACTTATCGTTGCCGTGCATCTCAGTCTTACCAGCCAGGGTGTCCATATGCACTCTCTGTCCTATCAGAAACCTTACACAGTTCTGGCCTTGGGAATACCTTTCTGGAGCAAGTCTGGAATTTAGTGAATGCAATGGTAACTAATAAGGCCAACCCACCAACTTTCCAAATTAGCTAAGCTCCCCAACTGTGACTTTACTAGCACCTTGTAGGGGCAACTGCTTGCAATGTGCCTGTATTTCATAAAATCACTTTCTGTCCTAAAGAACAGAAAAGAGAGAGTTTCTTAAATTATTCATCAGAAGACACTTACTTCCCAAACAGCCAGCTTGGAATTAAGGGCTGCCACTGACTGCTGCCACTGACTGCGTAGTAGGACCATTCCTCACTGAAATCAAAATGTTGCTCCCACAGCCATATGAAGCTCCAGAATGGGATTCTACATTCTAGAAGGCTTTACATTATGAGTAGTTTCCTTACATGAGAAAAGAAAAAGGAAAGCGAAAAGACATCAAGATCTGCAGTGTCTAGAAGGAAAGTCTGCACACGGGGCCATCTTCTGAATAAGGAAAGATGTTGATGCTTGCTCTGATATCACGGAGCTGAGATATTTACAAACCTACAGCTTGTTCTCAACAAGCTCATGGTAATTTCCTTAGTCACACAGAGCTCTCGATTACAGAGGACTGTCTTCCATTATTAATGAACTCAGATCTCCTTGAAACTCTAACCTTTCCAACTAGAAACAGTTCTGAGTGGATTGGAGGAAGAAAAGGCAAGACCTAAATACAGCATAGTATCTTTTTTGCCAAAGGTTTCTTTCCGATCCCAGTAAGCTCTCCAAATCCCCAAATTCCCATGGATGTGCGGCTAACATTTGAGCAAATGTACAGACTTCTATGTTTGCAAGTGGCCAGATTGTTAGCGCTCTACGGCCGTGTGCAATCTCAGGGCCTCTGCAGTGGCTACACCCAATAAAACCTGTGATGGCTCTGCTTTTCCACTAGAGACCTCTGTCTGCTAACAGGAAGGTGGTAAGCAGTTTGCACTCCAGAGCTAGTTCCTGGGCTCTCTGTCAGCAGTGGATAAAAGTTTGCTTGCTGACTTCCCCCTGGGGGGAAGGTGGAGCTTACCATCAAAGGAAAACAACTCTGTAAACTCTCTCTCTCTCTCTCTCTCTCTCTCTCTCTCTCTCTCTCTCTCTCTCTCTCTCTCTCTCTCCTCTCTCTCCTCTCTCATTTACATGTACTGAAGCTTACTCAAGCAGGCATGTAATGAAGGAGAATTTCTGAGTCTTAAAACAATGTCACAGAGAGAAGAAAGAAACAAGAAGATTCTTTTCCTCAGGTGCAATCTGTTGAGAGTCACAGAGAGACTCTGATCAGGCAGAAAGGAGAAAGAGTGTGTTTGTTCACAGACCAGAACTACTGACCATTACTACATGCTAAACAAGAATTCTCTGGTCCTGTCATGTCCCAGGTAGCCCTTCACCCCCTTGGGTATCTTTCTTCTTAGTACTCAGTACCATCAATATGAGACATGTTGCTGTGCATTACCAGCATAACAGATGGAAGACATCTGTGAGGGGAAACTAAGAGATAAAATTTCATCATTTTCCCAAAAGTTAAAATACATTCATCTCCCTTGGCCTTTGAATAGTCTGTAAGGGACAGAGGTCTGAAAGTGGAAATAATCTTCCCTCACTTAACCCGTGCCCCTGTGAAAAATTACCACAGCTTGGGTTTCAGAGTTTGGGTGTAACTAATTCTGCCCACGTTTCATGGTTTCTCCTACAGCAGATTTGGAAATAAGAGTCCAGACAAGATGAGGCCAATGAGTTTGTGGAGCCTGTTTGGGAATTTACCATGAGTCAGGAGCTCATAAGTATTTCTCCAGACTCACTAATATCTGATTTTTCTCTGAAACAGTTATGGATCATTTGTGTGTGTTTCTTAGGGGAAATGGCAGCAGTTATATAGATACACTGTCATGTTTTCATTCATTTATCTAGCTATTATCAGGTGCATCAATGTGCCAGGAAATGTAGTTGGCCAAGAAAATATGAATGGCAAGGCACTGAGGCTTGATCCAAAATTCCTAACACAAGATTCCTAAGAACAAATAACCATCAGGATGCACCTGTGGAGAATGAGTATGAATTTCCCAGGTGTCTGCAGGGAGGCTAGATGGAAGTCTGACTGGCACATCACCTCCAGAACCTGAGGCTAGCCTAAAGCACGATGGTTATTTTCTCTACTGTAATCTGACACCAAGACCATGCTTGGTAATTGCTCAACTATTACAGGTAGAGGAATACACACATACACGGGTGAGTATAAGTTGGTAGAATATGTCCAGTACTTGCTGTGAGGTGATCAAGAAGATCACAACTGTCTGTTTCTTGACTGAGTTGCAGGAGTGCCTAGCCCCAGCACAGTGTACTGCTCCCTTTTAACCAGAATTGGAAAGGTTTGCTCGCTCAAGCACACAGAGTATTCCCAGTGTGATTCTACAGCTGAACAACTGTATGCGTGTTTCCTGTGTCCCCACTAGCCTTCTTTATATCATCTGTAGGTAAGAGTGATTCACTGAGAATCCCATGAGAAAAAGGACTGTGCTAGACAAACCATCTCCCTTATTTTCCTTAATTCCCTCAATATCCCTCCTGGAATGTCAGTTTCCGAAATAAGGAAAATAGCCTTATGACATTAAAATAATGCCAAAGAGGTTAGACATTCAAAAAGCAGAATAAAAAATAAACAAAACAAAACAACAAAACCCCGAATAAACCCAAAAACCAAAAACCAAAACTGACCAAACAAATAAAAGCAAAACCAAAACAACAACCACCAGCTGCAAAGTAGTAGTATTTTTACACTTTTTGGTTCGTGTAATTTTCTTCATAAAAACAGCATCAGAACTAGGTCATTTTCACAATGAATATTCAAGTGTATTTTGAGTACCCTTTAAAGACAAGAGAGTTTAAAGTAAATTAGTAAGTTTAACTCGCACCAAAATTCAAATGTCAAAATAAGTTGAGAATTTAATCTGAGAATTCTTAGTCTATCAGGAAAGAGCTATTAAGAAAATCCTTTGGCTGTAACACAACAAGCTAGAGACAGGGCATTGTTCTTTTGTGTTTCAAGAGTGGATATGCACTGGCCTAATTGATAACTGTTGCTTTTATTTTGCGGTAAGCTAGTGACAGGATGCCAGAAATATATACTGAACATAACTTTTAAAGTAGACTTTGCTAATTTAAGAAAATAAATTTTAGGCCTAGCATTTTTACACAAACATTTTTATTTTAAAGGTTATCTCACTTGTTGGTGGCAATTTCATAAGTACTGAAGAATTCTGGTCATTGCATTTCTTCTGTGTTCTGGTCAGAACTGGTCAGAGGGTATTAATAAAAGACACTTCTGACCATTGTCTTATGACCTTTACTTAAACTGGAACAATTTCATGTGCTCACTATACAACACATTGAAAAAACACTTCCATGATTGCACTAGTAGCCACAGACTCTGTGGTGTCTTCTGATGGTGGGACATTGCAACAGAAGAGTGTGATCTATCGTAGAAGAAGATTGACGCGGAACCTTATTCAATACATTTTAAAAGGAACAAATTCCCTGAGTGTCAGGCGCATTACTTTTTTTTTAAAAAATAAAGTCTTATTTTTGAAAAATTATATGCATGTAGGTGTGTCTGTGTATGGATATGTGCACATGAGAACAGTTGTCCATGAGGAACAGGGGTCTTAGATTCCCCTAGGGCTGTAGATATAGGTTTTGGTGATCTACTTGACATGAGTGTGGTACTGGGAATCTAGTTTAGGTCATGTACAAGGGGAGTACGTACTTTTGACTGCTGAGCCACCTTTTCATTCCCCATGATGCCTTCTCAGGACAAAGAAAGTACAATATTTTTCTTAGAAATATTTTTCAGTCTTTCTAACTTATAGTGCTAAAGCGAGTAGATGGACATATATCTGTGACCTCCGTAATCTCATTACAACGAATGGTGACTAGAAATTTAGAGAGCCAGATAGATATTTGGCCAACTTTTGGAACTCCAGGCATTTGGATAGATTTAGATATCTTTGTAGCTTAAATGATAAAGAACCATGTTGGAAATTCTTAGAAGTCACCTCTGAGATGAAGGTCACTGTGTATAGGGTTGACTGTAGTACTGTTGCTAGGATCGATCTCCAGGAAGTGGGGAAAAAATAAAGAAAGAAAAAATAAAGAAAAGCTCTACAGATACAAGGACAAGAGAGCTTGAGAAGACTGCCATGAAGATCCTTGCTCATAGTGCATTTGGAAGGTGAGTTACAGTTTAGAGCTAACCTGAGCTAAGGCAGGGTGTTTGGGACATTAAACATCACAGAGATCAGATGTTGGATGTAGGTCACTAACTTTGTGCAAGGTAATTCTTCACCAAGGGAATCCCAGAAATTGCTGTTAGATGAGGCTGTCCTCAGCAGGTGCTCCTTGTCATTATTGGAACAAGTCCATGTGCCCTCCTAGGAGAGTGATGGCCTCACTAACCATCACCAAAATTGTTGTGGAGAAATACAGCTATGTAATGTTACCCATTTAGGTAGACATGTCTCCATTGGATATTCATTTGTCTTTAATTTTTAAAATTGTAATAGCTTTAGTCTTTCTGTAGTTTCTCAATAACATTTCTCAGTACAAAGGTATAACCACTAGGATGTTGGCACTGTGTCACCATAGAGAGTTCATAAAGAGTGCCACATGAATCCTTTGTCTCCTGTGAAAAATTGGAACATTGTATCCTTTTGGAAATTTTTAGGTCTGCATTAATGGCTTCTATTCAAAGAACTCAAGAAGGTAGACTCCAGAGAGCCAAATATCCCCCTTAAAATAGGGTACAGAGCTAAACAAAGAATTTTCACCTGAGGAATATCGAATGGCTGAGAAGCTCCTAAAGAAATGTTTAACATCCCTAGTCATCAGGGAAATGCAAATCAAAACAACCCTGAGATTTCACCTCACATCAGTCAGAATGGCTAAGATCAAAAAGTCAGGAGAAAACAGGTGTTAGCGAGGATGTGGAGAAAGAGGAACACTCCTCTATTGCTGGTGGGGTTGCAAGCTGGTACTACTACTCTGGAAATCAGTGTGGCAGTTCCTCAGAAAACTGGGAATGATACTTCTGGAGGACTCCACTATACCACTCCTGGCTATATATCCAGAGGATTCCCCAGCTCTACTGGGGACACAGTAATAAGGACACATGCTCTACTATGTTCATAGCAGCCCTATTTATAACAGCCAAAAGCTGTAAAGAACCCAGATGTCCCTCAGTGGAGGAATGGATACAGAAAATGTGGTATATATACACAATGGAGTACTATTTAGCCATTAGAAACAATGAATTCATGAAATTCTTAGACAAATGGATGGAACTGGAGAACATCATCCTAAGTGAGGTAACCCAGTCTCAAAAGAACACTCAAGGTATGCACTCACTGATAAGCAGATATTATCCTAGAACCTTGGAATACCCAAGACATAATTCACATATCAAATGATGCCCAAGAAGAAGGAAGGAGAGGCCCTTGGTCTTGGAAAGGCTCAGTTCAGCAGTGTATGTGAATACCAGGACAGGGAAGTGGGAAGGGGTAGATTGGGGAACAGGGAGAGGGAAGAGGGCTTATGGGACTTGCAGGGAGGGGGGATCCAGGAAAAGGAAAATCACTTGAAATGTAAACAAAGAATATATCGATTAAAAAAAGAACAAAACAAAAGAAATGGTTTCTATTGATCTGTTTTTGTAGAGAAAGTCAAGCTTCTTTTGGCTTCCAACAACCCATGTGAAATCTGGGATATCAACATTTAATGTTGTTTTTATATTTGTTCAAATGGAAATAGTATCACAATAATTTTTGATCATTACTTCACTTTTAAAAAGTACCTAGACACTTTCTTTAGTTTTATTTTTTAATGGGTTTTCTAGATCTGTGACTTGTAAAAACAAGAGGTGCGACCTTATCATTTTTATGAAGAACAGAGAACAAAGGGACACAGGAAGAGTGGGATCTACCTCTCCTCCTCTTCCTGAGTGACTTCTCCTTCCACAAGGGCTACGATATTGTTCTATTCACTTTTATCCTGCATGATGTGTCCTTGTCAGGTTCGTATATGAGGAATTCTTGTTTAAAAGTCTTTGCGAAGGGTTGGAGGTATAGCCCAATAGTTGAGAGTGTGCTTAACATGTGGCAGGCCCTGGGTTTCATCCTCAGCAACAAATTTCAATAGCAAAGCTTTAATGGGCAAAGAAGTGCTCACCTGTAATCCCAGCACTCAGGAGGCTGAGGCAGATGGATCCTGAGTTCGAAGTCAGCCCAGGGGACATAGTGAGACCCTTTCTCAAACAGACTTAGAATATTCTTTGTGGGCACTAGAAGGCATGGCTACAAGGTGGAACATAAACTCAGTGTGTGGTGCTGAGCTGGGCTTTCACCTCAGAGCCAAAACCCCAAACAGTGAAATAAGGAGCTTCCATCCCTTAGTTAGCTACTCGGTCCCTATTCTCTGCTGAAGTACTTTGCAGTAAAGATAGCCCAGCACAAAATCTGGAATGAACCTTGTCATAGGCAAGTGTTTTCCAAATAATCTTTGCTGTTTGATTCATAACTAATGTGTATGATACAAGATTCAAAAATAAATGATGTCTTTTCTTGCCTTAGCCCTCTGCAATACCTAAGCTTCCTTGTCTACTCCATAGATTAATGACATTTTCTAGAGACATATATATATATATATATATAGTTATGTGTAAGATATAAAATATATTTTCTGTGTGTAAAAAAGTACTTAGAACATTAATTTCATAAATAAAGTATTACTACAGCTAGCATCTATCAAAAGTTTATCATGTACCAGACACCAAGTGTTTCAGACAGTGATCAGTATTAAACTCATTTTGGAAGATGAGATGGAGCCTTTGAAAGGTCAGGCAACTTTTAAAGTGAGAACATGTGAATGAGATGGAATTTCATTCTGGAAACCAAAATTTGAATACCCACTAGGCTGTACTCACTGAAATGCAGTAAAAGTGGTCTTCCACTTTCTACTGAGACATCGTTGTGTGCTTTCTACTGTTAGACAATGATGGATAATTATATGGAAGCAAAAATGATGTGATTTCTCCTATTTTCATGTTGATGAAAATGCATGGAAGACTGGGGTTTCTTCCAAGCCTATAAAATCATTTGGTTATTCACTCAAGTTCTCAGTGGTTCGCTTAGTAAATACTGTCTAGGTATTTTATATGGGTTGAGTTTTGACCTATGTATGTCATAGGTTCATCTTGGAATGAATACACATTTCTGGTTGGGTTATAGTCTAATGAGAGAAGACAGATAACAATAAACAAATTAAGTTAACAGATGATATAAATAAATCATGAGATGCCAAGCAAGAAGACTTGGGAGTGGAAACGATAGGTGTCTTTTTCTATGTTCTACTTTCTGCTTTATTCCGTTTATTTATTTTATTTGTGAGACAGACATATCCCATATGGGGCTCTAACTATGTAGTTGAAGATTACCTTGATCTTTGATCTTCTTACCCCCACCCACCCAGTTCTTGAAAGTAATGCCCAGGTATGTAGTTCTTGAGACTGAACCCTGTGCATGCTAGGCTATCATATACCAACTGACCTACATCACCAGACTAACAGGTATCATTTTAAATATGAAAGTCAGCACATGCTAATGTCTAACTAGATACAGAAAGGAATCACAGGAGTTACCTGTGCAGGTATGCAGAGGGACAACATTCTAGGAGCCAGAGGACCCAGTGAATGGCCTAAATACTGGCTCATGACTCTCTGAGGGCATAAACTAGTGACACTAGAGCAGTATAACCAAACAAGTTTTCCTCTTAAAAAATTAAAAAAAAGAAATCAGTCGATAAGCATCTATTTCAGTTTCCTAGGTCTTGCTTCCAGAAGTCCCTTTTTGAGGCAGACTTCGTACTTCGTACTTCACCATGGCATATCTCAGCCAGGGTCAGAAGGTACAGAAGGTGATGATGGTACAGCCCATCAACCTCATCTTCTTCAGATACTTGCAAAATAGATCTTGAATTCAGGTGTGTCTGTGTGAGCAAGTGAATATGCAGACAGAGGGTTGTATTATTGGCTTTTATGAGTGCATGAACCTCGTATTAGATGATGCAGAAGAGATGCGTTCTAAAATGAAGTCTAGAAAACCACTGGATTGGATCATCCTAAAAGGAGATGATATTACTCAGTTCCAAAGTGTTTCCAGCTGGCAATGGTCAGGTCAGGCATGGGAGAAGCCGAGAGGGAAGTTTAGTGTTTTTAAAGGTGTCTTCTGCTCGGAGCTACATTAATTCATCTTGTTTAATGACACATTATCACTAGGTGACAATAAATGCTGCGAGATTTATTTGTTACACAAAAAAAAGCCCCATCTATTTCCTTTCTCCCTTTTTTCCAAGCACATGATAAACTTTTGATAGATGCTAGCTGTAATGATCTTTTTATTTGTGAAGTTAATGCATTCCTGTATGCTCTAAGTACTTTTTAAAAGTGAAGCTA
Organism: Apodemus sylvaticus; assembly: GCF_947179515.1. Lineage (NCBI taxonomy): Eukaryota > Metazoa > Chordata > Mammalia > Rodentia > Muridae > Apodemus > Apodemus sylvaticus. Next base: position 49,694,533 of record NC_067487.1, read on the forward strand.
TGATAAAATATTATTGTGTTGCTATTTCAATTAGAACAAAGAACAACATTAAATAGAGATGTCCTGGATTTCACATGGGTTGTTTGAAGCCAAAAGAATGCTTAACTTTTTCTACAATAACAAATTGATAAAACCATAAACTCAGGTCTGAACTTTTCCAAAAGTGTACAATGTTCCAATTTTCCACACAGGACAGAGGATTCATGTGGCACTCTTTATGAACGCTTTGTGGTGACACAATTGTCAATTGTTCTTGGAAGTGTTACTGAGAAACTACAGGAAGACTAAAGACTTAGGCAAATGAATGGCCCAACTTTATATTTAAAAGAGTCAGAATGGATCTGCGAAGTAGCTCCTCCCATCTGCATTGAATATATGCTTATGCTTATATCTGAAATCCTGGTTTTCTTAGAAGGGTGTGTTGCATTCTATCACTTGGGACAAAACATTGGCATGATGGCAAACCTGGTACAAATACTGACCTTCATGCTTCAAAGACTGAACTGACCCAACAATTCACACAGAATATCTTCCCAGGAAGTTGTTGTATAATGCTGTGATCTGGGGATTAAGTCTACTTTAGGTATGAAGTGACAAAGAGAGGAAGAACTCTGCCACACCTTTAGGTAAAGATCTGGTTCCTGGGAAACCCCAGATCCTATTGTTTAGTCTTGGATTTGGTTAGCGAGACTTTTATTGAGTACTTTTGCATCAATATTCATAAGAAAAATTGGTCTGGCCGAGCGGTGGTGGCACACACCTTTAATCCTAGCACTTGGGAGGCAGAGGCAGGTGGATTTCTGAGTCCGAGGCCAGCATGGTCTATAGAGTGAGTTCCAGGGCAGCCACGGCTACACACAGAGAAACCCTGTCTCAAAAAACAAAAAAAGTTGGTCTGAAGTTCTCCTTATTTGGAGGGTCTTTGTGTAGTTTAGGTATCAGAGTAATTGTGGCTTCATAGAATGAACTTGGTAGTGTTCGTTCTGTTTCCATTTTGTGGAGAGTTTTGGTATTAGGTCTTCTTTGAAGGTCTGATAGAACTCTGCACTAAATCCATCTGATCCTGGGCTTTTATTGGTTGGGAGACTGCTTCTATTTCATAAGGGGTTATGGGACTGTTTAGATCATTTATCTGATCCTGATTTAACTTTGGTGCCTGGTATCTGTCTAGGCAATTGTCCCTTTCATCTGGATTTTCCAGTTTTGTTGAGTGAAGGCCTTTGTAGTAGGATTTGATGGTTTTTTTTTTTTTTTTTTTTTTTTTTTGGATTTCCTTGGTTTCTGTTGTTATCTCTCCCTTTTCATTTCTGATTTTGTTAATTTAGATACTGTCTCTGTACCTTTTGGTTAGTCTGTGGTGATCTGATAGTATGCATGGGATTATTTCAGTCTTCTTGTATCTGTTGAGGACTGTTTTGTGACCATTTATTTGGTCAGTTTTGGAGGAGGTACCATGAGGTGCTGAGAAGAAGGCATATATATTCTTTTGTTTTAGGATAAAATGTTCTATAGATATTAGTTAAATCAATTTGGTTCATAGCTTCTGTTAGTTACAGTTTCTCTGTTTAGTTTCTGTTTCCATGATCTGTCCATTGATGAGAGTGGGTTGTTGAAGTCTCCCACTATTATTGTGTGGGGTACAACGTGTGCTTTGAGCTTTAGTAAAGTTTCTTTTATAAATGTGGGTGACCTTGCATTTGGAGCATAGATGTTCATAATTGAGAGTTCATCTTGGAAGATTTTTCCTTGAAGTGTCCTTCTTTATCTTTTTTTATTACTTTAGGTCTATTTAGTCTATTTTATTCAATATTAGAATGGCTACACCAGCTTGTTTCTTGACCCAATTTGCTTGGAAAATTGTTTTCCAGCCTTTTACTCTGAGGCAGTGTCTGTCTTTGTGCCTGTGAATTGTGTCTTGGGTATTCGGAGTTTCTGAGCTAATATCTACTTATCAGTGACTGTATTCCATGTGTGTTCTTTTGTAATTGGGTTACCTCACTTAGGATAATATTTTCCAGATCCAACCATTTGCCTAAGAATTTCATAAATTCATTGTTTTTAATTGCTGAGTAGTATTCCATTGTGTCAATATACCACATTTTCTGTATCCATTCCTCCATTGAGGGACATCTGGGTTCTTTCTAGCTTCTGGCTATTATAAATAGGGCTGCTATGAACATAGTAGAACATGTGTCCTTATTGCATGTTGGGGAATCCTCTGGGTATATGCCCAGAAGTGGTATTGCAGGGTCCTCCGGAAGTGTTATGCCTAGTTTTCTGAGGAACAGCCAGACTGATTTCCAGAGTGGTTGTACCAACTTGCATTCCCACCAGCAGTGGAAGAGTGTTTCTCTTTCTCCACATCCTTGCCAACACCTGCTGTCTCCTGAGTTTTTAAACTTAGCCATTCTGACTGCTGTGAGGTGAAATCTAGGGTTGTTTTAATTTGCATTTCCCTAATGACTAATGATGTTGAACATTTTTTAAGGTGTTTCTCAGTCATTCGAAGTTCTTCAGGTAAAAATTCTTTGTTTAGTTTTTGTACCCCATTTTTAATAGGGTTATTTGGCTCTCTGTGGTCTAACTTCTTGAGTTCTTTGTATATATTGGATATTAGCCTTCTGTCAGATGTAGGGTTGGTGAAGACTGAGTTCATGCTATGAAGAAGTACCATAATGCATCATCTGATACAGGCAATGCTGATTGAAGAAAGGTGGCCACACACTTTAAAATGTTTACCTAAGGGGTCTTCTGTCTACTCCTACTCTAGTCACATGTCTACCCTTCCTAATCCATTTTCCCCCTTTATCTCTTTCTTCACCAACTATTAGAAGAATCCATCACAAGAAGGAATGTCTTCAAATATAGTATATTCCACTGAGACTTTGCCGTCAAGAACTGAACAGCACATGGGTGTAGTCCATATAATTCTATAAAGTCATTTTTACTTACTAATCTGTTTCTTTTAGGTTTATAAGATAAAACAAAGATACCTCATGACTAGGCAATTATGAGCTAACTGTTTTCATATTGGGATTCTCTGGCTTCACTTCTCCCTTGTAGCTTCTGTCTTAATCCATTTAGTATTCCCTTCAAGCTGACAACTTCAACCCAAACCAGCTCTGATAAAAGAATACACAGTTCCTATCATTTTGTGGAAAGGATGGAGACAGTGTCAAGAATCATCTACTCTTGGGACATCTGTACTCAGTCACTCAGTGTAACTTCTGAGTTCACAATATTTCAGCTCTAGCTCATCGTAGATAGCCTGCTGAGGACACCTCTTGATGGAAGCTCTAATAATTTCATTATGTAGAGGAGTTAAAGCATTAAATATACCATGCTCATTCCTAGGGCTAGCATCTGTAGAAGCCTGAGTTTGAGTGTGTCTGTCTTTGAGATCCTTCTGTTAGGAAACAGGTGCTTCATAAGTGCAGAAGCTCAATGCTGGGTGAACCAACTTTACAAGATAGAATTTAGGTGGGTAAGGCTTGGTGAAAGGGGAGAGCAAAGGTGAATGAGACCCACCAGACTGCTGCACTGGAATTCCTTGATGGTTGTAAATGTAGATTTATAGAGGTCCAGTTATAATTACCTGAGGCTAAGGCATGACCAAAAGGAGTCTGTCACACCATGTGATGGCAAAATTCTGTGAGGGCTTTGCTTGAAAGAACTCTTCAACTTGAACTTGGATCCACAGCTATGCCTTGTATTTGTATAGGAGACCCACTATACATTTTAGGGTGTAAAACAGTCTTCTGACACTCTTTTCCTTGCTCCTCTCCCTTTGTCTGCCATCTTTGTCTCTGTTTCTTCTCTTTCTTATTTTCAAAAATTCCCTCATCTCTGTTCTTTTGAGGAAATAATGAATAGCTTGCTGTGTTTCTAGTTTTGAGCTAATTATTTTAGGCTAACACACAAGTAGCGGTTTCACATTGGCATCTTCATGCATGCCTGTCCTTGTCTTTTTTCCTTGTTCCTTCCTTGTCCCAGTGACCTCCCTTTCCACCTGGACCCCACTCTTGCCTAATTTAGTCCCCTCTGCTTAATACACAAGCATCTCTTCCTCTTCTCTATTTCCTATTCTTTGACACGTCTTCCTCTCTTTTCATGGTCTCCTGTCCATTTGCTGACCTATAAGCATACATATAAATATGTATATGTGTACAAGCATATAATTTATAATTTTCAGGTATACCATGTGAGAGAAAAAGTGATATCTTTCTTTCTGAGTTTGACTGACTTCACTTAGCATAATGATCTCTAGTTGAGTTCATTTTCCTGTGAATGTCATGATTTCTTTGTTTCTTTATGGCTGTCTAAAATTCCCTTTTATGCATGCATAATACATTTTTAAAATGTTTGGCTGTTGATGAACATCTAAACCAGTTTCAGTTCCTATATAAATTGTGAATATTTGTGGTGTGGTGCCTTAGCCTCCTTGGGTATATACTCAGAAGTTATGTAGCTGAGTCATATGCTCTTTCTATCCTCATTCTCATATTCTCCTGGGGCTGCTATGTAGGAGATATAACTTGAGCCTCCATAATGTATGGATTCATAGTGGAGGCACAAATTTACATCCCCATCAATGGAGAATAATCTTCTTTTCCTACATCCTAGCAAGATGATATCCATTTTTGCTGCTGTAAGATGGAATCTCAAAGTAGTTCTATTTTACATTTTCCTGTTGCCAAATAACATCTCTCTCCCTCTTGATGGAGATAAAAAATAAATCAAGTATACTTTTAAGCATTGCACTATAAATGTTTGTACATCTTTACTCCCTTTTAGGTCATACTTTAAACTTATATTTGCAATGTGATGATATTTAAAGGGTAATTGGGAGGTTAACCACATTCAGATTAGGTTATAGGAGGAAGATATTCAGTTTTCAAGATAGAATCAGTTTCTTTAGACAAAGAAGTAAGACAGCAGCTCATCCCCCCCCCCCCCCCGTCCCATCTCTCTCCCATATTAGAACACCGGAGCACAGCCATGTGTAGCAGGATGTCCGTTACCAAGAATGGGATCTGATGTACCTTGATGCTGGATTTGCTGGATTTTCTCTTGATCAGTGAGAACACATACATACACACATAGTCCAGAATTCTGTTAGAGCAGTCAGAGTAGTGTGACACAGCACTCCCGAGTTTGTTCTGTGCCACTGTGCCACAAGCCCTGTGCCTTTGAGAAATGAAACAATTTCCAGTAACTAAAACATGATTTATTAGTGTTCTAATGTTGCTATAATATGAATGACTTATTAAGTAATTACTATACTTCCTAATATAGTATAGTCACTATGTTAACTATCCAGCACAAATCATTTCATTTAAATACATCTGATAATTCCATAGTCTTATGGCTAATGAAACATGTTTGGAAGGATAAATTCAACGTCTAAAGTTTCATGTTGATATAGTAGATAGAGGATTTGAAATATAGCACTCAGACTCCATTGTGAAAATTTATGCCACTTCATTGTGGGTACTCAGAGATGTGAGACATAGCACTTTATGCAAAGCAAAGAATTTTCTTCTAAGAGTCAATCTATCAATTAAAAAATCATAATGTTTAGACAGAGACTATTACAGAAAAGAATCATAACATAGTTATAACCTAAGGCTCAGGGATCATTGCAAAGGTAAGAATGGAAGGAAGCTAATTCTAGAGCAAAGGTTCTCAACCGGTGGGTCGCGACCCCTTTGGAGGTTGAATGACATTTTCACGTGGATCACATATCAGATATCCTCTGTATCAGAATTCTACATTAATATTCACAGCCGTAGCAAAATTACAGTTATGAAGGAATTAGGAAATAATTTTGTGGTGGTGGGGATCACCTCAAAGTAAGGAACAATATGAAAGGGTCTCTCCATTAGGGAGGTTTTCATCTGCTCGTCTAGAGGGTTGGTGAGTTAGCTGTGAAACTGTGTCTCCTAGAAATATCAAAGCTACAGCCATGGAATCTCACCAACATGGTTGCTTAAGCATAACCCAAACAAAAATAACAGCAGTAGACATGCTAACGTGGAAGGAGAAAAACTCCAAGACTTTAGCTCTACACAACTAGAGCAAACTAAATATTAGAGAGATCAGAGAAGCAGGTTTCCCCAGCAAAACACACGATTGACCATCTAATACCAAACGGTTAGCCCTGAAATCATGGACATACAAATAAAACTACATGGAATGAGCGGGTCGTATTTATTTTAGGAATGCACACACATATACATGTGTGTGTGTGTGTGTGTGTGTAGAAACAATTAAAGAAAAAGAGCCTATGAATTTGAAGGAGAGCAAAGAGAGGTGGTATATTTGGAGGAAGAAAAGAGGTAAGAAATGATATATTATAATTTCAAAATATTATTTTAAAATTTCTACTGCTCAATGAGGACAGTACACTTTTAAAAGTGTGTCTCATTTTACATTTGCACTTTTATTATGTCTTTTAAAAAATATTTGTCAGCATGATTTATGTAGCTGCATGTTACCCACTTGGGCCTTGAAATTGAGAGGAAGCCTGACTTTACCCTCGGTGGTATTCCTGAAAAAACGGACAAATGCAGTAGAAAATCCACTTCTCAGCTCTCAGGAATCGTGCTTTAGCCTGCCTCCTGTAGTTCTCTCACCAGAGAAGGAAGTCACAACTGCTCAGGCATTTGGCAGGAAGCCCAATGAAACTAATTCTGCTTTGGTGAGACCAACTGATCTATGAGGAATGCTTGAATACAGAAGAAGTAAATATGAGATTTTCCAAGGCCCAGGTAACTGTATGAACCTATAGGGACACCATGCAGAAAGAGCTTGCAGTCGGATACGTGAGTCGTACATCTAAAGTTAAATGTATATGGCTCCTATCCAGTTTCTACCAGTAAGTATTTTTTTCAAGGTTGGAATAAAGTAATTAAACTTCTTTGGCCTACACATTGCCAACCAATCTTCCATTTCTTTGCATTGCCTTGTGCTGTAAGACAAAATAGTGAAAAAATAATGTAGGCTTTTAATATCTTTATTTAATTGGCTTTTCCTGGAAGGTCATGATTTCTTATGCTAATTTGTTCACTTAAGTACGAGGGTAGGTTCAAGAATAGGTTCTGAGGTTTAGATAGCTCTGGAATAGAATTGGGATTTGAAGTTACATTGCTTTATTTTGAAGCAAAACAGAGTAGAGCCATGATATTACCTTGAGCAAATCTCAAGTCCTGTGGTTATAATAAGTTTCTCAACAGGCCAACCAGCATCTTGTCCTTGCAACCACTTTATGATAGTTTTAGGACCTAGGAATAAACAGCAGAATATGTTTATGCAAATATGCTGTATTATCTTCATTCTTGTTGCAGTTTTAGGCTGTTTCAATTCAAATCAGATCAGGTTATACTGATCCTAGTTGCAAGACAGAATTTATGAGCATTGCCATTCAAAATGTCCGTTAGAGTATGAGTATATATATATATGAGCAACTTTTTAAACTTTGTTTATAGTCCATGTTTTAGGCTAAGGCTCTAATGTACACTATTTGGAGGATAATTTTGTAGGACATGTGGAAGAACTAACTCTCTGCCAAGTGTCCTTTCATCCAAGATCTCCTTAAGACATGTGGCTAAAAATTCTTCTATTTTAAGTTTTAATATCCAGTTTCATTTCCATATAACTTGACACTACTTCAAACACAAATAATGATCTATACATTGAAATAAAACCACTGGTATTTATGAAAATTGCATTGCTGGATTAGCCTATTAAAAAGCCCTCAGTCCCAAAAGATAGAGTTTCAGTTTAAATAGGTTAGCTCCACTTGATTTATGAGTCCCAAATCCTACTCTTTGGCAGCATTCCCCAGGATGGGAACTTAATACAGAGCCTCACCGTAAGCCAGACAAATGGGCCTTCTGTTTGGAATATAGCATACAAGCCCAAAGCAATGCTTCTTAAACATTTTCATCTTTTGGGCTTTGGTTCAGGGTTTGTGGTTACTACTAAAAAATATTGCCATTAAGCCTTCTTAAGAAGCATACACAAGAATGTACCCCTCCATCTTTCTGTGGAAAGGCACTTCAGATAGTATTTAAAGAGGCCGGAACCTGGTACCAATGGGGAGAAAGGATAACACTACTTCCTTTGATGAGTCTTAAAATCAAGCTTTACACTTTTAATTTATTTTATTTTTTTTACCTTTACACACATCATTTCACAAACTTAGGGGAGATGCAAAGTGCAGAATATAGCAAGGATGATGCCATCCTTAGAGCAATATTTTATGATTTTCTTGAGACAAGGGCAGTAATTAATTACTTGTGTTAGAAAGCCTTGGGCAGGTTTAACAATAGGGCTTTTGTGAACCCTATAGTGTAGGTGCAGGTGAGTGGCGATTGCCCAGTGCTGGTGTGACAGACATTACAAGACTTAAAGGATTTATGTTGAGTCCAGGTAGCTCAGTGCATTGCAGATGTACTGCCTGTTTTTCCTAGATGACAAGGGGCTTTAACAATGTGAAACCACAGTGCTACACGCTTGGCCCTTCTGTATATCTACCTACATTCAGCTTCAAGATCATTAGTATTAGAGAACACAGAAGAACAAGTAGCTCTTACCAAGTTTCATGAACACGCTGGTACTCTCTCTTAGCAGTGTTTGGAACAACACAAGCGAAAGCAACAGGGAATGGAGCCCAAGCTAGCACTCTCCATCATCTTCTTTTCCTGGGGAAACTTTGAAGTCTGACTTTACTCTTGTGTGTGGTTTCCATATTAGGAATGGCATTTCACATTTCTAGAGAAAACCAAGTGATTTAATTTTTAGTGAGAAAAAGACAATTTGTAAGAATTGTCATAATGAAAGGAGTAAACGGATATTCTTCAGGTAAGCAAGGAAATCTTTGTTCCCTACTGGTAAATTGCAGACATCCTGAAATAAATATTTGCCTCTGTGTTTCTACCTTAAAAATTTCACAGTGTGCTTTATTTTGCACAGTTATACAGTAAGACATGAAAGCCATAGTGCAGATGAGGATTGAAAGTAGCACGATTCAAACTTAAGCAGAGTATTACTGTGTTTCGGGGAATTACTAGCAAACTGTCCACACAATTCTTTTTTGAAATTCGATATATTCTTTATTTACATTTCAAATTATAGTGCCTTTCCTGGATCCCCCCTCTCTGAAAGTCCCATAAGCCCTCTTCCCTCCCCCTGTTCCCCAATAACCCCCTTCCCACTTGCCTGTCCTGGTATTTCCCTACTCTGCTGCATTGAGCCTTTCCAGGACCAGGGACCTCTCCTTCCTTCTTGGGCATCATTTGATATGTGAATTGTTTCTTGGGTATTCCAAGCTTCTGGGCTTATATCTGCTTATCAGTGTGTGCATACCATGTGTATTCTTTTATGATTGGGTCACCTCACACAGGATGACATTCTCCATTTCCACCCACTTGCCTAAGAATTTCATTAATTCATTATTTTTAATAGCTGTGTAGTATTCCATCATGTAAATATACCACATTTTCTGTATCCATTCCTCCATTGAGGGATATCTGGGTTCTTTCCAGCTTCTGGCTATTATAAATAGGACTGCTATGAACTTAGTGGAGCATGTGTCCTTATAACATGCTGGGGAATCCTCTGGGTATATGCCCAGGAATGGTATAGTAGGGTCCTCCAGTAGTATCATGCCAAGTTTTTTAAAGAACCACTAGACTTATTTTCAGAGTGGTAGTACCAGTTTGCAAAACCACCAGAAGTGGAGGAGTGTTCCTCTTTCTCTGCATCCTCACCAATACCTATTTTCTCCTGAGTTTTTAATCTTAGCCATTCTGACTGGTATGAGGTGAAATCTTAGGGTTGTTTTGATTTGCATTTCCCTGATGACTAAGGGTGCTGAACATTTCTTTAGGTGCTTTTCATCCATGCAATATTTCTCAGGTGAAAATTCTTTGTTTAGCTCTGTACCCCATTTTTAATAGGGTTATTTGGCTCTCAGGAGTCTACCTTCTAGTATACTTAAGTGACCCAAAAACTCCACCAGAGAACTCCTACAGCTGATAAACAACTTCAGCAAAGTGGCTATATATAAAATTAACTCAATCAAATCAGTAGCCTTCCTATACTCAAAGGATAATCAGGCTGAGAAAGAAATTAGGGAAATGACACCCTTCACAATAGCAACAAACAATATAAAGTATCTTGGTGTGACTCTAACCAAACAAGTGAAAGATCTGTATGACAGGTACTTCAAATCTTTGAAGAAAGAAATCCAAGAAGACCTCAGAAGATGGAAATATATTTCATGCTCTTGGATTGGCAGGATCAAGATAGTAAAAATGGCCATCTTGCCAAAAGCAATATACAGATTCATTGCAATCCCCATCAAAATCCCAACTCAATTCTTCATAGAGTTAGTTAGAAAGAACAATTCTCAAATTCATCTGGAATATCAAAAAACCCAGGATAGAACTTCTTGGGGAATCAGTATCCCTGACCTCAAGCAGTACTACAGAGCAATAATGTTAAAAACTGCTTGGTATTGGTACAGTGACAGGTAGGTAGATCAATGGAATAGAATTGAAGACCCAGAAATGAATCCACACAATTATGGTCACTTGATCTTTGACAAAGGAGCTACAACCATCCAATGGAAAAAAGATAGCCTTTCAACAAATGGTGATGGTTTAACTGGAGTTCAGCATGCAGAATCATGCAAATTTATCCATTCTCATCTCCTGGTACTAAGCTCAAGTCCAAGTGGATCAAGGACTTCCACATAAAACCAGACACACTGAAACTAATAGAAAAGAAACTGGGGAAGAGCCTTGAACACATAGGAAATTTCTTGAACAGAACACCAATAGCTTATGTTCTAAGATCAAGAATTGACAAATGAGACCTCATAAAATTACAAAGTTTCTGTAAGGCAAAGGACACTGTCAAAAAGACAAAATGGCAACCAACAAATTGGGTAAAGATATTTACTAACCCTACATCCAACAGAGGGCTAATATCCAAGATATACAAAGAACTAAAGAAGGTAGACTCCACACAATTCTTAAAGGTGGAAACTAACCAAGGAATCATTTTTCTTCCACAGTAACAAAACCTCTGTATTAGGAGGCTGGGGCATTGATTGCTAAGCTGGCAAAGATGAGAATTTTCTAAGTATCTTCTCTTCTCTTATAACAACAGCCCAGCTCACCCTTAATTATGAACATAGTATCTACTATGGCAGGTTTCCATAGCCATCTTAGGGTATATATCTTGTTCCTCTAGGCTTTCAACATGAGTACTAATGTATTAACCAGAGCTCCCTTAGTTATAGGAAACAATAAGCCAGTGAAAATTTTCTTTAACTATAGAAAGAATTCATTAATGTATATTTGAAGAAGCAGATGATCCAACTATCAGAACACTATTTTGTGTTTCAATCCCCTTTTAGATAAAAGGGGGTGATGACTTTGTTGCAACTATTTCTGTTACAGAATAGAATAGTTTGAAGTCAAGCAGAATAGGCTCAAATTTCAGGCCTATCATTTATGAACTTTGATTTTGGAAAGTGGTGACAATTCTCTGAGTTTCTGACTATTTAGGTATAAGACTGTGGTGAGAGGACTATTCCTTGAAAGGAGAGAAAACACAGTGGTACCTTCTGTTGTGGGGTAGGGGAGGGCACAGCACTCTGGTAAGGGCCATGTCTCAAAGAAGAGGTTGTGTGGATAATGGCTGTGAAATGTTCTATGTAAGGTAGTGGCATCCCAATGTTTTGGGCTCTGTGTGTCAGTCCTGAGACAACATGACGGCATGTTCGTAACTAGCTAGGAGAGCACAGAGATGCCAGGTAAGTTATAAGCAATGGTGGAGTAATGCTACAACTACTTAGGGTAACCATAATGAATGTAGCCTTTTGGCTTTCTGTCAATATATATTATATGGTGGATTATAACAAAAATGTAAATATACACTACTATAAATATTAGAGATGCTTGATATATACGTTATTTTTTTTAAAGATTTATTTATTTATTATATGTAAGTACACTGTAGTTGTCTTCAGACACCCCAGAAGAGGGCATCAAATCTCATTATGGATGGTTGTGAGCCACCATGTGGTTGCTGGGAATTGAACTCAGGACCTCTGGAAGAGCAGTCAGTGCTCTTAACTGCTGAGCCATCTCCCCAGCCCCTATATACGTTATTTTTAAATTTTTTATATCTGTTCTCAGCACCCACGTTTTATCAATTTATGTAGATGGAATCTAAGGTTAAAGTTAAAAAGAAGAAAAAGCAAATTATACAAAGGACATAAGTCATAGACTCAGTCTTCCTCAGGAACATTATATTGTTTCTTTAGAAATTAGGACACATTATGGAACATATAGGGGGTACAAAGGGGAAGGCTTTTAGAATGTAAACAAAGAATATAGAAAATAAATAAAAAAATTAAAAAAAGAAATTAGGACACAGATCTATCCACAAAACCTTTGACCTACAATTTGTCTGCATGCAGGCTGTGAAGGAGTAAAGATCCAGCAAAAATTGAGGGAGTAGACAACCAATGATTGGTCCAGCTTGAGACACATAACATGAGAGGGAGCTCACACCTGACGTGTTGACAGTACTCTACTCTATTTACAGGCAGAAGCCTAGCACAGTCATCCTCTGAGAAGCTTCACCCATCGACTGATGGAAACAAATGTAGTCACCTACAGCCACACATTAAGCTGAGCTTGGGGAATCCTGCAGAAGAAGGAGAATGAGAATTGTAGGAGACAGAGAGGTTAAGACACCACACGAAATCCCATAGACTCAACTAACCTGGGCCTAAAGGATCACAGAGACTGAGCCACTAATTACAGAGCACACACAGGATGGACATAGACCTGGTACCCATACATGACAGTTGTGTGGCTTGATAATCCTGTGGGATTCCTAATAGCTGGAAAAGGGGCTGTCTCTGACTGTTGCCTTTGGATACCTTTCCCCTAACTGGGCTGCCTCAGCTAGCCTCAATAGAAGAATATGCAACCAGTCCTACTGCAACTTGATATGCAGGGTGGTTGATATCCATGGGAGGCCTCCCTCCCCTTTTCTGAAGAGAAAGGGAAGATGACTGGATGGAGGAAGAGAGGTAGAGGGAAAGGATTGGAAGAAGGAGGGGAATGGGAAATGGCAGTCAAGGTATAAAGTAAATGAACAGATTAGTTAAAAAAGAAAGAAATTCTTTTAACCCAAAACAGAGAAAAATCAGAGATCTAGTTTGAAAGAAGTAGAAAGAGAACACAGAATTCCTGAGTTTCCTCAGACACTTGAGGGAAACTTTTGCTCCCCAGCATGGAGGCTGACTTGAGACCACTCAACTGCGTGTATATAAAGGGCATTTCTTCTCTAGTGGAAGGAAGATGGAGGCTGCTTAGGCTTGTTTTACCTTTGCAGAGGCAATAGACAAAATTTTGGAAACAAAGGTTGTATTGCTTCAGGGCAGTGCAGCTCTTGAGACATAGTCTATATGCCCCTCCCCACTCCATTTTATAGCTGATTTGATTGAGCAGCTCAGTAGATTAAAACCTATAATTAGAGCTCCTCTGCTTATTTAAAATTTTAACAAAAATATCCTTTTGCAAGTTCAGGTTGCCTCATGCTAAGATGTATAAATGAAATGATTCAGCAAGAATAATAATCTATAGCTAGAGGGCATTTGTTAAACACTGAAATTCCTTTAAAGATTTAATAAATTCATTTCTGTATGTGTAGTCATGCATTTGTGTGTGTGTGTGTGTGTGTGTGTGTGCATACTTCTGCATAGACAGAAGCCAGAAGAGGGCATTGGATCCTTTGGGGCTTCACTCCCAGACCCTAGTACAGCGCTGGATTTCTTACATAGAACCTAAGATCGGAGCTCCAGTTTTCAGGACTGAACAGCATGTTCTCTTTACCCCAAAGCCCTCTCTATGGTCCTAAGTTCTTTTTCTTTCCTAGCAATTTCTTTCTTTAAAGTATTTTTGATTATGTTTTGAGATTACAATGTAATTACATCATTTCCCCATTCTCTTTCCTCCCTCCAAACCCTTCTATATATTTCTTTTTGTTCTCTTTAATTCCATGACTTCTGGTCTTTGTTTGTTTGTTTTTACTGATTCCTATTACATCCTAAATTCTTTCATATCTAAGAAATTATTGGACCCAGAGTTTACTTTTATGTCTTGACACTTATTATCTTGTGTCAATTTAATACAATAATCAACAGTATGTTCATACAAAAAAAGAGGGGGTTGAGATATCACTCACCTTACCTTTTCAACTCTCAGTAGCTTTATAAAAAATCACTATAAAACAAAGTAACTTTAAACATTTTTTAAGCTCAACATTGTTAAATGTTATTTCTACAACAATCCTTTAAAGCTAAGGTTGTTGGGTATTTCTCATGCGTATGTATGGGGTGGTAAGCAGCTCTGAAACATCTCTGGGGATTGTCAGGAATCCCAATGTTAGAACCTCTTCTACTGTCTATATCTCCCAAAGGGATTATTTACATGGTGATCCAAGTTGTCACTAGCTTAGCCCAGATTCAAGAAGAGAGATCAATTTTAACTCTTTATAGGAGGTTCACCCAGTACCACAGCCATCCCTCTCCTGTCATCTTGATGCTATCATTTGCATTGGGAAGGTCCCTCAAACCACATGATAAAGGTTTGGTCTCCAACTTGGCACTGTTGGGAGGTAGTGGAAATATGTTAGGTGAGAACTAACAAAAATATATCATGTCATTAGCAGCTTTCCAAAGGAAATTATATGATTCTCCATCTCTTCTTCTTTTCTTTTCTTTTCCCACTATAAGGTGAATCAATTTACTCCCCTATTGTTCCCTCCCTGATGTAAATACATAATTTAAATTATCAAGAAAAAGATATGTCTATAGCTCACAATTTTAGCAGTTTCATTATATGGCCAATTGTTCATGGACTGAAATTACTAAAACTGTGAACTAAGTCATCCACTTTTCTTTACAACTTGATTTAGATTCAGTATTCATTTTAGTAGCAGAAAGCTATTGAATCTGAAAATTTCATTCCTGTTAATATGAACCATCTTCTTCTTATGTGTTTAATTCTATTTCTTCTTCCTTAAACTTGTTCCTCTAAGGAATTTTCTTCTATACCAAAGTTTTGGCATTTGGAGGGAATTCTTGAGGACATGAGCATGATTTCCACTACGGTTTAGGTGTCAGGAAATCACAGTCAGTTCTGTCATAATGTTCAGGAATGAAAGAATGCTTGAAAATAGCACCTGGGCAATGCTGATCCAAAGAATCTCGAAAATATGGGCCAGGATCCAGCTAAGTATTGGATTTGTCACTAGAACACCAGGCTCTACTAGCAAAATACGCCAACAAACACACATTACTGCTGAGTCTGCATTTCTAGGGCAAGGCAGCTGTACTCTGCCCTCCCACACCCACAGATCACCACATCCCTGAATAATCACAGGTTGTTGGGGGAATGATCTGGTGCTGTTATGTGTTCAAATGCTAAATACTAGCCCCTAATATCTGCTTACAGTCCCATGAGCACATTCTCACACACACCAAGTAATGTCATGTCAACCTTGCTCCCCAGTACTCTCTGACTGGTTAAATAAAAATTGCTGACAGTTGGTAGGTGAAGCTTTGGTTCCTGGGCTTGGGCTCTCAGGTAGGGACTGGATAGGAAGAGGCAGGAGGTTGTATGGACTGTGAGCATGTGGCCACCAGGGCTGGTCTGGTGAAGCAGAAGCAGCTCAAACAGAACCTATGGAAAATAATATCTTGGGGATTTGAGCAGGGAAACAGACAAAATAGCCTAGATGAGTGATGTCTACCCAGCTCTAATGCTTCAAAATTTATTATAAATCTAAAGGTTGTTTTATATTTTATTTGCTAGCTAAATGGTCTGGAGTGAGGTAGAATCCCCTAATAGATATTTGAAGGCAATAAAGGGGTGCAGCCCAGAATAATATTTACCAACTACAAATTGGTACCCAACCTGGGGCTGTATCTTAGTCAAGGTTTCTATTCCTGCACAAACATCATGACCAAGAAGCAAGTTGGGGAGGAAAGGGTTTATTCAGCTTACACTTCCACATTGCTGTTGATCACCAAAGGAAGTCAGGACTGGAACTCAAGCAGGTCAGGAAGCAGGAGCTGATGCAGAAACCATGGAGGGATGTTCCTTAATGGCTTGCTTCCCCTGGCTTACTCAGCCTACTCTATTATAGAACCCAAGACTACCATCCCAGAGATGGTACCACCCACAAGAGGCCCATCCCCCTTGATCACTAATTGAGAAAATGCCCCACAGTTGGAACTCATAGAGGTACTTCCCCAACTGAAGCTCCTTTCTCTGTGATAACTCCAGCCTGTGTCAGGTTGACACACAAAACCAACCAGTATAAATGACCCCTTGTCAACTTGACACACAAACACATCACTATTAACCCTCAACCCTTACTTTCTTATTCATCCCCAAGATCTAAATAACTTTAAAAGTCCCACAATCTTTACATATTAAAAATTCAATCCCTATAAAATGTCCAATATCCTTTAAAATTCAAAGTCTTTTAAAAATTCAAAGTCTCTTAACTGTGGATTCCACTAAAATACTTTCTTCCTTCAAGAGGGAAAAAATATCAGGGCACAGTCACAATCAAAAGCAAAATCAAACTCCAACTGTCCAATGTCTGGGATCCAACTCACAATTTTCTTGGATCCTCCAAGGCCTTGGGTCACCTCTCAAGCTCTGTCCTTTGTAGCACACAGCTTGTCTTCTAGGCTCCAGCTGCCTGTACTCCACCACTGCTGCTGTTCTTGGTGGTCATCTCATGGCACTGGCATCTCCAGAAGCTGTCTTCTGCTGTAACTAGGCTCTGTGAAAAATGTCAGCCAGGACAATCACAGACTTTAGCAGTTTGTTCCAAAACAGGACACAAGTGAGTTTTCAAATTTATTTTATAAACTCTTAAGTTCCAGTCCTGACAATTAGATCTTTCTACAACTTCTTGTTAACATTCTCCATTTCCCCCAATTTATTTTTTATAACAAATACAGAGGAATTCCATGGGCTGGTAGACTCTTCTATATGTAGTGCCTTTAACTGCTGCCCAAGTGTCTGTAACTTTTGTTTACTTAAGAGCTGTTGGTATAATTTCAGCAGTGGCCCTCTTATAAGTTGGTTCTGTTAAGAGACGAGAAGAAACCAGAAACAAAGAAACTAAACAACTAAAAAAAAAATTTTACAGCTACAATGACTCATCAAGCTGTCTCTTTTCTGAGCAGGTGACCTTTCACGAATCTGGATAGTATGCTGGTGCAAACCGTTCATGTCCCTTTTACTTTAGAGCCTTAATGTAGGGAAACATTGCATCACCATGGAGATCCCTAACATCCTCTTCCTTGCGCTTAAATGCGCTAATTTCAGTGCCAACACCGGGCAAAGCTTCATCTATAAAACTCAGGATAATAAGGTATGTTGTCATTTCAGCATAGGCCGCCATGATCTGCAGCAGATCAACAAAGGCTTTGCTGAGTGACTGAGTCTAGGCGCCATCTCAAGCACTGACTCCAGAAACAAAGTATTGAGGTCATGAGACAGAAGCCATGCTGCTGTACCGCCTAGATCTATAACCAGATCAAGGTCTATTAGCCAAGGCGTTGCTCTTTGGTGCAAAATTATGACCATTGCCTTGAATCTTGTTATCTAATAGAGTTTGTTGATGTTTTATAGCAATTATAGTACATAGGTCCAAGAGCTACTTTTGTGATTTTGTTTCTAAGCTCCTGGGTATCTTCAACATCAGGGTTTTAACCCAGGATGCATGCTGACCTTGGTGGTTGAGTGGATCTGCATTGTTATGTACAGAAGGAATCAGGACTTCTCTTGCAGCTCTGTACAATTCGGGAAATACATACATGCACACATATATCCATATATATGTATATATGTATATGTGTATATGCAAATCAGTGGCATATATATGTTTAGCAGTTTCATAATGAATACTATGAATTTTTATAAAAGAGCACTACTTTTTTTTTTTAGAGGTTTAAAGATTTTTTGCCTTTCAGCAATCAGAAAGAAGACAGTTGCCTACAAATTCTAGGCACATTTGGTCTCCTCCACCAAAATATTTGACCTCAGTCATTACCTGTTGGGTTCCATAGCTGCCTGCAGCTATTACGAAGTGGGTTTCTGGAACAGAAGCTGAGGGATGGATAGGGAAGGGGCGAAAAGAAGTGCGGCTAAGACAATATTCACTGATCAAAGCCCGAAACTTTAATGGTGCCAGATCTTTTAACAGTTTGGGCAAACCCTTCCCCCAGACTCCAGGCTGAGTTCCAGTGGAAGTTGTCTAGCTTCTCTTGGAGGTCCTCGTCTTGACTGCTCCGGCAGCTGGGTGGGTCACCTGCTTAATTCAGGAATTCCTAGACCTGGAGGAACAATGAACTTAACCTTTACTTTGAGCACTCCACCCTAGGTGGAGCAGGATCCTGGCTATCTGGGAGAAGTTAACCTTGACCAAAGTCAAACTCTGACCTTGTGCATGACTTCCCCAATATGGCTCTGTACAATTACCAATTTAATAACAGATCTGAGACTCTTTGGGTGCCATGCCTGGGATTTTAGCTATAAAGTGCACATCAAACATTATTATAAGTGTTTTCTGCTCTATCTACATGTGTAAAACCAATTTCAGACAGAAATTATGTAGCAAAGGTGGTGTAAGGTCACAAAAGTCATTTAATTATTTATTACTCAGGATTTTAGCAACTATTTAAAGGACAGAGGGAGGGTGGGGGGACAGAGGGAGCCTTTCTTTGTGGTAGAGATAAGGCCCAAGGCAAAGGACCTGAACAAATCATGTCCTGTCTAATGTGGAATTAAGAGCAGTATTTGGGTTACATGATATTATCAAGTAGTCTCCACTACCAATTTATCTATCACAGAAATGACTGCTAAATGACAGGACATATAAAGAACATTAGCATACTGACAAAACTCTTCATTATATTTTATTCTTTCTTTTTCTTAGATTATTTTTATTTTATACATATGGGTGTTCTGCCTCCATGTGAATCTGTGCACCCCATATTTTTAGTACTCATGGAGTCCAAAAGAGGACACTGGATCTCCTGGAATTGGAGTTACAAAGGGTTGTGAGCTACCACGTGGGTGCTAGGGATCAATCCTAGGTCCTCTGGAAGAACAGCCAGTTCTCTTAACTGCTGAGCCATCTTTCTGGTCTCAATAATGTTTTCTTTGTCTTGCTGCCAGATTATCTTTGTGACTATATGTCAGGAATTAGAATTTATGGATTCAGGTATTGATGCTGAGGCTTTATGCAGGAGCAGAAATCTTGATTGAAAGTGACAGTCAACAGGAGAGGAAGGCAGCTTATTAGGACTCTATCAGGTTCTTTGATTTTATTTCCACTGGAGATCTTATTCTACCACCCACCCACCCACCCACCCACCCACCCACTCACCCATCCATCCAACCATCCATCCATCCATCCATCCATCCATCCATCCATCCATCCATCTATCCATCTATATGATGTTCTTACCATGTCTTCATGTCTATTTCACCTGTAATTCTGTGCATTTATTAATGCAGGCCTTTAGTCCTTTCTCTTAACTGCATAGTAAGCATAAAGAGTGACAAAACCATACGAGTATCCCCATTGTAAAGGAGAGTTCCCATATTAACCAATAGCATAGCTGTTGGTGGTTTCATGATGGCCATCAACTGGAATATCATTACTGCTTTCCTTTGTGCCTGAGTTTGCACAGGTGGTAGCTAACCAAAGAAACTTAGGTCTCTTCTTGAGTCTAGGCTTTGGTAGAAACAAATTATGGCCAAACTATATAATATATTAGCTATACATACACATGTGTATCGATATGCATTAACATGCCAGTAGACTAGGAACGATAATAGTGGGTATCTCATTATACCAGTAAATTGAATTGATAAGACATGTGTCCGGTACTTTAAGTGTCTGGCACACAGACTCCATCAGCATCAGCTGTGCTGGCTCTGAATCTCATCTGCATTGTTGTGCCATGCTCCTGCACTTGTGTGCTCCAGGACAGAAAATTTATGAGCTCACTGATATTAGATAACCTTTTCTCTAATATTTAAACTCCAGCTAAAGATTAGAGGACAAATGTTGTATTAGTAAGTTAAATTTCAAGCATGTCAAATAATTCTCTCATTTCGGTACTATGAAGATGTTTACAAAGCTCAAACTACATATTGACTTGGGCTGTCATACTAGGTACATCACCAACTGGAACATATTTTGATGTGAATAATTGCCTCATTCTCCTTATTGCCCTTGAAGTCTTCTATTGGATAACATTTCTATTGTTCTTTGTCTTATTTTAGGGTTGCTCTGAACCATGCCCAAGCCTCTGGCTATTTGGTGGTAACATATTATAAGTAACATTATTATCATAATTAAAAGGCTGGATAAGAGTGGCTTGGGAGGGACATGTAGTTATGAAGTCACCCTTGGCTCTCAGTCAAATATGGGTCATTGGTGTCACTGACAGTATTTACTTGACAAATACTCACTGTCAGGTTAGGTGATGGTTTTCAGGGCATATATTTATAATACTTGGGTTCTGGGATTTGTCTTTACTCCAAGACCTAGAAAGATTAATTATATTCTTACTGCATTTGCTGTGAATGTCCTTTGTGATTTTATACATATTCTTCAAGCTTTATAAAAATCACTTCTATGGAATGTCTACTAGCTCAGTGTCAACACATAAAATGAAGTGTTCAGGCATTAGAAAAGCAATAAGAGAAGATCATAATTAGCCTTTTATGAGCTCTGTGGCATACTTTTGCAATAGCGAGTGATCAGATGGCCAGTATGTGAATTTCTTTCTGGCATCTGAGGAGACAACAGTTATGGCCAGAACATCTGGGGGTTGACAGTATGTGCTGGTTTCTTTTAGAAAGCTCTCCAGAATAAACTGTTACCCTAACATCTCTTCCTTGTTCCCTCGGAATAGAGGAACTCAGTATTTCTTTATGCTCTTCTGTTTAATTGTAACTCTCTTCTTCAAAGGAAGACAGATCTTCGCATGAAAAAAAGAATGGGAACAATTAATAAGAGCATTTTCCCATTGTCTTAAGAAGTTAGTTTTAAAGATGGCAGGTAGTGGCTCATACCTTTAGTCCCAGCACTTAGGAGGAAGATCCAGGTGGATCTCTGTGCGTTTGATACTAGCCTGGTCTACAGAACGACCTGTAGAATATCCAGAGCTGTTACACAGAGAAACTCTGCCTTGAAAAAAGCAAAATAGGGGCTGGAGAGATGGCTCCATGATTAAGAGAACTGACTACTCTTTGGAAGGTCCTGAGTTCAAATCTCAGCAACCACATGTTGACTCACAACCATCTGTAATGAGATCTGACTCCCTCTTCTAGACTGTCTGAAGACAGCTACAGTGTACTTACATAAAATAAGTAAAATAAATCTTTTTAAAAAAGAAAAGAAAAAATAATAGTTTTAAATTATTATTTGTTTTATCATTGTATCTTATTTTATATTTATATCAATTCAGATTCTTTTTAAAATAGAGCAAAGTCTTATCAGAAGCAATAGATCATCCTATGGAATGGATTAAATATTCATTTCATATTCTTTAAGAAAAAATCTTAAGATGGTAACGATTAAATACTATTTACAAGGGTCTGGGAGGATTTCTAGGGAAGAGCTAGTAGCTTAATAAATGTTTATGGTAGCAATATAAGTCATGGTGGTCTAAACCCTTTCTGGGAATTGCCACTCATATTTATTTAGGTAGCTTGGCCTTACTCAACTTAGTACTTAAAATTTAACCTATTTGCACATAGAAATACTTAAATGATAATTATATACACTCATGCACATGTGTATATTTATAAAATCTGCAAAAACTAATTGCAACCTATCATGCTTTTGTCAAAATGAGTGAACTGGTATATACTCACTCAGATAAAAATCTTCCTTACTTAACAACTTGTGGATCTCTGTACTTTATGGACATTAAAACAGTGTTCATAAAACATCTGTGGCATTAATCTTATTATTTGAGACCTTCACTAAAATCTTCCACAATAATTAGAGCCAGAGACAGTAGCTCTAATCTTACATAGATTAAATGCAGCATCCTAAGAATATCAGGAAAATGTACTATCTGTAATTATTCAACAAAACAGAACTTTCTGTGTCATTTCTCCCTATTCCAATTTGAGTGTGAACAAAAAGAACAGAAAACGTATATAAAGAAAGTATTATATCATTGTTTAGATTTTTTTATATATCAAATTTTAATTTAACTTGATGCCTATTCACCAATTATGTTCATTGAAACATACCTTTGTTCTAAAGTTATATCTAGACTGTACTGAAGAAAATAAGAAATGCAAACCAAAATACAAAAGCATATTTCTAACTCAACCATATTTCAATATTTACAAGCCTCTTGATGACATGTTAACAAATTGTTATAAATTTCTCTCAAGAGAACTTGATCCAGTGCCAAACTCACTTTGAGGAAAAGATCAAAGCTGCCAAGGCAAATTAATTCTGCACCGACATACTTGTCTTTGGCTATTGAAATCTGACCTTCTAACACATCATGTCTTCATTGCCTTTTGTTGTGTCTTTGCGTGGCTGGATTTCATTTAACTGAAGCATAAGCCATGTTGCCTGCACAGGGTGAGCACACAGAAATGTGAAAGCTATTTAGTGTCTGTTTTCCCTTTGCTGCTTATATATGCTTTGGTCTCGCAAAGAACATAGATATGGAGGGTGGGGATGGAAGGCATTCTGGTACATCCTCTTCCGAAGAAGTAGTTTGACTTTGTGAAACTTACAGGCCAGGAGAACTTTGGAGTTCCAGTGTACTTGAGTTCCAGATATTGCTTCAGCAGTGAGTGCTTGTGATGCCCTTACAGACACGCTCAGCTTAGGTTACAGAAAAAAAATAATATCTCCGACCTCTTAAATACTATATGAAGAGAAGTCTCTACCCTCTTAAAGGCTATGCCATTGTAATCTATATCTTTTAAGTGAGTTGCCTACTAATTTCCTCTCACACAAGGTTTAACTTATAATATGTTCAGTCAGTAGGATTATGTCTCCTTTAAGAAAAAAAAAATCCCAGTCATCTTAGATGTGGGCAGCATAGTTAAGGCAACTAATAAATGGATTTATTTTTAAACATGTAAATGGGAATTACATTAGCAAATTGAATAAAACTGAATACAACATAATTTAATATCATGAGACACTGACTGGCACAGTAATAGAAATAATCAGTACAAATCTAAGCAAGTCAGTGTAGATCCTGGGCACCATCTGATTGATGCAAGAGTACTTTAATATGTGCATAATTGATGCATTAGGATTTAGGATTAGGATTTAGAATATTTATAATGAAATCTTGTTCACTGTGATACCAGAGAAGTAATGTGGTGTGTTTTAGAAAGCTCCTTGGGATTCTAAATATTCTCTGATAAACAGAACCTAGTTCTAAATCATACTACTGATTACATTTCAGTTTCTTCACATTACAAGCAAGAAAAACAAGTAGCTGGGTATGGTGGTATACAACAGAAAACTCAGCACACAGAAATAAGAGATTTGCTAGGGCAGGGCTCTCCTGTGCTATGTAATAAGACCCTGACTCAACAAAATAAGACAAAACAACTGAACAAGTCTAAATCAACAATGGTAATGAAACAATTATTGACTACTCCCTTGAGGAGTTTTAACAAGCCTTTGATTTATCTTCTAAATAAAAGCTAAAACTTTAAAAGTTATCTGCTAAAATCTTAAAATTAGATTGAATCAGTTCTGACACAATTCCAGGGCATAGGAATCCTTATATAATCTGTGACCGTGGGTTTCACTTAACTTTTCTCTACTATGTTCTATTTTCATTTCTACATTTCTATAATCAGACTGCTTTTTCCACAGATCTATAGTAGATTTTGTTATTGCGATGCACTATACTGCTTCGTTTTGCAACTGAAAGAGCAAGAGGTATAACAAACTGTTTTTGTCTGGTTTTACCTATCAAAATGCAATATGATATGCTAAGGAAAGCTAAGGAGTTAGTACAGTTTTTTCTCTCAGTGAGAGTCTGTGATGATACTGACCTTTGAGATAACAGAGTCTCACACTCAGCCACTTTCAGGTTCTGAGCTGCAAACACTCTCTTCCAACAAGAGTTATGCTGTGATAAAACTTCTTGATTTATCTTTTAGGATACATGTGCAAATTGTCTTTAACTGAGCTTGAGATTTCTCTATCTGGGCATGAGGGTTCTATAGCCAAAGTTTGTGTAGCTGGGTAGCATGGGCTTGTGTGGGGTATCAGCTACTGATGATCAGGCCATCCCAGGGAACTTAAAAAGACACTGGCTCAAAGTCAGGTTTAACAACTGTGGCTCAGTAGTTCAGTAGTAGACCACTTGGCTAGCCTGACTATGCTGGAATAATTCCCTAGAATCACAAAAAAAAAAAAAGTAAAATAAAACCAAAACAGAATAAATAAAAAGCCCTTCAACTTGTTTTCTTGTTTTCCTGAGTTCTGTTTCTTTACTTAATAAAATCTATAAAGCTCTTGAAAATAAGGTAGCCATCATCCATCCCTATTGAGCAGGCTTGATATGATTGGTATAACTCATAGTTGCTTTCCAGTCACCTTGTTTTATGATTTCTACAATGATCCCAGGCTCACTGATGTTCATATCATCCATCGTTCATACTGCCATGCCCTCTTCCCTCTTTGCTGGACTTTCTAGCTTTGCCCTTTCAAATTTGCATCTTTCATGGATAACTCAATCAAAATCCAGTTTCTCTATTTCTTGATCTCTTTCTGGGCATCACCATCAGCTTCTCCTTCTTCCGTGGAGTCGTTCTACCCTATTCCCACTCTTACATCTTGTAACAACTTTGGGCTATTTTTTTCAACAACCCCTGATGTTCTTCCCAGTGTCTTACTTAGTTACCTCCTGCCCACAAGTTCTTCAACATCAGTGAAACTCTTAATACCTCATTTTTACTCTCTTATAAATTCTTTATTATAATTTACCTTGCGTATAATAGCCTTTGGCTATTAGTAACACAAATATTTGCACCAAGGTCTATGTTTCATCAGCACACCCACTTTGGCCAGTAGTCTGATGACCTTTCTATGCTTTTATTTGCTCCACCTCAAATATTGATCAATTATATGCAGTCTTTACAACCAGTGATCTTCAGATGAATTATAAAGACAGAAAGGCATCAAATAATAAGATATATCACCAGTGTTCAGAAAGTGAAATAGACAAAAGAAACATGTCCCTGAGAAAGTGACATTTGAACTGAAACCTTAACAGTGCTAACAACAAGCTAAATGAGGGTTGACAAGAAGAAATTCCTGGCAGTTCGAGGAATGTATACAAAGCCAGATAATCCAGTATTTCTGGGATACTTTCTTCTTTGGAATCTTCCCATGTCTAAGTCAGGTATCCCTTTCTCGAAGTGTTTTTTTATCTATTCTCCATTTCCTGCAGTTCAGAATACATTTACCTGCATTTTTTCTTACCTTCCAGGTTCTGTAAAATGGTTTGGTATTTACATGTCCTTAATTATGTCCCAGAACTTCTACATTAACCAACAAATAATTGAGCGTTAATAAAGTTCATTGATTAAGTCAACGAAGAATAAACTCACCAAGGATGACAACAGAAGAGATGCGAATGAAGACCAACTGGTTGTGCTGTCTTTCTGACAACCACAGTAGTGGGATCTAGTCGTATTGACTGTCCAAAGCAATTGAATTGGTGATTTAGTAGTGTATGGGTCTTCAAGGTATTACTGAGATAAATCTGAACCTTTTCAACTTACATAGCAAAATGATTCTATTCTCTTTTTATCTGAAAAAATGTCATGTGAAGTAGGTAATATGCAGAGCATAGTTGGAAACACTGTACGCTGTCTACTGGAGCTAGAACACAGTACTGCTTCTATACACATCTCTCAATCAAAACTAATTTATATTTTTATTTTAAGTGATTTTAGATGCACTGGGCCATTGCTTGGCTTGGGAGAGTCTATGTCTGTGAGAATTGGAACTGCTCTTCATAGAAATGGTTTTTATTAGTGTGTAACAGTTGTGGCAGAATGTGATAACAATGCAAGCCAACAAAGCACTGCTATGCATAATTTATTCTGTTAAAATGCAATAAATAATTTAAATATGTGAATAAGAAAGCATGATTTGAATTTTCTTGCTCATGTTACTGGTTTTATTCATTTAAAAGATTCATTTCACTGTTGTCTAGATCCCACTTCTGAGTCAAGCATTATCACAGTATTCTAATTCTTATGGGTGGTTTTAGATCATTTAGAGATTTCTCATGGCTTGGAGAGCCAAGGGAGGCAGTTGGCTAGAAGGCAGTTGAATGAAAATAAACCATTTGTATGTGGCCTCTGGGATTGATAATAATAGATCAAGAGATTTGCCTTTTTTAAGAGAGATTAATGCTCCTACAGTCGGGAGTGAGCAGGCTTTAGAAGACAGAGAGAGAGGAGGTACTAGAAGACGTTGTTTCCTTGTTTATATTTAATGAAAATTAGCTTTGAAGTGGCATGTGTTAGGAATTTCCACTCCAAAGTTAATAGCTGAAGTACTAGAAAAGCACATCTCATAGTATGGCTCTAAGTCACCAAATTTCCAGTTACCCTAAGGGAACATATGAGCAGACAATTTTCTGGACTGAACATGAAAATGCTGATCTCTGAGATGCTAGATTGTAGATGTTGAGGCAATACTGTCCTTGGAGAAAGAAGATTGGCTGTAGGCCTCTTGACAATTAGACTCCAAAGGCTGAGTTATCACCACTCTTTTTCCAAGTTGTCAGCATTTTTGACTCGCCTTCATCATCTTCATTTAGAATAATCATATATGGGTAAAACTGGGATGACACTAATCCAGAATTTCTATAAAAATTATGAGCAGTTATAATGTGGTCATAAAGTATGACGTCTCCTAGAGGATAATAGATGAAAAAATTTGGTCTTCAAGTGTGTCCCCTAAGAATTGAAGCAGGGGCTGTCTTTGACTCTGATCCCTGCCTTTGGATCCCCTTTCCCTAGTTGGACTGCCTGGTTAGGCCTCAGTGGGAGAGGATGAGCTTTAGCCCTGCTGCAATCTGACATGCCAAGGTGTGTTGTTTACCTATGGGGGACTTCTTCTTTGGGGAGAAGGAGATTGGGTAATATGGGAAGAGGTGAGGGGAGGACAGGGAAGGGGCTTCGATCAGGATGTAAAGTGAATAAATAAAATAAGTTAATAAAAAGGGTAAAGAATATATAATTGGTGTAATCATTAGGTTTAATTGTTAATTTAATGTAAAATCACTTGGGAAGAGTGTCTCAGGAATTATCTATAGTCAGGTTAGACTATAGGTACATCTTCAGTGATATTGTTGTGATTTCATTAAATTCTATGAGAAGACCCAGCCCACTGTGGGTGTCACAATTCCTTAGGCACAGGTTCCTGTGCTGTATGAGTAGAAAAGAAGACTAGACATGTATGCATTCGTTTCTCTCTGCTCTTGACTGTGCATATGATGTTCCTAGCTGTTTGTGTTCCTGATGCTTTGACTTTGCCACAATTATAGGACCTAGTTTGTAATTGCGAGTTAAAATAAACTGCCTTTCTAAGTTGTCTTTAGCATGGTATTTTGTCATGGCAGTAGAAAAATACACTAAGCCAAGTGGGTTTCTATTTTTTGAACTACAAATTTAACTCCACACTTATATTCTTTGAATACTTGACTTCCTTAGACATTTTCTTTGGTGAACCACTTTGCTTCAGTGAACTGAATGATCCCTGAGAATCTTTCCTCACCAGTAGTCCCTTATTCCATTATTACCCAAGGCTAAAAGATCAATAAAAGTAAATATTAATTCATTTTGAAATTTAGGCTAAGAAAATTCCAAGTAAATCTTTCCAGGAAATGGCAGGAAAGTTTAAATATGTCACTAACACTTGAATTTCAATTTCACCCACATATAAGAATAAAATGTTTGCATGAATAAACAAAACAAAATGTTAACACTTTATATGAAAATCCATCTGAGAATAGATTTTGTTCCTAATATAGGCCACCATAAAGACCCCACAGAGTAAAATTTCCTAGTTCTGGAGATCTTTTACTAAACAATGATAAATTTAAAAAAAAAAAATCCAACTGACATCATTTGATTATCTGTTATCTACTAGTCAAATACTGTTAGGCTTTGAGAGTCAAATCAAACAAAACAAAACAAAACAAAACAAGAAAGACTTTGTTACTAACCAGGAAGAATGTGGCCTAGCAGGAAAGACAGGCTTAGGGACAGTTAATTGCAAAGGGATGGATCATAGGGATACAAGCATAAAACATACAGTTAATATACAGTGGTACTAAAGCATGGTGATTCAAAGGACAGGATCTGTGTTCTAATCCTAGTTCCATTATTTAGAAAAATTATAGCATTTAGTTTTATGACTTGCTGATTTGATGACTTCATTTTCTTTATTTGTAAATAAAGAGGGATAAATACTACAGGATGGTTTTATGCCAATTAAATGGTATCATCAATGTTTAAGACTTTGTTAAGACACAAAGTATCTTTACTAACACTTACGCGGCAGCTGTTTTCATTATGTCAGTTAAAGGCTGTATTTTCTGTTCTTGTTTTGTTCTGTTTGTTTTTTAATTTTAATTATTTTATTTAATATATGAATACTTTAACAGATATAATATATAAGTACTGCTAACAGATCATTTTCTTTTTCTTTTTCTTTTTATTCACTTTACATTGTGCCCACAGCTCCTCTTCTCCTGGTCATTCCCTCTAATAGTCCTTCCCATCATCCCTTCTCTCCTTGTTCTGTGAACAGGTGGAGTACTGCCTGAGTGCCCTCCAACCCTGGCATCTGCAAGGTTAAGCATATATTCTTGCACTGAGAACAGAGAAGGCAGCCCATCTAGAAGAACATATCCCACAGTTAAGCAACAGCTTTTGGGATAGCACCCACTCCAGCTGTTTGGGACCCTCATGAAGACCAAACTGTATATCTGCTACATTTGTGCAGGGATACCTAGGTCCAGCCCATGTATACACTTTGGTTGGTGGTTCAGTCTCTGAGAGCCCAAAGGGTCCAGGTTAGTTGGCTCTGTCTTCCTGTGGAGTTGTTATTTCCTTCAGGATCCACAGTCTTTCCCTGCAACTGTTCCAGAAGCATTCCTAAGTTCCATCCACCGTCTATCTGTGGGTGTCTGCATCCCGGAGTCAGCTGCTGGGTGGAGCCTCTCAGATGTTTTGTTTTTAATGTGTTGAGACAATTTCTCAAGCAGAGGCATTAGATCCCTTTGTTACAAACCGTCTAACACTGTCTCAGAAGACAGGCTGTTTCTTTCCCACTGAAGCAAAACATAGGTTTACTGTTCCTTACAATGAATGTGCTGTCTCCCTCTGAGGCCAAGGTCAGGTAGACTTGGGGTTCCTAAATGTGGCTGGCCTTCTCCTGTTGCATAACCCTTGCTTGTGCAATCACCACCTGGCCCTCTGGCCCTGGTGAGAAAGAACCCTGCAGGGAGAGCCTCTGTGGTGCAGATGACCCTGCACCCACATTGCATTGCTTGAGCTGTGAGAAGTAAACTCTTTGCCTCTGAGTCAGGAAACTGGTGTCTTCTTCCAGCATGCATGGAACAGTGTCAGGCTAATTTGACAGCTCAAAAGCTGGATAGGAATCCCTGATCTTTTACAGTCCTTGAAGTTAAAGAAACTGAGGTGGTCTTGTGCCATCCAGGTAAGGGCAGGTTTTCAAGCTATATTTTATTTCCTTCCTAATAGTTTATTATGAAAAAAATTCCAAACAATCATCAGTTTGAACAGGTGATACCAGAAGTATTTTAGTATATTGTAAACACCTTGGTAAAGAAGACAAAAAATTCTGTCATTTGGTGGTGGTGGTGGGGTTTAATTATAAACAATAGTTGCCATTTACAAACATCAGTGGCCTGATTTTCACTGAAAATGTTAGCACTGAACTAAGAAAACCTGAACTCCGGAAAGAGTACTCCTTTGGGAGTGTTCTTGGTCTCTTGTTTTTTTGTTTTTTGTTTTTTTGTTTTGTTTTGTTTTTTGTTTGTTTTTTGTTTGTTTTTTTTGTTTTTGTTTTTTGTTGTTGTTGTTTTTGAGACAGGGTTTTTCTGTGTAGCCCTGGCTGTCCTGGAACTCACTCTGTAGATCAAGCTGGCCTCGAACTCAGAAAGCTGCCTGCCTCTGCCTCCCAGAGTGCTGAGATTAAAGGTGTGTACCACCGCCACCCTGCTCTTGGGTCTCTTAAATTGACATTGTCAGATTAATCTATACCAGAAGCAATACTGTGGATCTGGAAATGCCTTGAATTTCTACAACTTTCTTTATGAGCAACTGAGTTGATTTGTTCTCACTCCCACCACACAAAACACTATGAGAAAGAGCAGAGACGAGTTCTTGTGACAGCAAAGTCTGAAATTTAAACTCAATAATATTTGTCTTTTTGTGAATTACACAGCATTAGTTGACTGGGTCTAGACACAATCTAAAGTTTGTTATATTGCTTTAGAATACATTTTAACTCAGAAGTGAAATTTCAGTGACATTATGCTATAATTTGAAAAGAGATGATAGACATCTAGCACCCTCAGTTTTTAATATTAACATGTATGACTTTGAAAAACACAACATGTAAGTGTATTATTATGACACACCGGTCAGAAGCATGTCTTATTGAAATCTTTCTAAATGCATTTTTTCTGTGCCCCCAGAATATTGTTCATAGATATAAATCTACTCAATGAGATTCTTGTCTCTTGATTCTTATAAGCAATGATATATTGGCTGGGGATATAAAACTGTCATTCTTGTCTAGGAGTTGTCTGAGGTTCAGAAAATATTCTTTAGATAAATCAATGAAAATGAACCAGACTTTAAGGAACATGTATGGATATTCTTACTAACTTTTTACTGTTCCTAAGATATAATTTTTCATCTTCTCATATACCTGAAGTTAAAATATGACATATATAGAATCTTTTTCAGTTTCATATAAAACTGATGCTTGTGGTAAATTGTGCACGGTCGATCAAATACATGTTCTGCTTCTGTTGTAGCATTTCTTGTATTTCCGCCTGTCCGTTGTTAAAGTCATAGGTGATGTACCCAGTTTTAACAGCTCATAATATAAAGTGGAACACTTCCATTATCTTCTCTTTCAAATCTCCCCTTGTGTGCTCATACCTGTCATCCATTTACATAAGGAGTGGAGCCTGAACATTCTTTCTCCTCTGATAAGCACTTTTAAACGTGTCAGTTTCAATTGCCCAAGTGCACAGTAATGAAAATTTAGTGTCACTAATATACAGTGAGATAAAGATGGTCCTTTTGAATGGTCCTCGATCTTAGCAGACAAAGCTCTATTTCAAAAAATTCTCCTCACTACGCAGAGATCAGTTCTGAGGTTGTTCTCTTAAGGGTTTCATCCCCAATCCCTGCACTGTCTTAGGTTTGATTTCTGAGCAGCTGTTGGCTGGCTTGAGCTTCTACATGGGGTCTATTTTCCACCTACGTTTCAGTGTTGCTTTTGGAATGGGTGACTGTGTATTGTCAGGCTATTCCTGGCAACAATAAGCTCAGTTTTCTGATCTTGCTTTAGATTCATTGTTACTTTATCAATGCATTGTATGAAGAAAGCTCTGTGTGTCAGAACTATGTATAGGTGATACTTTACTGAAATATTTCAGCATGAATTAAACAGAAGAATCCAACTAGGTGTCTTTTAAATAATTAATTAATGTGTGAGCAATTTTAAGCAAAGGTCGATGATCACTAAATGAGTTTGGAGAAAGCAATTGGTGAATTCAAGTCTAGCTCATATAGTTTGTCTTTTCACTTCTGTGAGATAGACACAGTTTTAGGAACACTGAAAGAGGAGTGTTCATATGCTACACCTTGGGGGAAACCTCCTAGCTTGTCCTTTATAAACTGCAATGGATACTATTGGTTTTATTCAAAAGTTCATGGCTTTATCTGCCAGCTAGAAAATGAATAACACACTTAGAAAGTACTGTCTTCTCTGGGTCTAGCTCCCGCCTACAAAGCAACAGGAGGGACAGAAGAATGCCACTAGCCCCCTTGACTCCCAAACTTCAGCAGCCTCCTGAGCAGTGCTTCTCAGCCTGTGGGTCATGACCCTTTGGGCAAGCTTCTATCATATTTACATTATGATTCATAATGGGAGCTAAGTTACAATTATGAAGTAGTAACAAAACTTAATTTCATGGTTGGGGGTCAACACATGAGGCACTATACTAAGGGATCGCAGCGTTAGGAAAGTTCAGAACCACTGCTATAGAGAAAATACTCTGCTTAAGTATTTTAAAATAGATTCCAAACATTCTGGCCTTCACCAAGAACTGCAGATTTAAGTATAGATGCCGTGACGGGTTTATTTTGTACACGTGATTTCAGTTTGTGTCTATGGTCTTAAACTTTTAAAGAAATTTTCATGTGCCATGGCATCTTCCAAAATGTCTTAGATGCTTACATTGGAGATTATATACATGTACATGCATCGACTCAGACTTGAACACATGTTACATCTGATGAGCAGCTTTTATTTTGTCCTAAATTCATACTATGTAAATTGCATATGTTCTTACACTCATATATTTATGTATTAAGCATGAGATCAATTTGTGTGAACATACAAGGCACTTCTCTGCACAGGAACGTCTGGTTGATATTGTGTTGTGCCAAACTGTATCTACCCACCTAGAACCAGACTGTGGGATTATTACCTGCTTTATCCAAAGTGCTTGAGAGACTCTAGGAGAAACAGATAGATCTACAGCTGATGGCTGACCAACTCAGACGGAGTCACCACATGCTGGAAAGTATGTCTGAATATGCTTTGAGATCCATGCAATTTCACAGCAATTTATCAGCAATAGAAACTGGCTTCCGTCCACATATGCTGAATGGAAATAATTTCTTCCCCCAATCAAATGCAACCTTGTCAACTTCAGTCGTGATTTACATTTAAAAAAATATAAACAAAATAAGATGATGGCCTGGTAATCATCAAAATTCAAAGGCATGCTAGGATCTAAAATACAAAGGAAATTATCTAAGTTTCAAGAAGATAATGAGTAGTTTTAGGTTAATCTGTATGAGTGTGTGTTTGTGTATGTGCATGTGTGTGTATGTGTGTGTGGGGGGGCGTGAGGAGATAGAGGCAGGCAGGGTTGCGCTTCATCAGTGTATTTCTTGGCAAATTGGCATACAACTAAATATGGGTTTATATCCACCCATCTGGCCACGTTTCTGTGCATCGTGTGACGTCATGATGTACTTCTCCTCACATTGCTGCTTCTGTCATTAGCTCCTAACACTCACAAAGAATCCATAGTTCTCCTAGGTGACAAGTAACTAGCATTTTGTCCATCCTTGCAGGTGCTGCCTCCATGACTCTTACCTCTCATGTCCCAAAGTTAGAATTCAGACCGTCTTCTTAGCCTGTATTGTTTGTGCATCTTTAATAACACATAAAGAATTAAACATGAATAGCAAATGTGACATTCAAAACCAAGAGTATCTCATAGCCACTAAAACAATCACAGACTTCCTTTCTGGGTGGGTTCTGTTACAATAGGCTTACCTCTGTGTGTTAAGGTGGTTGTGGGTAACTTATTCAAAGCAATGGTGTTTCAGAGGGCTTTCAAGATGAGAGAGTCCAAACAGGAATGACTCTCAGTCTCAGAAATACTTGTTTGTCCTTATATTACAGCCTGGCTCTCTAGTATTCTTTTTGCTTCCCTTTTTAATTCTGTCTATAATTGTTAATAATAGCAATGTTTATTCATTTTAGGAAAAAAAATCTTATTCCTTCCTAAAGGGACATGATTTTATATATATATATACCTCCAAATGTAAAAATTCTATAATACTCCCTTCAAAATAGACAGTTCAGTTAAACTGTATTATACTGTAGTATACTACTGTTACTATGTAGTCAAAATTAGATATCAGAACATTCGCCAGAACCTGAGTTGTTTCATCCTAAATGTAGTTTTGGCTGGTGCTATAAAAGCAGCCTGTTCTGTTATTTAAATCAGGGTCAAAACAGAGGATAGTTGGCTCAATAGAAAACACTGCATTTCAAGATCAAATCAGATTATGTATTTTATGACCCAATCAATTAGCTCAAATAAAATGATGATGCTTTTAGCATCATACCTTGTCTATAGTATGATGATTCTTTACCCCCAAGCAATCAGTTCCAATAGTTCCGAAACATGCTGGGTAGATATGGTGGGTATATCTGTTTTTAGTGTCTGTATTCCAAACCTGTCTTCCTGGGGCATATATTAATATGATAAGAAAAATCTGAGAGTTTTTAGTAGGCTAACCTTTGTAAGCCAGAAACATGTCATTAAGAAAACAGATAGACAGACAGACACACACACACACACACACACACACACACACACACACACACACAATTTCCCCATAATGGATAACAGCAATAGAGCCGTCTGCACAAGTGGGATGCTGTAGAAGTGTACAGCAGCTTGAGAACAATAATATGCATTCTGTTCGACTCGGTTAAAGCCATTGAGCATCTGGTTTATGTAGATAAAGGGGAACATTTGTCCAGACACCTGCCTTTTGCAAATTGCTTCTCATTGTTGTACTTCCAAATCAGGAATCCAAGACCTTTGCAAGGTTGTGAACAAATAACACGTTTAAAGGCTTGCAGATCAAAGTCGTTATTCTACAGGAGAATGAACTCAAAAATGAGTGAGCCAGCCACTGCCTCAGAACTGCAGTTCCTGGGCATTGCTGCGGTCACAGTTGATGTTCAGCAATCATTTCTGTCTCTCTTCTTTCTTGGTCTAAGAGATTGCTCTCATTGTCTCATTTTGACAGCCTCTAGCAGATGGTGCACAAAGGACATGTGTCTTACTTATAAGCCCGATTACTATAAGCATGAGAATAGAGGCCTTTGATGTTCCATCTCGCCATAAGGTTCAAAGAAGTTGACGTGGGGTGACTGATGAGGTATGTATCCTTCCTTTCTATGAGGACGCTCTCTCTCATCCTGATCTTGCTGTTCGTAAAATAACTCTCCTATATCTTCTTGCACTTAAATGCTCCTTTGGAAAGTTTTTTTTTTTTTTCAGGAGATATACAGAACAATGCCTGCTAATAAGTATAATAACAAGCTGTTAAGATTGAAACGTATTCCTTTTCCACACATGCTAGTGTATTTAGCTGAAGACAAATTGCATGCCAAGCAGGCAGAGGACTTTGTTAATTGCATAATGTTAGGGTTCAATAAACAGGTGGAGAGACTGTTTTGATGTGGGGAAGGGATCTTAAATGTGGGAAAGGGGATCATAAATGCCATTAACCTGACTCCATGGTGTAGAGATGTACCTCAATTGGTAGACTGTTTGCTTACCTTACATACACTCTTGTATTCAATTTTCAGCAATATACAAACTAGAGTAAAGGCACAAGCCTATAATCCCTGTACTTGAAAGGCAGAGGAGGGAGGATCAGGAATTTAAAGTCATAAGAATAGATAGAATATATAGTGAGCTCTAGGCCAGAGTAGAATAAACAACATCTTATGTTTTTTTCAAAGCAAACAATGTAAAAATAGGCAAAGACCCCATCACTCTTCCTACCAAGACTGTTGGCTCTGCCTATGTGTAGTAAATGTTGTATTTTAGATATAAGAGATGTAAAGTTAAGATTGACATAAATTGGTAGAAATGTGAGAGGAAGCAAAGGGAAATGGAAGAAATATCTGTGTAAGGGTGAAATCTCATGGAGTTCTGAGGGCTCTAATCTCCCCTCATTAGACAAAGCCCTACAAACAACCAATCAGTGATCCGAGACTGGGAGAATTAGTCATTTCTAGGGGTAAATCCCCTGATTTCTTATCCAGTTCCAAGGTGTCATCCCTGAAATAATTTACATATAGGAAACACTGAAAGGACTCAGCAAGTGTCTATACATGGACATCTGTACATATATGTAACAATAACAATTAAAGGAAAAGAGTCCATGACTTTGAGGGGGAGCAAGGAAGGCGGTACCTGAAAAGGATAACAGGAAGGAGAGAGAAGGGAAGAAATAATGTAATTATATTTTAATTAAAAATGAATATATCTTTCAAAAGTTCCTATCCTTAGATAAAAGGAAAGAATCATTGGAAGATGGACTTTAATCCTGCAGGTTTCAGATGCTGTTCGAAAGAGGAGGACATTGTAAGACAATCAGTTAGATAATGACATAGACAGCATAGCACCTGGAGTATCCCATCAAAAAATGAAATTGGATAATGGGAAATTCAGCTGGGAAAATGATAGAAATTAGCAAGTTCATTATGGAAGTGTGTGTATGTGTATGTATGTGTGTGTGTGTAAGCCTGGGTAATGTGTGTGCATGTATGAATATGTATATGCCTGCGTGCACATACATGGTCACACATGTGTGTATGTGTTTTTGAGTGCATGTGTGCACACTTGTATGTATATGTGTGTATGTCCTCATGTGTGTGCATGTGTGTATATGTGAGTTCATGTATAAGTACGTGTGCCTGTGTATACATGTATGTCCACACATGTGTGCATGCATGATTGAGCACATGTAGCGTGCATGCATGTATGTTTGTGTGTGTACCTGTGTGTGTACTCATGTGTATATGTATACTTGTGTGTGTGTGTGTATGTGTGTGTGTGTGTGCGTGTGTGTGTGTGTTTTGAGGGCTTTCAGTGCTAGTTTCTGATTTGATCTGAAGTAGGAAAATACTTAATAATTTTTGAGGATTAGAAATAATCTTAGAACTGATGTTTAAGCAATATAAGTTGTCTTTAGGTTGAAGCATGAATTAGGAGAGAGTGAAGATCTGGGAGGAAAACTTATGATGGTCCATGTTTGAGAGAAAGAGGAAAGGTAAATTTATGAGAAGGAAAATGGTGGGAATCATGAAGAACAAATGACACTTTTTCTCCCCCCCCCTCAAAAGGCACTGAGAACATTAGTCCTATTTTATATCACATCATTGGCATTAGAAAATGCTCAGTGCATACACATAGAACGACTAAGTGAAGTAAGGCCAGCCTTTGCAGAGGGGTCGCTACATAGATAAGTTAATCAACAGCTGAAAGAATGAGAACAATAGGAAGTTATCAGCTCCCAGACATACCATTCCTCCGTTCGTCCCAATCTAGTCACATGACATGCTTTCCATACACTGGTATGGAAGGGCCATGCTACCTCAGGGTTTTTCTTTATGATCCTGTCTACCACATCTTTGCTAAACTGATTCCTGGTTGTCAAGGCAATATAAGATGATGGCCGCTTCACGGGTGTCTGGCTCCCCAAATAAATCAGGAACAAACTACACAATGAAAGGGAATGTATGTGTTGGAATCATGACTCCATCCCTTGTGTGTACATAGATGTGTGAAGGATGAGATAGCACCTAATTCTGCTCTTCTTGTCCTCTTATACGTGCCCAATCTTTTCATGCCCAATAACCCATAACTCCCATTCCTCTCCTTGACCAGATCTTTGTTTCATTCTTCTACCTCATCTGTACAGAAAAGAACCAACATGAACACGCCTTGGGATGCTATTTGTAAAAACAACTGATTGTATTTGTTAGTCTTTGGCTGGGGTCTACAGAGGCACCCCTTTATTCCTTAACTTATAAAACTGATTAACAGGACCTGAACTATTTTACAGTGTTTGTGCTGAGCATCTACTTCTTACTGGCAGTTGGGAAATTTGGTATTTGTGGGACTGGGGTGCCTACATGGTTAGCCCTTGATATAACCTTGGGCACTAGAGTTACTCGTGGGATTTCTGGTAGACCATATTTTACATAAGTCAGCAAAATCCCATGCTGAAAGATTGAGCACATTTGTGTGTGTGTGTGTGTGTGTGTGTGTGTGCACGTGTGTCTATAGAAAAAGGAGACTTGGAAACTTGCGGCCATTTTAAAATTGCTTCCATCTTTTACTCAAGACTTTGCGTTTGACAACTTATTTATTTTTATTCTTTTGCTATAGTAAGTCATAGTTACAAGAAAGTACGACTGTTTGATGAATCCTGTGAGGGCCCCCAACATACAATTGGTAACTTTGGTCAACATTGCTTGTGTGGATATGACAGGTGTTCATTTAGCCATGCTGTTCAGCTTGTCAAAACATTGTTGGAGCTCTCTGGATAAGGGAGCTTCCTAGCTGTCTTTTTTCTTTCTGAGCCGAGTGAGTGTATGAAAATATACACAGGTCCTCATCATCTCTCTACTCAAGCCTCTAATGACCAGGCATCACATTAAAAGAAAAAGCCAAGTACTGACACGATCAAAATAACCTGGCTCTCTTCCTTTCCTCTCAGCCACGCTCCTCTCCACACATTCCTGTCCCTTATCCTAGACAGGTTCCCTCTTCAAAGCCTTCCAGTCCATACTCACACACCCAGGAATGACTCACTCAGAAGCAGCTGCATGCTCTGTTCTCCCTTCCTTTAAATGCTCTATCAATTGTCAATACCTAGCGTACTCACTTTACCCTTTTTTCTACTTAACTCTTCCTAGCAAACTACTGTACTTTATTATTTATTTATGTTGTTTCTTGTCTGTCCCTGAGCAATAAGTGACCAGTAAGAGCAGAGGTTTTTTGCCACCATGCCTACTGGCATATCTTCAGTCCCTAGAACAGTTCCTGGCACACAGAAAGTGTGTTCAATATAGATTAATGGGTGAAATAATGCATAAAAGAATGAAGACAGGAATAATACAGGATCTAACTCATCACTCAACTCCTCTGAATAGCTATCTTCAGTTCCTACCACATTAAATGGGGTGTAATTTATCTTATTCTCCCTGTCCATGACTTCTGTAGTTCCACTGGTATCTGCCATGTTGTAAGATTTCTAACTAGCAGCAATTATAAAAATCTATGGATGAATAAATAAATGAGTCTGTTTTCTTATTATATCAAGTTGCTTTCCAAAGGAATGTTTCAAATTACACTGTCAGCAAAGATAAAGTTGGAATTTGGGTTTGTTTTGCTAATGCAAGTATACACGGTTTTATTATATTTGATTTGCTTTTTTTCCCTTGATTAGTCCTGCCTAAGTATTTTTGATTTTTTATTCATTTTGTAAACTGATTATGTTTGTGACCTTTGCAGTTATATAAGAAATCATGAGGAAACTAGAGCAGGGAAGGCAGTTGTTTCTCTGCTTCAAATGGCTTGGAAGGCATGGAAGACAAGTTCCAGATGTTTCCAGGGGCTACATAAGCATCAGATATGGGTAAAACTGGGAGTGACCATCCAGCCTTGCATTTAGGAGAGGTACGCTTCACAGCCTGCAGCTAATACATATCACCTGGGGAGGATGCTTGCGGTTGCCAAAGCCTGACTTTCAAAACAAAACCTTCGACTATTCACATCTGTAGGCAAAAGTATGTAACGGCATCAATAGTCAAAATGTTCATCACAGATAGAGTGAAACAAACAGGTCAAGAGCAAAAGCAGTCAGGAGTAAGAACCCAAGAAGCTATGATGCCCTCTCATTGTCCCTGAAGATCGCAAACATAGTGACAGTTTTGTTTGACATATTTAAGAATGCCCGCTGAATACTAAGAACTAATTTGTTTTTGATCTCGCCTTTATCAGACTTGCTGATATGATGATTGCAGTGTGAGTTGTTTGAAGGCCACGCTCCCAGTGATGGTTCCCTACAGCTGCTGCTAAGTGACTGGTGGCACCTTAGCCATCGCTTTTGGCAAGCAGCATGCACATGGTGTATGCAACTTATCAACCAACCCCATGAGGAGGCCGAATCAATGCCTCATTTGCATAGCCAGTTACCCCACCCAAACACTCATTAGGAGCTTCTGAAAAATAGTGAAGGATATTTTCCAAAATCTGCATTTTGGAAGAGGCCGCTGTTTTCAGATATTTGTTTTTTCCAGAACAGCGGTTTGATGTTAATAATATGGTATGGACTATCATTTGGACAGTTCCCTTGGTGATCAATTATAACTGGCACCCCATGGTGAAAAGCATCTGTTACGTAGATGTCAAGTTCCCTTGTCATAATAGAAGATCCAGTAGCTGTTGACCCCACATTGAAACATTTTCAAAGCTCTGTGGGTGGCATTTGCAAATCTTCAATCTTGGCAATCACCTTGTGCTAATATTTTTAATTATTATTTTTGTTTTTTGTTTTTATTTCATTATTATTACTATTAATATAATGATAACAATTATTATAGTTATCTTTTGAGATATGGTTTCTCTACATAGCTCTGCTTCTGCTAGAACTCACTATGTAGACCAGGCTGGCCTCGAACTCACAGAAAGCTGAGATTAAGGCATGCATCACCACACCCAGCTAATTATTTTTTTTAAATCTGAGATTTTTCTATCACTCTTGAAGGGGTTCCATGCCATAAGAACACACACATTATTTTTGTTTGTTTGTTTGTTGTTGTGTGTTTGTATAAATATCTAAAGCACATATTCAACACTAAAAATTCCAGCGAAAATAGCATGTGCCCTGTTTCCAGTTTAAGTTTCAATTAAGCACAATAGAAGAATATAGTGAGAGAAAAGTTTGGTTTATCACCTAATAAGAGGTGGCATCAGAAATATCCAACAATGGTTTATTTAGTTGTGCTTGGGGCATGGTTGTTATGTTGGTATATAAAGAATATTACCCAAAACCCATTTTCATAATGTCAAGTAATAGCTCTACTTTATCATAGCGCCATTCCCCTGTTGCCTGGACATTATTGCTTAATTTATCACACTAATAGCATTGTGTTCGTGTCGTACCTTTGCTTCTTTCTATTGTCAAGGCAATAGGTATTAATACATGGAGTTTTGGTTTTTTTTTTATTCTTTTGGAAGCAAAACAAAATGAGCATTTGCTGTATTTCTCTTTAAATTAAGCTTTTTCTAACGTTTGAAGCTAGATGGAATTTTATCTTGTATGTACCCTACTAGGAGAGATGGCTATTTAGGAAGTATTTTTAGCTTTTTCTTAAAGATAGAAGCAAAGAAATGCACAATGTCAATTACAGATTATGTGATTCAGGTATAGAATTGATGGTCTGAAAATGTTTGTAATTTCTACAAACTGCCCGTGTCCAGTGAATGTGTATGTGTGTGTGTGTGTGTGTGTGTGTGTAATACTTAAATTAAAAAAAAGAACCCAAACTCAAGTTTCAGAGATATTGGTAGGTTTATGTTGAGCTAATAAAGGGCAGGATATTTCTATAAAGCTTTACTCTTAGAAACTAAGTGTATTTGCACAAATAGCAAACAGATTCAGGATTGAATCTGTGAGCATGAATTAACTCCACAGTGAAAATTCAGCCTTATTGACATTGCAGACCAAACAAGTACAGCAGACCAATTTGTGCAGCAGTGCTGTTCTGTCTGCTGGAGCCAGCCTTTAGGAGGGAATTGATTTTCTAAAAGCACAGGACCAGGTGATTCCACCTCAGTTCTGTGTCCTTTCGAGCAGACTCCTTGGGGGAAACTGAGCATCAAGCTAAGAAGTGAAAGGTTTCCACACCTCCTCCTGTACAATTGCCTAGAGAGGACTTGCTATTTCGTTTTTAATATTCCCATGATGCACCTCTTTTATGATTGGTTTTGAAGGAAAAAGGAAAAAACTATGTAGAGCTCAGTCTAGACGTTATGGAAATAATTGCATTAATCAAGCTCAAGGGCAGACGTGATTATGAAATACCAAGCATAATTTTCCCTCTTTCCTTTTTGCTTTCTTCCCATGCGTGCTTCCTCCCTCCCTTCCTCTTTCCTTCCCTCCCTACTTCCCTCCCTCCCTTTCTCCTTTCTCCTTCCTCTTTCTGTTTCTGGACTTACAAAATATAATTGAGAAGGGAATGTCAAAAGTATTTTCACCATGGAAATTTTTGGAAATAAGTAAACCATTTTCTAAAGTGAGACTTTGGAATATTGATTCTCTGAGAATCAACTGTAGTGTTTTCAGTGCTTCGGGAAAACTGAAAGCCTCTTTTTAAAACACTCTCCCTTGAAAATACCTTTTCTGATTACCTATGACTATATACCAGTCACTCCCAAATTTAGTGATGTAAAGCAATACTGTTTGTATTCCATAGTTTCCTCAGGCCATCACAGAGGTGGCTTAACCTGTCTAAGTAGCCAGTGCTCTGCTCGGTGGCTCTGTGGGTAGGAGGAGGCTCTTTCTGAGTTCCAGCCAATTTGTATTTCCTGGATGTCTCTGTCCTAGTGTGTGACGGCTGGAATGCCCTGTTGATCACTTTCTCTTCTCCATGTGGTCTTTCAGAGTATTATATTTTTAGCATCATATGAGTTGACAGTCTCAGTATGTTGACATCTTCCTTAGCATCCAACGTTCATCCAGAGCATATATTCCAATGAGTACCAAGGGGAAGTTGGTGGTGCCCCAAGACTTGGACCAGGGAAACAGATTACTTTTCTTCTTCTACATTTTGACATTAGAGACACTAACAGCCCTTTAATATGAAAGAGGCAGAAACACAATCTCCAAGAACTCAATGAGGGAAGTGGCAAGTAACTTTGTAACCATTTTAATC
This sequence comes from Apodemus sylvaticus, assembly GCF_947179515.1. NCBI lineage: Eukaryota > Metazoa > Chordata > Mammalia > Rodentia > Muridae > Apodemus > Apodemus sylvaticus. The sequence continues at coordinate 49,737,286 of NC_067487.1, forward strand.
TACCACCAAACCCAGAGCTTTTTAAGTTGAGAGAAGGTGTGTTCCCTGGATTTTTCTTTTCTAACTGATAGGAGTAGTCAAGGTTCTATTTGTTAAGGATGAATGCTATAGACCTGTCTCAAAGTAATATATGCATATGCTGAGAATATAAACATATTTTTGTAATGATATATGTAAATGATCCTGTATAATTTTTGTCTGCTTAGCAAGTATATTTGTGTGTTTTATTTAGAAATATAATCTAATAGGTTAATACAGTTCACCTTGTATTATAAATCAAATATTCCTGTGTGTTTGGCATATTCTTTCTGTGAAATGTTCTTTTCATATGCATGGTTTCTTTATTTTTATACATGCATGCATGTACAAACACACACACACACACACACACACACACACATCCTTAAGCCCTTACTTCATTCCAAGCAATATATTTTATTTTATTTCTTTAACATCTCAGTGATAGGTGAGAGATAATTCTTCACCAACTTTACCTTAAATTAAAGCTTTTTCCCCCATTATCTTTTATCTTTTAAATTTTTATTTTATATGTATGAGTGTTTTGCCTGTGCATCTCTCTGTATGTGTTTTCCCTCTTTGTGTGTGTATGTGTGTGTGTGTGTGTGAGTGAGTGAGTGAGAAAGAGAGAGAGAGAGAGAGAGAGAGAGAGAGTTGGAGATGCATGGCTAGTACTCACGAAGGCCTGCAAGGGCATTGCATTTACTAAAACTGGAGTTACAGAAGGCTGTGAGCCACCTTGGGGTCCTGGGAACTGAACCCAGCTCCTCAAACAAAAACAGCAAGTGCTCTTAATTGCTGAGTCATCTCTCTAGCACCTGCCTTCTTGTTCCTAATATACTCTTCAGAGGTTAAACTCTCTTTCCTTCTCCTCCCTCTGTCTGCTTCAAAGAATCAACAAGTGTTATTCTTAGCACGAGGCTTTGTTTAAAATAGAAGTTTGAAGATTATTGTTCAAAAGGAGTAATTGAGTGATCACTATGTGATGAATTGTACTGATGTTGCTGCTTTTACAGAATGATGGATTGAATAGTTAGTTACTTACTGTGCTAGGTGTGGAGTGATAGTGAGTGCTTTACAAGCACCTCCTCAGCAACCATTAAATGACTATTGTAGCCAAACACCTGAGCAGAGCTTCATCACTTGTGTGCTCATTCAAAGGGAATGAGCTATTCAAAAGAAACTCAGGGAAATTGCAATAAGTACTGCAAGATGTTCTAGAAGGACCACAATATGGATATGTAAGCGACTTTGTGGGGGTGGTGCTCACAGGAGACTTCTACTTGAAGGTGACCTTTGAACTGAATGTGTATATGTATTTGACAATAAGTGAAGGGGGAATGAAATTCCAGAAGTTGGAGGGAATGGCTATTTGGACTCTCAGAAATGAAGGGAAGTGGTGTTTGGCCTGGAATGGGAAGGATGTGTATTCATTAGCAGGATGTATAGTAGAGGAAGATGATACCAGGTTGAAGATCAACTTATATGATGCACTTGGGGTGAGAAGGAGCAAGGGAAAGCAGAGGAACAGAAGGACGATCAATGGAGTGTGAGAAGACATTGGTTGGGAATCCTTAGTAATATGTACAGGTACCTTCTGGGTCACACAGAAGAGTATTGATTAGCTTTATTCCTAAAATAACAGAAATCCATTTAAATAATTAAAGTAGAGAATTGGCTAATTCAGGCATACATCTTCAAAATAGTGTTGACTTAACTGTCACTATGGCAATTTACTTAAAATAATTAGAATGTAATAAGGATCAAATATTACTTGCATGACAAGTTAAGAATCAATTAAAGCTCTGGAATCCAAAAGTCAAATCTGTTTCAAAGAATGTTTGCAAATGTCTTTCTTATTAACTATAGAGTGAACCGTCTGTATTGGAGATGTACAGTCTACACTTTAGGTTCACCAAGAACAGCCCAGCGTCTCTTCAATCCCCAACCTAGCTTCTCTTCTGCTGTCTCTACACAACTGGGAGATGTTCAGGGAAAGTATAGGAAATGACAATGGTCCGTTAAGAAAATCCCCGGTAGAATCTTCCCTGAAAGGCTAGTGCTGTTCTCTGAAGAGCCTTTTCTTCTCCAAGAAAGTCAAGCTGTGGTCATTTCGTCACTGTTAGTGCAGCTGATTGCATACAAACATATGGCAAACAGTGGAAAGGTGATGGGTTTGGACTTAAAAAGACCTACATTATATTTATGACTCAGCTTAGCATACAATTCTAGACAAAAGTTGCTGAATCTTTGATGTACTTCTTGGCACTTGGATTAAGTCTGTCAACTGTAAGAGGAATACAGTGGCATCCTGGAGGGGCTGTAAGGATTGAAAAATAGATCAAAATATTTATGATCTATTAGACACTTGAAACTAATTATTATTGTTGTTACCAATTTTTAATTTACAATATTTATAATATTCTTTCGTTTACAAGAACAGGTCTAATTGTTATCTGAATAGCAGTTCAAAGTGCATACTGCTTTTGCAGAGGACCCAAGTTCTCTGCCCAGTGCCCACATCAGGACGCTTGCAACTTCCTGTAACTCGAGCTCCAGGGATCCAACACTTCCTGCCTCTAGAGGCACTTACCTTGCATCTCACATCTCACATGCACAGATCCCCACATATAACTAAAGTGAAACACATTTTTAAAAATAAATAAAAAATAAATATTGACTTGAGCCTGATGGAATGAATCATTGGTTAAAGATACTTTCCACCAAGACAGAAGACCTGAGTTTGACCTTGGGGAACTTTTTGGACAAAACAGAGAGTTATTCTTTGACCTCCATTTGTATGGAAAACCATGAGCACACATGCACACAATAAGAAAATGAATGTAAATAAAAAATACAGTGAGTTATTTCCTCCCTCTTAGTAACTTCCCTGTGGTATAGAGAACAGTCCCTGGAATTGGCCACATCCACTCTCTTAACCATTGAATGAGTTCTATTATAATAGAAAAAGTATTTTCAGGCATAATTAAATTAAATGATTTTGAAAGAAGAAACCAATCCACTGTAATCACAGGAGTCATTAAGGGAATCAGGAAGGTTAAAAGGAAAGAATGGAAGATGCTATGCTGTTGTCTTTGAAAATGAAAATACAGCTAAGGATTTTGGTTACATGGGAACTGGAAAAGACAAAGCCATAGAACTCCAAAATCTTCAGAAAAGAAAAGAAAAAAAAAGAGAGAGTAAAGTTCTATTAAGATTTTAGCTTTCACATAGTGAGACCCATTTTAAACTTCTTGTCTTTAGAACTGTAATTTATGTAGCTGCCTGCCATGAAATTGTGCCGATCTGTTATGACAGCAAGAAATACTAATACACTATGTGGCAGAATAAATAATTTTAGCTTGTCAATTTTTCTGTGAGACAGTTTTAAACACCAGGATACCTTTATGTATATGGGGCTTAAATATTTATCTTCTATAATAATTGGCATTTCTTTCATTGGTGGGGAAGGAAGCACTGAATCCAAATCTGTCAGTAGGCTAAGGTGAGTTTCAATGGTAGAATGCTTGCTTAGCACATATAAGGCATTGTGTTTAATGTCCAACACACACACACACACACACACATACACACTCACATACACATAAACACACACTCCCACATGCATTCACAACTACTCATACACATAGTCATACACACTCTTTCTGTCACACACATTCATTCATACACATGGTCACACACACATGCACACACACTTACACGCTCACATACATAATCATACACAATCACATGCATAGTCACACACATAGTCACACATACTCTTTCTCTCACATGCACTTATATACGTGCAGTAGCACACATAGTCACACACACTCACACAGATGCACACTTACACATACAATTTCTTCTAAGAATTACTTCTTCATATTGTTGCTCTAGTATTATTTTCCCTGTTTCCTTTAAGAATTTGTAAAATGTAAAAGACTACCCTGGAAATTACCTTTGAGGAATGGGATTCCTACAATACTGCCATGTCTGACTTGCATAGTGAAGCCAATACTCCTCAACTCAATGCACAAAGTTCACGATTGTTCACATTAGAAGTGATCCTGGCTTCTGGTCAGGCAGATGCTGTCTTTCCTCATGTGACTTTTCTGCTAGAAGGTCAGCTTGCCCATACCAGGAAGGAGACTTTTAGGCAAAATTTAGCTTCAATCTACTCTAGTCACAGTGAGAATTTAGAAACCTTTGACAAACTTAAATACTTTCTGCCTGGCATTGGATAGTTTTTGTCTTGACTGGTCATAAGCTTTGGTGTGCTGATTTCTGTATGCTGTATCTTTTAGAAAGTAAAACTTAAGAGGGCTGGGCACAACCCTATACCTTGTACTCCCAGAGGGTAGAGTCAAAAGGGTCATGAATTGAATGATGAGCTGAGCTATAGATGAAGTTTCTTGTTACCAAACTGGAGTAAGGACATAAATATAAAATTTAAAGGCTCTCTACTTCTGATGATTGAACATAAATTCACAATAATATAGTATATGGCTAATGTCATACGCTTAATCCATAGAGGCCCCAACACCACTGCCATGCTCTGAAATCAAAATATAAGCAAAGTTGTTAGTGTCTTTTGTTAAATACTGCACTTAGAGTCAGTGTTCTTCTTTCGTTTGGAAATGAGCCATGGATTTATATTTTAAGTTATAAGTGCTGGTTCATTAAATTATTAAAGCAATTCTTTCTACTGTTGAAAGAACCTATTTGCTTAGAATAGTGGCTTAAGTTGTATCTATGAACAAAGAGCTGCTTCAGTCAAAGTTATTATGGCCCCTGGTATACTGCAATAGAACTCTATACATTTTAAATTCATATCTTCCATCCTCATTAGTAAGGCTAAAACTTTAACAAGTGGACTTCTCACACTTGAGACTGTGAATGTTCTTCACTTTGTCTTTCTCTATTTCTTCCTGATGTATGCAGTGATCTTTTGTTACTAACTTCACAGCATGCTTCTCTTCATAAAGAAGAGGCAATTTCTTATCAAGATCATGAGATGTTGTGTATGGTTAGGAAAACTACTGATTGAGATGTAGGGGTCCCCAACATCCAATATGAAAAGTGCTTCTTTAAAATATTCTGTAACTTAAGGCAAACTTCAATGCAAGAAAGCCACCCTTTCAGTGAGACAAAGGATGATATCAAGATCAGTGAAGCAGTATAGAGCAAAATCAGAACAGGGAAGTAGGAAGGGTTGGGTGGGAAAACAGGGGGAGGGAAGGGGACTGATGGGACTTTCGGGGAGTGGGGGTCCAGAAAAGGGGAAATCATTTGAAATGTAAATAAATATATCAATAAATTTAAAAAAAAGTCACAACTCAAAGAAACTGGAAAAATCACCTCTTGAAGGAATAGCCACCCAGTTCTGTTCAAAGGTACTTTAAAAGAGGGAGCCTTCTAGTTATTCTTGGTATTCTGCTCATTGTCTTTATCTGTTCTTTGCAAATTTTTCTGGGTCATGGCTTTCTGCAGTAAGGGTATTCGCAAATTATACTTGGTGCTACTATTATTTTATTTTAAAAATACTTTGACTATTCCTTGTTTCTTATCTCATTATTTCATATAGCCAATTGTATCTCCCAGAGTACAATTTTAGTGTAGTTTACAACCCATACCCCTAGCATCCAACTTTATAAAACAGATTCAGACTAAGTTCTGAACTGATAATGTCGTAACATTACTGAGTGTTTGTGAGACGAGAAATGCTCAGCTTGAAGTAGGTCCTATAAGGCCACCAAGTTGTGAGGTTGAACAGACCCAATTGCAACTGGTAATACTATAGCAGTGAACCAGAATACCACCACTTCAGTGGGCACACTGATGAAGAGAGACAGAGCTGTGTTGGTGTACAGATGGGTGGGCTATAATTTGATTGCAGGTCTTTCCAGCAACACTCAGACAAAACCCTGAAAGTTAGGGGAAAAAAACCAAACTTCCCAAAGGACAGATTGTACGCTCTGTGGGAAGGAGACATGGACTGAAATTAGTATTCATATGAATTCATAGACAATGGCAGATGGCCTGGCCAGCTGAAGAAGGCTAGAATATAAAAATGAAATTTGAAGGACAGAAGAGATATAGGGTCGAGGCATGAACTTGGACATATGGGAGTGGGCATGGACTGTGGAAATCTTAGCATCCACTGGAAGGTTTAAACACGAGGTGCTCATTAACCAAATAGAAAGCATATCTTGTTTAATTTGTATCAAAGACTGTACTGATCCAATGGTAACATAAACAATGTTGTAGACAAGGTGTGGATGTGAGCAGACATGAGAATCATGTACTGCCGTCTCATGGATAACTAGCTTGTCTCATCGTTAAATATTCAGCTTACTACCAAAACCCAGTAGATGAAGATAACACCACTCAACCATTTCTCACGAAGGAGAGCCAATCTTTTTGTGACACAGGGAATATCTTTCTACTTTAAAAAGCTTGGTTTGTTCTCACAGAAAAAGACCTGTCTTAAGAACTTGCCTTTATATAAAGTGATAGAGCAGAATACCCAATGTTCTCTTCTAGATGTCATACATGCCTGCACAGGAGCCTACACATATGTGTGCATGTACTACATACATATAAATATACATGCATATATATGTAAACACACAGCACTGACATATATTCTTTCTCACAAAATATACAGAGAGAGAGAGAGAGAGAGAGAGAGAGAGAGAGAGAGAGAGAGAGAGAGAGAGAGAGAGAGAGACTGAGACCTGAGACTGTGGGTCAAGAGAACTACTTGGTACTCATGTGATGTATTTGTATTCTCTTAATATTTCCTTGCCCATTTCTGAGCATAATGGGCAGACTCTGCAGGGCACTCCAAAGTTAGGATGGCAGTGTGAGAATGCAGGACATACTTCAGCAGCCCAGCAGCTGAAAATAGAGGAATTGAAATTCAATCGTGGGAAAGGAAACAATAAGTAACAACAATAGTCCAAGACCAGCTGCAGTGGCTATAGTCCATCCCTACCTTCTTTTCTGCTGTAGGAAGGGAGGTCCCTGGGATTCTGGAGTTGTGATTGCTGGATTGTGTGTGAAAGGAATCTGTGGCACTGGGCTGAGTTGAGACGTGCTCAGAGCAGCCCTGATCTGCTCTCCATCTATGGAAGGGCTATGGACAGCTCTAGTGAGCTTCCTAGATCTGCCTCTGCAGCAGGATCCTGCTTTGCCCAAAGAAGCATCATCCTGCAAATGACAGCCTACATCTGGAAATTGAAAGAGGCGGCATAACCAAATCATTTCGGCTGGCATGAGGCAACTCTAATGGGCAGTTTTCATGACAGAAGCCTGCTGATTGTCTGCATGTGCCTTTGCAAAATGAAACTGTTGAAATATAAGTAAGTCATTATTTGACAGGTGGGTTTCTTAATGCAAAATTGGATAGGCATCAACAGGTTTCATGGCCATGAGAAAAAAAGTCCTTATCATGAATTTTCTCACTTAGCCTTGGGCTTCTGACACTATCCATAAGGTAAGAGCACGCCACGGTCCAGCTCCTCGGCCTGGTACAAAAGACATAATTGTCTCAAAGAAGGCAGAGAAATTTAAGAAACTCATGATGACTGTTACACTAGGTTAGGCCACTTCCTTAAAGCTAATGTAGGGATGCTGTGAATCAGGTTAAAAACCTCAAAATGAAGCACAATTTCATCTTAGCAAGGGACCAAAAATAAATAAATAAATAAAAACAGGAAACATAGATATCGAAAGTTATTATTATTTGCAGCCTCTCGTGGTTTCTCCTTGAATCATAAGGATGTTCCAAACATTGGTTAAATGTGTTTCTGAGACTTATGAGATTCCCTAAGTTGATGTTGGTCTTGTCTTAATTATTGTTTATTGTTTTCAATATCAGAAGTATTTTTAAATGTTGCAAGTTGCAGCAGCAGCAAATTAAATCCAGTTATGAGTCTATACACAGTTCTTTAGGCTTACCCGGAGTGACTACATTTGAGTGTAATGATGTCTATTTATTGAGGGAAAAATTCTTCTAGTCACATCTATGACCTCAAATATAAATTACATTGTATTCCTGTGGATCTAAGAGTCTCTTACATCCTTAAAACAAATGAACTGGAAACCCTGTTTCAGGAGAATGAAGTTTTTTAATTCTTTATTATTTCCCACAGTGAAGACTTAAATTATGTGTGAAGAACTGTGTAAATTAATATCAACCTAAATGCACCTGGAATATCAGACTCTAAATGGAATAACAATATTAAATATACAATTGTTATTGTTACCAAGACTATCTTCACAGTAACTCAGCAGACATCCCTATACTGTGTCAGAGCAACTAATAAGGCGGAGCAGTCAACCTTAAACTCAGTCTCAAAGTCTGCTTCATTTTACATGAAATGGAATAATTGACTAAGCGAGTTCTTGCCTCAATTTATAAACAATGGTGTTAAATGAGCAATATTCTCTTGCATATACTAGTCACACCTCACCTGTGGAGGATTCATTCCCTAAAACTCATAGCAGCAAGGTTTTCCTTACACGTACTTCTCAGTGACATAGTTTAACTTATTAGACTCGGTGAGAAGTTAACAATAACTAATAGTCAGATGGAACAATAAGAATAATGTAGAATAATTAAGGTTAGGTTAATACAATGACTGTCTAATAAAATACCTCATGATGCTCAGACTTTCTACCTCAGATGATGATGTCATGGGTGTGAACCTACCCGGTGAGCTGAAGTGAGGTGATGGATTGGCATGTGCCTGGTAACGCAGGATCCATTTACTGTGTAAGTGTAGCAAACTCAGACTGCAGGATGGGAACAGCCCATCACTGAAATGACTATGAAAGTGACTGATGGAATATCCAGTCCGGGTACCCCACATAAGGAGAAGACCCATAATTTGAGCATCATCAAGTGGGATGCTATAAAGCTTTATTGTACTCAGAATAGTATATTATTCAAAAACTTATAAACAATTTATTGTTGGAATATCCCATGTATTATGTCTGGCTGTAAGTCTCCTATAGGAAGCCAGCAAAGCCACAGGTAAATGAGCGCATCAATCCAGTAAGTGAGTGCGATGCGACTTTTTAAACTGTTAGGTAAATGTGACTAGGAAGGAAGAAAGCTAACCAGAGTAAGCCGCCATGGAGTTGGTTTGCTTCCGTTATGAGTTAGACATGGGAAAATTACTTGTTCAGAATAGTCTGACTTAGGTTAGCCCTTTCTTTGGATTAAGCAAAACTTTACAGTCTTTTATTTTTTTTTTTATCTTATCAGTCTGTCTCCAAGGCAACACAGGCCTGCTATTTAAAAACCAAGAGGGAGGACCACCTCATAAAAATGGTTAAGAGCAGCACAGGCAGGGGCGGAAGCAATTCATGACGTAGATTGTGGTCGATACCAGGGATTTTATAGATAGAGGTCTATTGACTTCTGCTCCATTTGGCTCTAGAAACAGAACCAGAGGGAAATGGCTGTCTTCTCTAAGATTTTCTCATTCTCTAAACCATGGTCCCTCTTGCTTCCAAAGGCCTTTCAATGGGTCCTGCTTTAAGGAAAACATAGGATAGGACTGTTTCACGTGGCATTTTTAGATAGAGTTTGGAGGCAACTAACAAATTCATTGATCCTTAGTTTTCTCACTCACAAATATCATTTTTTAATGCACTTCGAAGGAAGCTAAAGGAGTTTTAAAGGTTTCACCATGTAGTCCAAGTGGAGCTTCACATCCTGTCTGTTTTTCTAGCTCTGACAAGCACATACTTATAGTACCTGCTGCTACCTTAATCAGGGAAATTCTAGGGCACCTTATTAGGTAACTTGATAGCTGGCCCTCAAGCGAAAGAGGTAGATGTATTTGATGAGTTGTGATCCCTAAGAGACCTGATTCTTGATTCTGGAGGGGAAGGGTGTTTAACGAACAATTATATTGATGAAATATGTCATTTATGTGCTTAAGTATAATCTCATGCCTTTGAATAATGAAAGCATCTTAAAAACAACTGGAGGCTGAACTAGCAACAGCAAAGGGCATTAAAAGATCGGGTATATGTGGCGTGTTTACATTTTTGAGGGACCAGGACTACTTATCTCCCTGAGGTCTTTAGAGTTAGCTGGTGATACAGAATGAATTGACTTTCTCCCAAATCTACAAATTTGACATGACTGTATCAGGAGATAGGCTAATCATGATTCAGTACATTGTGATACTGATCATGATTCAGTGCATTGAGATGGTTAATACTGATCACACACTCAGTGGGTTTGGAATCATCATGGGAACAAATCTTTGGGCACATTTGTAAGAGGTTGTCTAGAATAGTGGTTCTCAACCTATTAGTTACTTTGGGAGGGGTGGGTCTCACATCATACATCCTGGATATCAGATACTCACATTATGACTCATAAGATTATAAAATTACAGTTTTAAAGTAGTGACAAAATAATTTTATGGTTAGGCATCACTACAAAATGAGGAGCTGTATTGAAGGGTCTCAACAGTAGGAAGGCTGAGGACCACTGCTCTAGATAATGCCAGCTGAGATGAGAATGACTCTAACTATAAACAGTACCATTCTGGGGGCTGAGGGACTGACTAGGAAAGGAGATCAGAAGCCAAGCACAAGTGCTCACCATTCTACTGCCTGCAGATGCCATGTGACCTATTGTCTCAAGCCCCTGTCCCTGTGACATCCTGCCATGATGGACTATGTCTACAAATGAGATATGTCTGCCACATATGTTGTTGCAACAAGCGGACGTATAACCAAGACAGAAATAATTGAAGTTAAATGGGGTCATAGAGGTAAAGCCCTAAGCCAACATCTGGTTTACTTAGAGTGAGAGATTCAAGAAGTGCACATAGCTAGAATGGACCCCAAGAATATGCACTGTCTACAGGCCAAGGAGAGAGGCCTCATGGGAAGCTAACCTTACATGCACTTTAATTGTGAGTGCCCAGTCCCAGATTGGAAAGGGACTAAATTACCATTGTTTGAGCACATGACTCAAAATGAATACAACTGGGTGATTTTTTTGTGAGTTTGATGTTTATTGAATGCTGCTTCATTGAAAGAACTGCAGGGTTACCAAGTGACAGGGTCTATAACATGCAGATGATAGAGCGATCTTGTGTGGCCACTCTTCTGAGCATCTTGCACACTGCTGATTAGAGAAGATTAGATTAGCATGAAGAAATATGATCACCAACTGCACCCCCATCATCATGGCAAAGAGTACAGCAAAAACAGGCTTAATTTTTCATGAAAGCAACAGGGGGGAAAAAGCCTTACCAAAACAAAAACGGAAGTTGCTTTTTCTTTGTATAAGAGTAGAAGGCCAAGAGATATTATCTTATTGACTGAATATAAATTCATTCTGTTGCTGCTAACACACTCTCAGAGTAAGATAGTTAAATCAAATACCTGTGTCTTCTTGCTGGGCTCCATTCCCAGACTCCATCAACAGGAACAGAAGGTCATACTCATGGTCATATTTTGTAGTTTGGGTCAACCCTATCTAGGGGAATTTTCTGAAATCTCAAATTCTCCTTGAATTAGTCAGTATTTTAAAATGTGATATTAGGTCTTTATGTATTTTAAAGATTTATTTATTTATATTTCATATGTTTGAATGTTTTGCTTGCATGTATGTTATATCTACCACATGTGTGCCTGGTGCTCAGGGAGGTCAAAAAGTGTTTTGAATCCCCAAGAATTAGAATTATAAGTAGTTGTGAGTTGCCATTTGGGCTTTCAGACCACAACCCAGGTTCTCTGCTAGAGCAGCAAGTACTTTTAACTGCTGAGCCATTTCTCCAGCCTTGCTATATATATATATATATGGAAAGAGAGAGAGATGTGTGTGTATATATTTATTAATGTATATTATTATATATTGTATTATATTATTATATATTATATATAATGTATATTATATATAAATATATAAATTTATTAATATATTATATATTAGTTTTAAAATGTTAGTTTTGGGGCTATGTGATGAAATATTTCATATGAAATCATTTGGTTGCATCTATTTTATAAGCCAGAGGGAGTTTGTAAATGGAAATCATAGATGCAAGTCTGTAAATAAATGGGGAACCTCTGAAGTCTCATCACTGGTACAAGGACGTACATTCATTATACAATTTTCTCCAATCTTTCAAATTTGCAATTTTTAGACATTACTTTTTCTCCTTTCTTAGCAAAGGCTCTGAGGCAGAGAAGCATGTTGTCTAAAATGTCAAGGCTTTTTTCTTGAGACCATCAACTTCCCCTGTCTGTGTTTTGTCCTTGTCTACATCCTGGATCTTATTGTACGTAAGTGCCTCAGATTCTGCAGGCAACCCTTCACATGAGGTTAAAATGGGTCACTGGGTCCCCAGGAGATGCTTGTGGCACCTTTCACGGATCAGGTTTTTCCTTGCCCTTAGCAGTGGAGCTGCCATTGCTATTTACTGCATTACATTTTGCATTAAGCCCTTATGTTAGTTCATAACACTTGTCTCTCAGCTCTGAATCCAAGACTGAATTATTGGTTCAGGGACAAGTGTTACTACTCTTAAAATAATTTCTCTTTGCTGATTTTCGAACGATTTCAATCTCTTGTCTTTCATTCTTTGCCTTGAGTGATCAGTCATTGGGCAAATGGTGCATGTGAATCTCTGTAATTACCCCCTACGCTCATCTCTTGCTTCTTTTCTTTTAATTGGATATTTCATTTATTTACATTTCAAATGTTATCCCTGTTTCAGGTTTCCCCTCTGGAAACCCTCTATCCCATCCTCCCCTCCCCCCACTTCTAAGAGGATGTTTATCTACTCACCCATCCATGCCTGCCTCCCCTCCCTGGCATTCCCTTATACTGGTGCATGGAACCTTCCCAGGACCAAGGGCCTCTCCTCCCATTTAAATCCAACAAGGCCATCCTCTGCTACTTATGCAACTGGAGTCATGGGTCCCTCCATGTGTACTCTTTCAAGTTGGTGGCTTAGTTCCTGGTAGTTCTGGGGGGGAGTGTGGTTGGTTGATATTGTTGTTCTTTCCTATGGGTTGCAAACCCTTCAGCTCCTTCAGTCCTTTCTCCAACTCCTCCATTGGAGACCTCATGCTCAGTTCAATGGTTGGCTGAGAGCATTCGCTTCTGTATTTGTCAAACTCTGGCAGAGCCTCTAAGGAGAGAGCTATATCAGGCTACTGTCAGCAAGCACTTCTCGGCATCCACAATGGTGTTTGGGTTTGGTGTCTGTATATGGGATGGAGCCCCAGGTGGGGAAGTTTGTGGATGGCCTTTCCTTCGGTATCTGCTCCACACTTTGTCGCCATATTTGGCTCCTGTGCATTTTGCTTCCCCTTCCAAACCTTTGTTTCTCAGCTGCTTAAGGACCAGTCATTGTTTCGCATTCATTTTGTGATCCTTTATATAAATTAAGCTCCTGCTTCCCACATAGCATATCAGCCTCAAAAGTTCATTTAGTTAATTGAATTCTTAATATTCATCTCTCTCCTTTCCCACATAGACAAATTTGTACATAATCACAGAAAGATAACAGAGGAAGGGAAGAGGGGTAAGAGAGTGTCAGGGAGAAATGATAACAAGGATTCTAAAAGTCATTCTTTGATCAACCAGATAATTTTCTAACCAAGGACTCAGTGATTTCCTTGGAGTGATTGATATTCTGAATAGATATTTACAACTCCTCCAAAACCCAAGTAAACCAATTCTAAATACAACAAGAACAACCTGTTGCTCACCAAAAGTTAATTCTAGGTTAGTTAATCGAAAATGTTTCACATGTTAAGCTTTTGAACATTACACAAAGGGTTTGGAGTACTAGAACTTGATGACTCTTTCTTTTTGTCTCTTTGAAACATGCTGTTCTTTGGGGACATAAAAGAAAGTTTTCAGATAAAGCAGTTTTCCCCCCTCAAAGGCCATATGTTCAGCATCAACATGGGGCTGCTATGAGAAGTGGGGGAGGACACTGTCACATCATGCTGTGCTCTAGAATCCAAAAGAACAATCTGTAGCCCCAATGATGACAGCTAGATGTATCTGCTCCCGGCTTTTGTTTTCCTCTGCTATGAATCCCAGTCCTACGAAACAATCTACCCGTGTAAAATTTGTTCAGGAAATGAGATAGTTTCCTAGTAACAACTGAATTCTCAAAATGGAAACCAAAAACTCACTATATGTATTCCAGATGAACAGCC